>NC_139940.1:1960143-1982643 GCF_963454915.1 Gymnoscopelus microlampas
CGTTTCAGGCAATTTCAAGTGGATTGGTAGTGACTTTTTTTGTGAATTGTTTTTTCTGTTTCGGTAGTGACGAAAAAAAAATTGGTGACGAAAAAATTGGTGACGAAAAAAAAATTGGTAGTGACGAAAAAAAAATTGTTCCCCCAAAAACCTGTTAGGAGTACGTTTTAGGCAATTTCAAGTGGATTGGTAGTGAATTTTTTTTTCCGTTTCGGTAGTGACGAAAAAAAAATTTGTGCCGAAAAAATTGGTGACAAAAAAAATTGTTCCCCCAAAAACCTGTTAGGAGTACGTTTCAGGCAATTTCAAGTGGATTGGTAGTGACTTTTTTTGTGAATTATTTTTCCGTTTCGGTAGTGACGAAAAAAAAATTGGTGACGAAAAAATTGGTGACAAAAAAAATTGGTAGTGACGAAAAAAAATGTGTTCCCCCAAAAACCTGTTAGGAGTACGTTTCAGGCAATTTCAAATGGATTGGTAGTGACTTTTTTTGTGATTTTTTTTTCCGTTTCGGTAGTGACGAAAAAAAAATTGGTGACAAAAAAAATTGGTAGTGACGAAAAACAAATTGTTCTCTCAAAAACCTTTTAGGAGTACGTTTCAGGCAATTTCAAGTGGATTGGTAGTGACTTTTTTTGTGATTTTTTTTTCCGTTTCGGTAGTGACGAAAAAAAAATTGGTGACGAAAAAATTGGTGACAAAAAAAATTGGTAGTGACGAAAAACAAATTGTTCTCCCAAAAACCTATTAGGAGTACGTTTCAGGCAATTTCAAGTGGATTGGTAGTGACTTTTTTTGTGAATTGTTTTTTCTGTTTCGGTAGTGACGAAAAAAAAATTGGTGACGAAAAATTGGTGACGAAAAAAAAATTGGTAGTGACGAAAAAAAAAATGTTCCCCCAAAAACCTGTTAGGAGTACGTTTTAGGCAATTTCAAGTGGATTGGTAGTGACTTTTTTTTTCCGTTTCGGTAGTGACGAAAAAAAAATTTGTGACGAAAAAATTGGTGACAAAAAAAATTGGTAGTGACGAAAAAAAATGTGTTCCCCCAAAAACCTGTTAGGAGTACGTTTCAGGCAATTTCAAATGGATTGGTAGTGACTTTTTTTGTGATTTTTTTTTCCGTTTCGGTAGTGACGAAAAAAAAATTGGTGACAAAAAAAATTGGTAGTGACGAAAAACAAATTGTTCTCTCAAAAACCTTTTAGGAGTACGTTTCAGGCAATTTCAAGTGGATTGGTAGTGACTTTTTTTGTGAATTTTTTTTTCTGTTTCGGTAGTGACGAAAAAAAAATTGGTGACGAAAAAATTGGTGACGAAAAAAAAATTGGTAGTGACGAAAAAAGAATTGTCCCCCCAAAAACCTGTTAGGAGTACGTTTCAGGCAATTTCAAGTGGATTGGTAGTGACTTTTTTCGTGAATTCTTTTTTTCCGTTTCGGTAGTGACGAAAAAAAAATTGGTGACGAAAAAATTGGTGACGAAAAAAAAAATGGTAGTGACGAAAAAAAAATTGTTCCCCCAAAAACCTGTTAGGAGTACGTTTCAGGCAATTTCAAGTGGATTGGTAGTGACTTTTTTTGTGAATTTTTTTTTCCGTTTCGGTAGTGACACTACCGAAACGGAAAAAAAAATTGTTCCCCCAAAATCCTGTTAGGAGTACGTTTCAGGCAATTTCAAGTGGATTGGTAGTGACTTTTTTTGTGATTTTTTTTTTTCCGTTTCAGTATTGACACTACCGAAACGAAAAAAAAAATGTTCCCCCAAAAACCTGTTAGGAGTACGTTTCAGGCAATTTCAAGTGGATTGGTAGTGACTTTTTTTGTGATTTTTTTTTTTCCGTTTCGGTAGTGACGAAAAACAAATTGGTGACGAAAAAAAAATTGGTAGTGACGAAAAAAAAATTGTTCCCCCAAAAACCTGTTAGGAGCATAGACTGTAAAAAAGAATGGACAAAGCCACTCCCCTGCTTTCTACAGAACGAAAATGAAGCCGATAGTTCAGGAACATGCATTCCTCCATCGTTAATATATACAGTTGGCCACGCCGGAACTCAAACGCTATTGGTTGAGACCAGACACGTGACCAGCGAACCGGAAAACACCCCCAAAAATGCTATTGGCTGGGTAGCTTGTCAATCAAGAGCGGGGGCGGGGAATGAATGCTATTGGTTGTGTATGTTGTCAATCAAATCATCCCGCCCCTCCTGGAGCATAGCCTACTTTATCGTCAATTTTAGAATAAATGGGACCATAATTTAGCAAAACGCATATCATGATGATTGAAAGGAGACTTTAAACTAGCGACTGGAAGCATATAGAATTTATGACAATTTTTATTACGGTAAGAAAATCTAGTCTAAAGTTTGTCAAAAACCCATTCACTTGCGCTAAAATAAATTCTTTCTGACACTTCAGGTCGGCGCAGGGTAAAACAGCGCCACTCTGGCCATTCATAAGCTTCCGTGTTGGCCTCATCGTAAATATCCAAGCCTTGCCCCTTGGTTAGGAGTACGTTTCAGGCAATTTCAAGTGGATTGGTAGTGACTTTTTTTGTGATTTTTTTTTCTGTTTCTGTAGTGACGAAAAAAAGAATTGTTCCCCCAAAAACCTGTTAGGAGTACGTTTCAGGCAATTTCAAGTGGATTGGTAGTGACTTTTTTTGTGATTTTTTTTTCTGTTTCGGTAGTGACGTAAAAAAAATTGGTAGTGACGAAAACAAAATTGTTCCCCCAAAAACCTGTTAGGAGTACGTTTCAGGCAATTTCAAGTGGATTGGTAGTGACTTTTTTTGTGATTTTTTTTTTCCGTTTCGGTAGTGACGAAAAAAAAATTGGTGACAAAAAAAATTGGTAGTGACGAAAAAAAAATTGTCCCCCCAAAAACCTGTTAGGAGTACGTTTCAGGCAATTTCAAGTAGACTGGTAGTGACTTTTTTTGTGATTTTTTTTTTCCGTTTCGGTAGTGACGAAAAAAAAATTGGTGACGAAAAAATTGGTGACGAAAAAAAAATTGTTCCCCCAAAAACCTGTTAGGAGTACGTTTCAGGCAATTTCAAGTGGATTGGTAGTGACTTTTTTTGTGATTTTTTTTTTCCGTTTCGGTAGTGACACTACCGAAACGAAAAAAAAATTACTAAGTCCAGAGCTCGATGAATGTTAGGGACCAAAAAAAAATTCACTACCAATCAACTTTAAATTGCCTGAAACGTACTCCTAACAGGTTTTTGGGGGAACATTTTTTTTTCCGTTTCGGTAGTGACACCATTGTGTCACTACCGAAACGGAAAAAAAATTACTAAGTCCAGAGCTCGATGAATGTTAGGGACCAAAAAAAAAGTCACTACCAATCAACTTTAAATTGCCTGAAACGTACTCCTAACAGGTTTTTGGGGGAACATTTTTTTTTTCGTTTCGGTAGTGACACCATTGTGTCACTACCGAAACGGAAAAAAAATTACTAAGTCCAGGGCTCGATGAATGTTAGGGACCAAAAAAAAAGTCACTACCAATCAACTTTAAATTGCCTGAAACATACTCCTAACAGGTTTTTGGGGTTTTTTTTTTTCTTTTCGTTTCGGTAGTGTCACTACCGAAACGGAAAAAAATTTACTAAGTCCAGAGCTCGATGAATGTTAGGGACCAAAAAAAAAGTCACTACCAATCAACTTTAAATTGCCTGAAACGTACTCCTAACAGGTTTTTGGGGGAACAATTTTTTTTTCGTTTCGGTAGTGTCACTACCAAAACGGAAAAAAATGTACGAAGTCCAGAGCTCGATGAATGTTAGGGACCAAAAAAAAAGTCACTACCAATCAACTTTAAATTGCCTGAAACGTACTCCTAACAGGTTTTTGGGGGATTTTTTTTTTTTCGTTTCGGTAGTGACACCATTGTGTCACTACCGAAACGGAAAAAAAATTACTAAGTCCAGAGCTCGATGAATGTTAGGGGCAAAAAAAAAAGTCACTACCAATCAACTTTAAATTGCCTGAAACGTACTCCTAACAGGTTTTTGGGGGAACATTTTTTTTCCGTTTCGGTAGTGACACCATTTTGTCACTACCGAAACGGAAAAAAAATTACTAAGTCCAGAGCTCGATGAATGTTAGGGACCAAAAAAAAAAGTCACTACCAATCAACTTTAAATTGCCTGAAACGTACTCCTAACAGGTTTTTGGGGGAACAATTTTTTTTTCGTTTCGGTAGTGTCACTACCGAAACGGAAAACATTTTACTAAGTCCAGAGCTCGATGAATGTTAGGGACCAAAAAAAAAGTCACTACCAATCAACTCTAAATTGCCTGAAACGTACTCCTAACAGGTTTTTTGGGGAACAATTTGTTTTTCGTTTCGGTAGTGTCACTACCGAAACGGAAAAAAATGTACTAAGTCCAGAGCTCGATGAATGTTAGGGACCAAAAAAAAAGTCACTACCAATCAACTTTAAATTGCCTGAAACGTACTCCTAACAGTTTTTTTGGGGAAAAAAATGTTTTTTCGTTTCGGTAGTGTCACTATCGAAATGGAAAAAAAATTACTAAGTCTAGAGCACGATGAATGTTAGGGACCAAAAAAAAAGTAACTACCAATCAACTTTAAATTGCCTGAAACGTACTCCTAACAGGTTTTTGGGGGATTTTTTTTTTCTTTTCGTTTCGGTAGTGTCACTACCGAAACGGAAAAAAAATGTACTAAGTCCAGAGCTCGATGAATGTTAGGGACCAAAGAAAAAGTCACTACCAATCAACTTTAAATTGCCTGAAACGTACTCCTAACAGGTTTTTGGGGGATTTTTTTTTTTTTCGTTTCGATAGTGTCACTACCGAAACGGACCCATTCTAAAGCATTTATAAACGTTTATAAGCAGTTTGTAGACTCTTAACAAATCGTTAACAACCTGTTTATTGACATTCGTAAATGATTACTAAAACCTTTATAACTACGGTTACAAATCATCTATAAAGGTATTAGTAACTTTTCATGAATAAGCCATGTATAATACATCTGTAAATGATTATTAAATCATTTGTAACTGATGTTACATAATATATACAAGCTATTGGTAGCTTGTTTATGTTTAACATATGCTTTGTTAAACATTCCTAAAGTATCTATAAATCCTTAGTACATGTTATTATGTGCCCTATAGTAAAGTGAAGACAGTTCATCATTTACAACTGTCTGTTAATGTGTTTGTTCATGTTTAACATGCTTTGTAAAACATTCCTAAAATATCTATAAATCCTTTGTACATGTTATTATGTGCCCTACAGTAACGTGAAGACAGTTCATCATTTATGACTGTCTGTTAATGTGGACTTTCTCCTTACCTGTTGCAAACTACCTGGCTTTCATGAATGCAGACACCAAACAATTACTAGAATTTTCATTCATGTTAAGCAAATGATGCGTAAGACATTCGTAAAGAGTATGTAAACCATTTGCAGACGTTATCATGAGCCTGAGCCTAGTTGCTTCTTTTGGGCTTGTTTTCATAGACCTGTCCGCTTGTTTCTTTTGCAAAATCTGGCAACACACTGATTACCTGCATTACACCTGCAGTAGCCTACTAGGGAGGAAGTGAACAGTGATGCAGTTGCAGACTGGACAGAAATATGTCTAATTCATGTTTTAACTGTCTTGTTGCAGGTGATCGATGTAACATAAAATGGCTAATCTTACACACATGAAGTAGCATTATGACTAGGGGGTATTTTGATGGTGGCTGTTTGTATCCACAATGTTTGTTTTGATGTGTAGGCTAGTAATGTCCTCCATGCTTAGCAGTTTAGCTTAGCAGCTAAAGCTAACTTGCACTGGGAGGTGGTGACTGCAGAGGCTCCAAGCTGCTACTCTGTGATTCTGTTGTGATTAATTTCTTTGTTTAAATGTCAGTGTGTGTGCTGTGGCCAAGAGTTGCTACATTTTATATCTTAATAAATTGTTGTATACTTGTATACTAGATAACGTTACTTTTGCCACTTTTTGATGTCACATGTTTTACTAATCACTGTTAAACATGAAATAATAATGTATAGTCTTCACTTTACAACAAGGCCCATGATAACGTTAGCAAATGGTCAACACACTCTTTACGAATGTCTTACGAATCATATATTAAACATGAAAGATAATTCTAGTAATTGTTTGGCATCTGCATTCATGAAAGCCAGGTAGTTTGCAACAGGTAAGGAGAAAGTCAACAGACAGTTGTAAATGATGAACTGACTTCACTTTACTATAGGGCACATAATAACATGTACTAAGGATTTATAGATATTTTACTCTACCCAGAGTCATAAGTTTACAAAATGTACTAAAGTACAGTGAACGTCTGTGCGGTTTGTCTTCATCACTGAAAATAACGTACATGTAAACTGATATAAAACTGCTGTCATGTGCAGTTGGGGTGAAGAAACACAACCATTTCACTCCTAATAATACCTATTTGATTTGACATCCTGACTTGCTGCTGCAGCTGTGGCTTGAACCTGTTACCTGCGGCTCACTAGTCAGTGACTCTATCCATTCACCTACAGCTGTTTCCTTGAAATCTGTGGTTCTGAAACGTTTTGTTGTCAACCCCCCAAATTGACAGGTATTTGGGCAGTGGTGTGAAAAGATGTAGTGTCAGGGCCCCCCATGAAAAAGATTTATATTTATGCTGTAACACATTTTTTTTTAAGTTATTTGTCTTGTTTGTTGTTCAAGTCAAAGCACCAGGAAGGCTGTACTTGTCAGCCATCTGTTAGCTCAATGGGTTGAGACGCAGTATTCATGATCCAGAGGCCATGAGTTCAAATCCCATTGATGTCTTTCCTATGATTCTTTCCTTTGCAGACTGGCTTCCAGAAGATCAAGTGAAAACTACCAGGAAGGCTGTACTTGTCAGCCATCTGTTAGCTCAATGGGTTGAGACGCAGTATTCATGATCCAGAGGCCATGAGTTCAAATCCCATTGATGTCTTTCCTATGATTCTTTCCTTTGCAGACTGGCTTCCAGAAGATCAACTGAAAACTACCAGGAAGGCTGTACTTGTCAGCCATCTGTTAGCTCAATGGGTTGAGACGCAGTATTCATGATCCAGAGGCCATGAGTTCAAATCCCACTGGTGTCTTTACTGTGATGCTTTCCTTTGCAGACTAACTTCTAGAAAAACAAGTTAAAACCACCAGGAAACCTGTAACTCTCAGCCAACAGCTTAGCTCAACTGGTAGAGCGTCTGACCAATAACATGACTTGACTTGACTTGAGTGGGTTCGATTCCCACTCGAGTCAAGTGTCCCCGGTAACTTGGGGCAACAGATAAATTGACTGATATCCTTAGTGATGCTTCCCTTTGCAGACTAACTTCTAGAAAAACAAGTTAAAACCACCAGAAAACCTGTAACTCTCAGCCAACAGCATAGCTCGACTGGTAGAGCGTCTGTCCAATAACATGACTTGACTTGACTTGAGTGGGTTCGATTCCCACTCGAGTCAAGTGTCCCAGGTAACTTGGGGCAACGGATACATTGACTGATATCCGTAGAATAACTTGTAGGAGTGTCCTGGTTCAAATCCAGTCACCACCTTAGTAACTGAAACCGAATCTATAAATTTATCAGTCAATTTATCAGTCAATTTATCCGTTACCTGAAGTTACCGGGGACACTTGACTCGAGTGGGAATCGAACCCACTCAAGTCAAGTCATGTTATTGGACAGACGCTCTACCAGTTGAGCTAAGCTGTTGGCTGAGAGTTACAGGTTTCCTGGTGGTTTTAACTTGTTTTTCTAGAAGTTAGTCTGCAAAGGAAAGAATCATAGGAAAGACATCAATGGGATTTGTTAATGTTGTTAATGATTTGTTAATAGCCTACAAACTGCTTATAAACGTTTATAAATGCTTTAGAAGGTCGTTACAAATGATGTAATAATCTTTTACAGATGTATATAAATGGCTTATTCATGAATAGTTCACTACTTACTAGGGATGCCACCGAATATTCAAATTTTCGAATATTCGTTACAGTCTCCATAATCGAAAATGATTTTTAAAATTCGATTTTAATTATATATATTTTTTATAATTTTTTAAGATTTTTTTTTTTTTTTTTTTACTTTTTTTTTTTTTTTTTTTTACTTTTTACTTTTGTATGCCATAGTTTCAATCAAAATATATGCTAATACTAATAATAGTAATATTATAGTCTTAATAATTGTAAATGGCCACAGTTTCAGAGCGTTTCACTGTTTCAGCCCAGCCCAAACATGAACTCTGCAGCCGCACTGAGGCCCCTGCTGGAAAGCATCCCAGCCCAAACATTAACGTAACTAATAATTGGGCCGCGCAACCCGGAAATGACCGTAATAATGCTAAAACAGGAGCGAAAATATTTTTCAAAAAAAAAAAAAAAAAAAAAAAAAATTTTTTTTTTTTTTTTTTTTAATATTTTTCAAAAAACGGCGCTGTCGAATAATCGAAAAATATTCGCCAGGGCTGTCCGAATTTCGAATTGGCTGAAGGTCAGATTGTGGCATCCCTACTACTTACTAATACTTTACAAATGATTTGTAACTGTAGTTATAAAGGTTTTAGTAATCATTTACAAATGTCAACAAACAGGTTGTTAATGATTTGTTAATAGTCTAAAAACTACTTATAAACGTTTATAAATGCTTTATAACGGGTCATTATTGTAAAGTGCTACCCAACATCCTATGCCTATGCTTGAACCACAATGACATTAAAACATGCAGTCAGCATGTGGTGAATGTTCTGGTGTTGCTCAGTATGCAACCATCTTTCACATGAACAGCTTTGCCCAAAAAGTGCATTCAATGAATTGAGTGCTAACATTGAATGTAAACATACACAACAGGACAAAGGTGAAACAGTAAGCACAGCGCTGCAGGGAATCGAACCCTGTTCCCAGTAGAAACCAGGCGTACCGACTACCAGCGCTTGTTTGCCATGTTGACATCGGGTGCATTTCGCCTTTCCGACGTTAACGAACCCTATACCTAACCCTAACCGCACGCGGAAGCCACTAGTCAGAGTGGCGAGATGTCGGAATGGAAGGAGCACCCCGTTGACACCATATTGCATACTTGGATTAAAATGAATGAAAAGATACGAATAACCATGTTTATGAATCATAACAATTGTCTAATGGACTGTTGTTAGCTTTAAGCCCAAGCTGCAGGTTACAGACAGCCCAGTACACAATTATACAATCCCAGGTCGATCTAAAAACGAATGTTACATGATTTAGTGGCGTTTCTGTGGAAAATAAAGGGCACTTTACCTGGATGATGATGCTGATGCTGCTGCTGCTGCTAATGCTGCTGCTGCTACTGCTGCTAATGCTAGTGCTGTGACCACTGCAGCAAGGCCTCCGTGTAACAGGCTCTAGTAATGTGAATGTGAATAAACAAGCTTAGTTATAGAAGCAGTCAGCAGTCAGCAGACAGGGCAGCAGCACACACATCAAACAGTGAGGTGGGAGGAGTGCAGTTCAGGAAGTGACCTCGCCTAATTGTCATTAGTTACCTTGGTTACATAAAAGTTCAGATAGGTGTGATTTCTTTTGCCATAACCACCTAGTTTTACTGTGTGGAAACACCGGGGAGCTAAACCGCTCCCCAGCACCACTGTACTGCATCCCCGTAAACCGGGGGTAACAGAGTACATCGATGAGTATGTGCTTCAGTGCCTAGGCGGGACTTGAACCTGCTTTGGCCTTTTACAAGGTCGCCTAGGTATCCACGTTAGAACTCGCTTGCCTATGGCACCTCCACACATTTCCACATGTTTCTTTAGTGCTTTTAAGTGTGGTGTTTAAAACATGCTTCAGATTAAAGAAGAACCACTGTAACTTCCACTGTCCGTTCACTTCCTTAATTACTGCAACAAAATACATATCAAAATATGCAGTTAAAATTATTTAGTTTAGCTTAGATGTTTCAATGTTTATGGAAAAAATCCTCTGTCTTTTTTGTGATGAATCTATTCTTTTTGGCTGTTCTAGCCTATTAAAAAAATGTTTTCTAAATCCTAACGCTTTAAAAAAAAATATATAGGCTATATTTATATATATATTAAAAGATTTGCACAGATTGTCACGATTTTACAAAAATAGCAGGCACCGAGTGCCGCGCTATGAGCTTGTAGATCTGCTATTTTTGAATAGCCTAAAGAACTGTAAAAAATTAAACAGATGGCTTCGGTCTTAATGGGCCAGACAAAAGCTCAGTGGCTCACTGAGTAATGGCGCCTGCCTATGATATGGGAGGTTGCAGGTTCAAGTCCAGGTTCTGACAATATATCAAGGTGTACCCAACATCTTGCCAAATTTGGAACACTCCAAGTTCCCTCCAAGTAATATAAATCTTTCTTATGGGGGGTCCTGGCACTACATCTTTTGACATGGGTGTCCACGGCCATATATATATATCAATTTGGGGATCGTTGTAAAAAAGACTTGAACCTATGAATAAAGAGACAGCCATAGCTGAATGGGTAGAGTGGCTACCTGGTAAGCAGAAAGTCACAGGTTCAAGTCCCACCCCAGTAACATGTCTGAGTGTCATTTCCTCCAAGGTGGTGTGGGGAAAGGGACTTTAGCTGCACTGTTGCAGATGGCTTTGAACTATACAGTACATTATAAGACTAACATATTGATGTTGTAGAAAGTAAATGTTTACACCTAGTAGCCTTAGTTAACTTAACAGTTAACTGTTAACTATGTATAAATAATAATAATAATAATAAACTTTATTTATATAGCACCTTTTTAAACAATGTTACAAAGTGCTTAACAACATAAAATCAAACAGTGCATCGAAGATCATAGATAATTACAACAATAAAAAATAACACATAACAGTGTCAGTGAGTATAGATGCACCAAATTTCTGCTGTTTAGGAGGTTAAGAAAGCCTTTCTATAAAAATGAGTCTTTAATTTCGATTTAAAAATGGTGATGGAACTAGCAACCCTGAGGTGCAATGGGTGGCTGTTCCAGAGTGTAGGGGCCCTGACGGCAAAGGCCCGATCACCCTTGGTCACCAGCCTAGACATAGGAAGATCTAGTAGGGCTGCATCGGAGGACCTTAGGCGGCGGACAGGCACATGGGGTTGTAGCAGGTCAGTTAAATATTGTGGTGCCAGGCCATTAAGAGCTTTAAAAGTTAACAATAAAATCTTAAAATCTATTCTGTATAAAGTAAGTTTGAATCAGGCATAAATCCATTTAAATAAAGTGAGTGGAAAAAGTACTCAAATGTTTTACTTAAGTAAAAGTATCAATACTGCAATGTAGAAGTTTACTTGAGTAAAAGTGCAAAAGTATTGGTATGAAAACGTTTTTTTCAGTTGGAATGGAGTGTTGTTCAGAAGAACCGGGCGGTTCCCGGCCGGTTCCGTGAAAGCAATGTTCCAAGAATCTAGAAAGGAAAAGGGGCCAGGTGCACCTGGATCCTCTGATATGCATACAGTGACATGTCTCTACTGCAAGAGCTTTGGTAGCAGGGTCCAACACACTATCCAAAACACTGTTAAACATCCTATCCTCCAACTATAAATGACATTACGTTTCTCAGATAGCATCCATACTCACTCAGAAACGTGTTGAAATGTCTCACACAATCTCTTCTCCTCCATGCTAGCGTGTTAGTTGACCAGCGACAGTGCTTGCAGTTATTAATGTCAGCTGGTTATGGTGGACGGACATACTGAGTGGAAACCCAGCTCCAAACACACTAACCATAACATTTACCAGATTATTGAACGTACAGTAGACCCAACACTTAAACATCACTGTTTTCAGCTGTTTCTCTCACTCTCAGTCTCTCTTCCTCCTAGTGTTGTCCCTCCCCGCTCCGAAACTGGTAGGTAACTACAGTTGGTTGACACCTGGCTCCCCAATGGCATTGTGTCCATGAGCTTGGTATAAGTGTAACATGTATAGAGCACCGAAGTCCTGACGTCACTGCCAATAGAGGGCACTTTTCAGCAGGTTAGTGGCTTTACTTTTTGTGTTGATATCCTCATTGGGGAATCTTAGATCACTTCATATAAGAACTGTGTTCCAAAAATAAACACACCACCCTTCATATCATATGGATATGAAGCATCAACTGAAGGTGTAAATGTACACATTTACCCAAAGAGTAACACAATATAGACACTAGAAACGAGTCAAACGACCCAAAGACTACATTTCCCATGAACGCGGCTGCTGTATGGACAGTGATTTCAGACCCGGAAGTAGTACTTAAGACTTTTAAGGCAGAATTAATTCCATTTTTGCCAGAAACAGGCTGTATCAAATATGAATGAATATCAAAAACGATGCAGAGCCACCCCCCTGACAGAAACACCGGGGGGGTGTGTTTACGTTTGGAACACAGTTCTTATATGACGTGATCTAAGATTCCCAAATGGGGATTTCAACACAAAAAATAAAGCCACAAACCCGTGAAACAGCGCCCTCTAGTGGAAGTGACGTCAGACTTCGGTGCTCTATAACAGAGACATTTTGATACCAGTGGCCAACTGGTCAGTACTGCTGCGTGTGAAGTTCGAGATCTGGGTTCAAATCCCCACCAACGTGATTGTTTTTGTTGTTTGATGCTAGGTTAAGCGTTTAAACACCTCTCTTACTTAAATGAAAACTACATTTGAAATATAAAAAGTTAATGCGTCAAATCAAATCTCTGCTCTTCAAATCCTGTATCCACTGTACCACCCACTGTGTTTATACTACAATGCTCTTTAGTGACATATTAGAACTTGGAAAAAGAAAAAAAAAACTCTGTTTACAAAGTACAAACTGTCTCGCACCACAGAAGCATGCAAGATATTCACTATGTGGTTAATATATCAAATCACTTCTCTTGCATGCTCTTCTGTGAGTACAAAGCACTGACTTATCTCCTGCACCACAGAAGCATGCATGGTGGCCGTTACAGATACCAGATTTAATCCAAGACAATCCTCACAAATCGGTACAGATAATCTCTGGAGTCATGTGATCAAGATTTTTCATATTCCATTCCAATTGGCTGTGGATGATTGACCTCCAAAATGTGTGGGCCCTGGGTAGCGAACCTGGCCTGCATGGCGGAGATCTGCGCTCTGGGGAGCACACTTGTCTAGCCCATTAAAACTGGGAAAGCATGCGTGTCATTTTACATGTTTGCGTCTACTATTTCAAAAATAGTAGATCTTCAAGCTCGGGCTTGTACATCTGCTATTTTTGAACATTTTTGAAAATTCTTGACAGTGTGAGAACTACTGATTTAGCAGTTAAGACATTTCTTTTCAGTATTGGCTGACATGGTAATCCTCTGTATTTGGCTCGCGGGACGTCCTGCTTACAACCCAAACCCTCTCTTCTGCCATCCTCCTGCGCGTCAGTTTGCACCCCCCTCCCCTGTGTGTCCATAGCAACGGCCGGCGTACGGCAGCTTGCCGAGATGGAACATGACGCTGGTTGTTCCACGGGTGTCCAGGAATGTAATCCCAGCTCCCTGCCAGGCAGCCCTGGGCAGGTAGCCTGCCACTGGGACAATCCAGCTCCTGTGACACTGGCTGGCCGCAGAACAAGGCCTCCGCTCATGGACCCCTGGCCTCTGCTCATCCCGGCGCCCACCTCTCCCGCCCAGAGCTCCCGATGCAACAGAAGCACACACACACACACACACACACACACACACACACACACACACACACACACACAGTTGTATTACTCTACTGTGAGGACATCAACATTTTTGGACAGCATTGAAAATAGCCGAAAAATTGCTGAGAAATAGCCCCGAAAAACGCAGATCTACAGTGAGCACATTTTTTTCCTCTTTTTTAAGCAAACATAATAACTCAAATCTTTGCTTCTGGGGGTCCCTGGAACCAAATATTTGAGATGGGGCCAAATACATTTAATTTTGGGGGTCCTTGACATGAAAGTTTGAGAACCACAGGTGTAGGCCTACAGGGTCACATTTTGGAAGCCTTCACTACCGTGCTTATAGTCTGTTCTGGTTTCAGAAATGACTAAAGACAGGTAGTAGTTCACAAACATTTACATGTCAAGGACCCCCCCTAAAGTCATTTGTATTTGGCCACAGACCCCATCTGAAAACATGTGCCAGGGACCCACATACAAGATTTGTGTTAATAATATTGTTCGTAATACAACACACATCTTGTAGCCTTACAGGGTCCCTGTCATAGGAGAGTCCTTGATATGGAAGAGGTTTGAAAACAACTGATTGAGTTGGTTTTAGTAGTTGTAGTTTAGTAGCTTGAAAAAAAATAGGGACCGCCCCTTCATCGACTGTGATACCGAGGTCCCAGATGGAAGCAGCCTGTGAAACAAATGTGCAGTGGTGGAAAAAGTACTAATGTTTTACTCAAGTAAAAGCCCGGAATTCAAAATGTACTTGGGTAAAAGTACAAAAGTATTGGTATCAAAATGTACCTAAAGTACCAAAAGTAAAAGTACTAAGATGTTTGAAAATAGCCGATCTACAAGCTCACAGCGCGTCGCGACGCGTTGCATCGTGAGTGGTTATTGTATGTTTTATAATGTAATGATTCATATCTGAAAAGTAACTACAGTAGTAACTAAAGTTTTCAAATAATTGCAGTGGAGTAAAAGTACAATATTCGCCTCTGAGATGCAGTGGAGTAGAAGTAAAAGTACTGACAACTGGAAATACTCAAGTAAATAAAAAATACGTCACAATTGTACTTAAGTACAGTGCTTCTTCCATCTGGCGGAGTCAGGTTATACCTGTTTCACTGAACGTGCCAAAGAAATCATGATCTACCGCCAAATGAAATCTCGCTCACACCCGCGGCATCACAACTGCTACAAAATGTCAAACGCGACCCCCCCCCCCCCCCCACACACACACACACACACAAAATTAGGTACGAATGATCTCGTCAGAATTCTACTCCAGGGGTCTTCAACGTTTTCAGGCCAGGGACCCCCTAGCTGAGAGAGAGATGAGGCAGGGACCCCCTTTTTATAGTATAAAATTGTGTTTCAGATTCAACCTTTTTTGTTCACTAGGTCTGCTCTTTTTCCCCTCTACACCAAACACCTCTTTGCTCACACCGCCTCGCGCTGCGAGGCGTTGTGAGCTTGTAGATCTGCTATTTTTAGGCTAAAGTTCTCCTCAGAAAAGGGATGCTAGGGTTCAAGAGGTTAAGGTAAAAAGAAAAATCATGTCACCCAAAGATTTTGGGGACCCCTGTAGTAACTCTGAGGACCCCCTAGGGGATCCCGGACCCCCTGTTGAAGACCCCTGTTCCACTCAATTCAATCCAACACAACAAACCTCAACCACATACATTTTACAGACAATTCTCGGTTGATTACACCAGAGAGGACGTTGATAGCTCTATACAGTGCAACACAATGCCACTCATGCGTGCAGCGTACAGTACATGGTTCCTAAACCGAAAAAGAAAACAAGCTATGCGCTATAGCCTACCACGTGCAAATTACTGTAAGTAATGTAATTGCGTCGGGGATTCATGAATCCCTGAGTCTTTTACTGGTTGGAGTTCAAGGACCCTGAACCTCTTAATACGTTTTGTCATACATACACGTCCGTCCCCATGTGCATGGAAATGCAAAGGAACAGTGAGCGGAAGAGAGCAGGTGGGATTCCGTTCTCCAAGAGAGGATTTGCTTCATTAAACGAAGGCACATCAATGCTTAATTTATGCTCCGTCGCTACGTCTGCGTCGCGTGCCAGGATATAGCTGATCTACAAGCTCACAACGTGTTGCGGATGCGTCGTGCTGCGAGCTTGTAGTTTTGGCTATTTGGGGCACGCAACACCGTCGTGCGACAAAGTATAAATTGGTCTTAATGCAGAAAAAAAGAAGATGGACTACACAAGCTCGTTTTGGTCCCTTTCCTACGCACTGCTCTGCATCTCTGCCGGCGTTCATTTGTCTTAATTAGGGAACATCCGTTTAGGTTACGCAGCCTGTACATTTACCAGGACCTACCTGTCTATTCACTTCACTTCTACCTTTTTTCTCTGGTCCTTTTTTTCCCCCCCCACTCCTGTTTCTCTCCTGTGTTTGGGTCTCAGTTACTCAGCTACTACGAAAAGCAATTTAGTGAAAACATCTCCAAAATTAAATTAAAATATATTAATTTTCTCTCTCTCTCTCGCTCTCGTATATTCACTGAAGCAGTGCTTCTCAACCAGTGGTCCGGGGACCACCAGATGAATAGTTACAAACCAAATTGACCCTTATGTGTCTGTAACTCTGAGAGTGTACAAATGGAACCAAATGGACCCTGTCGGGTCCATTTGGTTCCATTTGTACAAAAAATCTGTAACTCTGAGTGTACAAATGGAACCAAATGGACCCTAACGGGTCCATTTGGTTCCATTTGTACACTCTCAGAGTTAAATGAACACTAATGATGATGATTGGGACCCCCCAAGAAATAAAAATGGTCGAGTCCCTGGCATATCTTTTCAAATGGGGGTCTGTGGGATATTTTGTGTCAATTTGGGGGTACTTGAGGCAAAAAAGGTTGAAAACCACTGCACTAAAGAAAAAAGAGAGAGTATATAGCCACACACTCGTCTGGCTGCCGATGGCAATATTTCATTGTGGACACGGAGACAAAAAACACCAACGTGTGTAAAAAGCATGAGAGGAAAGCATGAGTGTCATTTTAGATTTTAGCGTTGGCTCACAGCGCATCACTTCGTGCTGCACCGCGAGCTTGTACATCTGCTATTTTTGAAAAATGTTGAAATAGTCGATCTAAAAGCTTGCGACGCGTCTGCCAGGGTGTTTTTTTTTTGTGACCCCCTAGGGGTCCCGGACCCCCTGTTGAAGACCCCTGCTGTAAACTTTCAAAAGGGCACTTCTGGTCAAGAGGGCAAAGGGCAGGTGCTCTAGCACCACCTAGAGTCTATATGTGCGTCCCTGCTAATGTCTCTTGTTGGCTAGAAGACCTAAGTGAACCACGCCTTGCTGTGCCAACGTATTTCATGGCTTCTGGATTTGTTTCCATAGGCTACACTTAATAATATATGGGCACCTGCTCAGGAGGTGGTACTAACCCGGAGTTCTGGGAATCCGGAGCTCAGCACTCATATATACCATGCCTTTTGAGCTGGCAGTGCCAGTCTGCCATAGGCGGTTTTTATGAGGGGGCATGGGGGCACTTGCCCCCCCCCCCCCCCCCCCCCACAACATGGATGTCTCTGTTCCACCACAGAGACATCCACACCGTCCTGTTCCACCACAGAGACATCCACGGCGGGCTGGACAACATGCCTCCAGAACCACGGCCCTGGTTCCAGAAGTGGATTTGGTTTAACTGGGAGTCGCCGCTGAATTCACCTCACATCCCTGCCGCGCTCAACGACCTGTTACACATGACCAGCAGCTATCGGCTAGACTCTCACATCCCGGTTACATTATCGTCTAGTCGCAATTATTTAGGATCATCGCAATTATTTTCGCATAATCTTCATAATTGTAGATCTGCTATTTTTGAAGATTTTTTTTTTTTTGTACATTTTTGAATGTATAAATATAGTTTTTAAAGCAAACATGTTTAACTCAAATCCTTGCTTCTGGGGGGGAAGGGGGGGGGGGGGCTGGAAAAACGCATTTTACAAATGTTCGCTTTAGAAAATATATAAACACACATTTTCATGATTTTTCAAAAATGGCAGATCTACAAGCTCATAGCGCGGCACTCGGTGCCGCACTATGAGCTTGTAGATCTGCTATTTTTGAATAGCCCAAAGAAATCTAACGTGACAGAGATGCGCTCCAGGATTGAATGGGTTAAAACCGGGAAAGAATCTGTCTTTTTTTATTTCACAGTTGGCTATTCAAAAGTAGCAGATGTACAAGCTCACAGCGCGGCACGAGCAAGTGACGCCTGTAAATGCAATCAACAGGACACCGCAGGGACTTGAACCCCGTCCTAGTGAGCCAGGAGTGCCATACCAGTGTATTATACCTCTTTGACTCATTTACAGGTTCAATAAATCACAAATTAGCCCTTTAAGACCTGGAACGGTCATTTTTAGATTTGAGCTAAAAAAAACAACAACAGTATTTTAGACTTTGGCTATTCAAAAACAAGCTTGTAGATCTTCTATTTTTGAACAGTTTGAAAATGTGTGCAAATGTGTTAATATACTGTATAGCCTATATTCTTTTAAAGCAAACATTTTTAACTCAAACTCCTTCTGGGGGTTCCTGGAACTAAATGTTTTGAGATGGGGGGCCAACTACATATTATTTTGGGGGCTCTTGACATGAAAACGTTTACGTTTTTTTCAAAAACACTTGGACATTAGCAGAATCCCCCAGAAGCAAATATTTGAGTTACAAATATTCGCTTTAAAAATATATACATTCAAAGATTTGCACACATTTGCACGTTTTTTTCCTTCAAAAATAGCAGATCCACAAGCTCATAGCGCGGCATCGAGTGTCTTAAAGGGTTAACATTCATTCTCATTTATATTTCAACTTTTACCTAGAGACGCTCCCGATGCGGCGTGTTGTGAGCTTGCAGATCGGCTATTTTCACCATTTTACAATGTTCTGGAAACAAGGACCCCCAAATGTATATACATTTTCCTGTGGACCAGCATCTGCACATGTTTTCTGCCGGGGACCCCCAGAAGAGAAGAATTATGTAAAAAACTAAAAACTCAAAATGATTCAACATTTTCCAAGCATTTGATATTTTTCAATGATTTTCAAAAATAGCAGATCTACAAGCTTGCAGCGCGTCACTTTGTGCCGCCAGCTTGTAGATCTGCTATTTTCTTTTGTATAATTATATACTATATTTAATAAATACCCCTTTGAGGTTTTCAATTATTTTTTGATCAAGACCAAACCTTAGGCTACTTTTTTTTCCAAAATCTTAAAAAATAACAGATGTGTGCGAGCTTGTATATCTGCTATTTTTTAGAACCAATATTCTAAACCCTACGAGTTTTCTGAAACACTTAAAACACTTTATACATACCAGACAGACAGACAGACGCTGTCCCGGTTTTTAATTGGTTAAATGGCCTGTCTTGGTTTAAAGCCCACTCACCACGACAAGGTGCAGGCCGAGAGTGGGGACCCCGCCCCCCCACCAATCATGGTGGGGGGGGGGGGGGGGGGGGTCAAGTGAAAACACATCGTTCACAAAACAAATCACAAAAAGTGCCACAAAAATGCCACAATAAATTCACAAAAGATCCACAAAATGTCACAACAAATTCCCCCCAAAAATGACAATGGCCACAAAATAACACTTTTTTATTTTATTTTGTAAATTCATGTGACGCGCCGTGTGCTAAAATGGATCGCTGCATCGTAATTTATTGTGACTATTTATTTTCAGTTATGCTACACACCGCCCGTCGCTACTACCGATCGGATGGCTTAGTGAGGTCCTCGGACGGGCGCCGCCGGAGTCGGTCACGGCCCCGGTGGAGCGCTCGGAAGTCTGAGTACCCGTGAGTTGGACAAGGCCTTTGGGCCCGGGCCGGAGGAGCGGCGGCTGAGCGACGCGGGCGCGACCGAGCCCCGAGGAGCCCGGCGGCACGCGCCACTGCCGACACCGCACCCGGCCGCGGACCGCGGCAAGGTTTTTCTTGGCCTTTGGGCCCTGCCGGGAGCGGCAGCTGAGCGACGCCGGCAAGAACGGGCCCCGTGGAGCCCGGCGCCACACGCCACTCACCGCCCCCGGCCGTGGACCGCGGCGGACCCCCGGGCGCCGCAGGTCACCGCCCCGCCGAGTGGCTTTGCCCAGTTGAGGCGGGGATAGGGGCTGCGGACATTGAACCCCCCGACGACCCTCCGGAGAAGAGCCTCGAGTTCTGAGTACCCGTGAGTTTGACAAGGCCTTTGGGCCCGGGCCGGAGGAGCGGCAGCTGAGCGACGCGGGCGCGACCGGGCCCCGAGGAGCCCGGCGGCACGCGCCACTGCCGACACCCGGCTGCGGATCGCGGCGAGGTTTTTTCTTGGCGACGGACCCCCGGGCGCCGCAGGTCACCGCCCCGCCGAGGCGGGGATCGGGGCTACGGACATTGAACCCCCCGACGACCCTCCGGAGGAGAGACTCGAGTTCTGGGTACCCGTGAGTTTGACAAGGCCTTTGGGCCCTGCCGGGGGACGGCAGCTGAGCGACGCGGGCGAGAACGGGCCCCGTGGAGCCCGGTGCTACGCGCCGCTCACCGCCCCCGGCCGTGGACCGCGGCGGCGAGGCTGTTTTTCTCCGGAAAACAGCCTCGAGTTCTGGGTACCCGTCAAGTTAGGGCGACTTCCGAGCGCTCCCCGGGGCCGTGACCGACTCCGGCGGCGCCCGTCCGAGGACCGCACTAAGCCATCCGATCGGTGGTAGCGACGGGCGGTGTGTAGCATAACTGAAAATAAATAGTCACAATAAATTACGTAGCAGCGATTCATTTTAGCACACGCCGCGTGGCAGCGGTGGCCTAGTGGTTAGAGGGGCGGCCTTGATACCGGAAGGTCCCTAGTTCGATTCCCCAATTCATCACATCAATCATGAATCACCGCTGAATAGCCCTTGAGCAAGGCTTCCATGCAGGGTCCGGCTGGAAACAAGCTTCGTGCTTAGTCCGACACCCTGGGTAAACAACAAACTTTGCTTTGCTTTTGCGTCACATGAATTTACAAAATAAATAAAAAAAACATTGAAAACGACAACCTAGCCCAAACTTTAAGTGCATCACTAGCCTGTAGCTTTTGCCATAACAGTTTTGTTCACACTGTTTTTATAGGAAGTTTAGTTGGAGACTAGGGATGTTAACAATTAATCTATAATCTATAATCGATTGCCATTAAGAATGTCAATTAATTGAAAAAAATGAATGAAAAAAGTGTTTTTGTTTTTTTAGTTTTTGGCTAGTGAAAGCTACTGTTACAGTATGGTGTGTGTGATATCAAATATGAGCTTCGACAATCACAGTAATCCTTGATCATATTAAAGGGCTTTTGGAACAAAAAACGCTGCTTATCAATTAATCCAGTGGTTCTCAAACTTTTTCATGTCAAGGACCCCGAAATTGACACTTATTAGCCCGCGGACCCCCATTTGAAAAGATACGCCAGGGACCCCCATAAGAGAAGATTTTTTTTATGGCTCTAGCAGTGATTTTCAACCATTTTAATTTCAAGGACCCCGAGTTTGACATGCTGTATAGGCTACGGACCCCCATTTAATAGCAAAGAAAACAAAAATGTATCAGACTTGAGGCAAACTTCATAACCAAACGAGTGGCTCAAAATACCAGTTCTCCCCTGCCCCCTCTTCAGACAGATACTTGCGGGGGGTATTTAGTCACTGTAACCTCAGGGGTTGGAAGGCAACTTGGGGTCCAAGAGAAAACACATCGTTCACAAAACAA
Source organism: Gymnoscopelus microlampas (assembly GCF_963454915.1). NCBI lineage: Eukaryota > Metazoa > Chordata > Actinopteri > Myctophiformes > Myctophidae > Gymnoscopelus > Gymnoscopelus microlampas. Next base: position 1,981,575 of record NC_139940.1, read on the forward strand.
ATCACAAAAAGTGCCACAAAAATGCCACAATAAATTCACAAAAGATCCACAAAATGTCTGAAGCAGACAGACAGACAGTGAGGCAGACAGACAGACAGACAGACAGACAGACAGACAGACAGACAGACAGACAGACAGACAGAGAGGCAGACAGACAGACAGACAGACAGACAGACAGACAGAGACAGACAGACAGACAGACAGACAGACAGACAGACAGACAGACAGACAGAGTCAGTGACAGACTGAGAGAGAGAGGCAGACAGACAGACAGACAGACAGAGACAGAGTGAGAGGCAGACAGACAGACAGACAGACAGACAGACAGACAGACAGACAGACTGAGAGAGAGAGGCAGACAGACAGACAGACAGACAGACAGACAGACAGACAGACAGAGACAGAGTGAGAGGCAGACAGACAGACAGACAGACAGACAGACAGACAGACAGACAGACAGACAGACAGACAGACAGACAGAGACAGAGTGAGAGGCAGACAGACAGACAGACAGACAGAGTCAGTGACAGACTGAGACAGAGAGGCAGACAGACAGTGACAAAGTGAGAGAGAGACTTGGGACTTGGGTTAAATTGGGACTTGCGGGTAGACACTGTTCTTACTGTTCTAAAGGCACAAGTTCAAAATTGAAGATGACGTCGAGGTGAGACATTTAGCCAGAGTACATGTCACACATTCAGCTGAAGACGCAAATGTTGTGAGCCAGCTCATCAACCATTACTCCAGTTGGTACCGGTTGAAGCGTGCTGTGGCCTGGATTCTCTGTGTCAAGGATCTGCTTCTAAAACGCTGCAGACAAAAAAATAATGGAGATGTACAGACAGATCCCAGCTGTTAAACAACAATTGTGCAGCAGAAAAAACATGATCAGTCAGAGAAGTAGTCCATTGACAAAGCTTGATCTGATAATCCAAGATGGAGTACTGAGAGTTGGAGGTCTCCATGCATCTACCAAGCCAGAGCATGGTGGAAGGAGGTGGTGTTAGGAGGTGGTGTTAGAAGGAGGTGGTGTTAGAAGAACGTGGTGGAAGGAGCTTTCCATGCTCTG
>NC_139940.1:1995143-2062643 GCF_963454915.1 Gymnoscopelus microlampas
CCCGAGGAGCCCGGCGGCACGCGCCACTGCCGACACCCGGCTGCGGACCGCGGCGAGGTTTTTTCTTGGCGACGGACCCCCGGGCGCCGCAGGTCACCGCCCCGCCGAGGCGGGGATCAGGGCTACGGACATTGAACCCCCCGACGACCCTCCGGAGGAGAGACTCGAGTTCTGGGTACCCGTGAGTTTGACAAGGCCTTTGGGCCCTGCCGGGGGACGGCAGCTGAGCGACGCGGGCGAGAACGGGCCCCGTGGAGCCCGGTGTCACGCGCCACTCACCGCCCCCGGCCGTGGACCGCGGCGGCGAGGCTGTTTTTCTCCGGAAAACAGCCTCGAGTTCTGGGTACCCGTCAAGTTAGGGCGACTTCCGAGCGCTCCCCGGGGCCGTGACCGACTCCGGCGGCGCCCGTCCGAGGACCGCACTAAGCCATCCGATCGGTAGTAGCGACGGGCGGTGTGTAGCATAACTGAAAATAAATAGTCACAATAAATTACGATGCAGCGATCCATTTTAGCACACGCCGCGTCACATGAATTTGAAAAATCAAAAAAAAAAACATTGAAAACGACAACCTAGTCCAAACTTTAAGTGCATCACTAGCCTGTAGCTTTTGCCATAACAGTTTTGTTCACACTGTTTTTATAGGAAGTTTAGATGGAGACTAGGGATGTTAACAATTAATCTATAATCTATAATCGATTGCCGTTAAGAATGTCAAGAGACAGAGTGAAGGCTCATGCCCCATTATATAGGGTGAGCAATCACCCCACACAGGTGTGCAGGATTCCCCACTAATGAGGGGAGCCCAAGGAACTCCGACACAGATCTAAGGCCAAGAAGCCGTCACACAGACACACACAGACAGACAGACAGACAGACAGACAGACAGAAAGAGAGAGACAGACACATACAGACAGAGAGACAGACAGACAGACAGAAAGAGAGAGACAGACAGACAGACAGACAGACAGACAGACAGACAGACAGACAGACACAGCGGGACGGACAGACAGACAGACAGACAAAAAGACACAGACAGACACAGACAGACAGAGAGAGAGAGAGAGAGACAGAGAGACAGAGAGAGAGAGAGAGAGACATAAAATAAAAAATATAGCTGCAAACAGCAATAATACGGGGCCAGTGAATGCAGAAAGAAAAAAGAAAGTAATGATAAGTAATATGCACAATAAGCCATAGAAACATATAACACTGAACTTGAGAGAAAAAAAGGCAGGCAGGCAGACAGAGACACAGAGAGACAGACACGTACAGACAGAGAGAGACTGAGAGAGACAGACACAGAGACAGACACAGATAGGGAGACACAGACAGAGAGACAGAGAAACAGACAGAGAGTGACAGACACAGAGTGACAGACACAGTGTGACAGACAGACAGACACAGTGAGTGACAGACAGATACAGTGAGTGACAGAGTGACAGACAGACACAGTGAGTGACACAGTGAGTGACACCGACACACAGACAGACACAGAGAAGAAGAAGAAGAAAAATAATGCCAATAACAAAATGGAGCCTTGCTCTGCAGAGCCTGGCCCCGTAATTAAAAAAAAGCCACAACAAATGCTTATCTCCACTGCAATGACCAAAGAGCACACCGTGATTGATCACATCTACACATCACAACCAGGCTATTGCTACCAGTCAGGTGTACTTGTAGACTTACTTCAGCTATCACACTGTTTTGACTTGGGCTGCAGCAAGAAGTCAGTGATGTGCAAAGCTCTTCAGCCATGCCCTCTCCCTACACCAACACTCCTGGTCTGTCAAATCCAACTCAGCCGCTCTACCCCAAACGACCTCCATCATGTCCACATGGACATCTTGGCAGCCTACCTTCGTAAAAGGAGCCACACAGGAGACTGGGAACGTTGGCAGGACCACCCTGGATGAAGCTCTAGGGACCAGCGTTGCGGCCAGTGCGGACGCTGCAGACTTTCTAAGTAAATGAATAACCTGAGCAAGCTCATCAACCATTACTCCAGTTGGTACCGGTTGAAGAGCACTGTGGCCTGGATTATCTGTGTCAAGGATCTGCTTCTACAATGCTGCAGAAAAAAAAATGGAGATATACAGACAGATACCAGCTGTCAAACGACAATTGTGCAGCAGAAAAGACATGATCAGTCAGAGAAGTCGTCCATTGACAAAGCTTGATCTAATAATCCAAGATGGAGTACTGGGGTGTGAGGCCTACTCCATGCATCTGCCATACCAGAAGCATGGTGGAAAGAGGTGGTGTTAGAAGGAGGTGGTGTTAGAAGGAGGTGGTGGAAGGAGCTTTCCATGCTCTGGCATGACAGATGCATGGAGATGGCCTCCAACTCTCTGTACTCCATCTTGGATTATCAGATCAAGCTTTGTCAATGGACGACTTCTCTGACTGGTCATGTCTTTTCTGCTACACAATTGTCGTTTGACAGCTGGGATCTGTCTGTACATCTCCATTATATTTTTTCTGCAGCGTTGTAGAAGCATTCACGGGGCCAGTGAATGCAGAAAGAAAAAAGAAAGTAATGATAAGTAGTATGCACAATAAGCCATAGAAACATATAACACTGAACTTGAGAGAAAAAAAAGGCAGGCAGGCAGACAGAGACACAGAGAGACAGACAGAGAGAGACAGAGGGACAGACTGAGAGAGACAGAGACACAGAGAGACAGACACGGACAGACAGAGAGAGACAGAGGGACAGACTGAGAGAGACAGAGACACAGAGAGACAGACACGGACAGACAGAGAGAGACAGAGGGACAGACTGAGAGAGACAGAGACAGACACAGAGACAGACACAGATAGGGAGACACAGACAGAGAGACACAGAGACAGAGAAACAGAGACAGACACAGAGTGACAGACCGACACAGTGACAGACAGAGTGACAGAGTGACAGACAGACACAGTGAGAGACAGAGTGACAGACAGACACAGTGACAGACAGAGTGACAGACACAGTGAGAGACAGAGTGACAGACAGACACAGTGACAGACAGAGTGACAGACACAGTGAGTGACAGAGTGACAGACAGACACAGTGAGTGACACAGTGAGTGACACCTACAGACAGACAAACAGACACAGAGAAGAAGAAGAAGAAAAATAATGCCAATAACAAAATGGAGCCTTGCTCTGCAGAGCCTGGCCCCGTAATTTAAAAAAAGCCTCAACAAATGCTTATCTCCACTGCAATGACCAAAGAGCACACCGTGATTGATCACATCTACACATCACAACCAGGCTATTGCTACCAGTCAGGTGTACTTGTAGACTTACTTCAGCTATCACACTGCGGTATGCTGTCTTTTGACTTGGGCTGCAGCAAGAAGTCAGTGATGTGCAAAGCTCTTCAGCCATGCCCTCTCCCTACACCAACACTCCTGGTCTGTCAAATCCAACTCAGCCGCTCTACCCCAAATGACCTCCATCATGTCCACATGGACATCTTGGCAGCCTACCTTCGTAAAAGGAGCCACACAGGAGACTGGGAACGTTGGCAGGAACACCCTGGATGAAGCTCTAGGGACCAGCGTTGCGGCCAGTGCGGACGCTGCAGACTTTCTAAGTAAATGAATAACCTGAGCTGGTTTCAATGTCCACCTCTCCTGCAGGAACTAGAGTTGGTGGCCAAATAGACCTGACAAGTTCAACATTGAAGATGACGACAGCGAGGTGAGACATTTAGCCACAGTACATGTCACAGATGTAGCTGAAGACGCAGATGTTTTTAGCAAGCTCATCAACCATTACTCCAGTTGGTACCGGTTGAAGAGCACTGTGGCCTGGATTCTCTGTGTCAAGGATCTGCTTCTACAATGCTGCAGAAAAATAAAATGGAGATATACAGACAGATACCAGCTGTCAAACGACAATTGTGCAGCAGAAAAGACATGATCAGTCAGAGAAGTCGTCCATTGACAAAGCTTGATCTAATAATCCAAGATGGAGTACTGGGGTGTGAGGCCTACTCCATGCATCTGCCATACCAGAAGCATGGTGGAAAGAGGTGGTGTTAGAAGGAGGTGGTTTTAGAAGGAGGTGGTGTTAGAAGGAGGTGGTGTTAGAAGGAGGTGGTGGAAGGAGCTTTCCATGCTCTGGCATGACAGATGCATGGAGATGGCCTCCAACTCTCTGTACTCCATCTTGGATTATCAGATCAAGCTTTGTCAATGGACGACTTCTCTGACTGGTCATGTCTTTTCCGCTACACAATTGTCGTTTGACAGCTGGGATCTGTCTGTACATCTCCATTATATTTTTTCTGCAGCGTTGTAGAAGCAGATCCTTGACGCAGAGTCCAGGCCACAGCGCTCTTCAACCGGTACCAACTGGCGAAACGGTTGATGAGCTAGCTCACAACATCTGTGTCTTCAGCTGTATGTGTGACATGTACTGTGGCTAAATGTCTCACCTCGCCGTCATCTTCTTCAATGTTGAACTTGTCAGGTCTATTTGGCCACCAACTCTAGTTCCTGCAGGAGAGGTGGACATTGAAACCTGCTCAGGTTATTCATTTACTTAGAGAGAAGGCGTGAGTCCTCTGGATGATGTCCTCAGATGGATTATCTGCGGTGCCAACGCATTTGCTTTGCTGACACACAGCATGTATATGTATAAAACACATGAACACACAGACACAGAGACAGAGAGACAGAAACAGACAGAGAGACAGATAGAGAGACAGAGTGAGAGAGAGTGACACACAGAGTGACAGAGTGAGAGACAGAGTGACAGACAGAGTGACAGACAGACAGACAGACAGACAGAAAGAGTGAGAGACAGAGTGAGAAACAGAGTGAGACAGACACAAACAAACAAAACACACAGACAGAGAGAGTGAGAGAGAGACAGAGAGACAGACAGACAGACAGACAGACAGACAGACAGACAGACAGACAGACAGACAGACAGACAGACAGACAGACAGACAGACAGACAGAGTGAGAGAGAGAGACAGACAGAGTGAAAGGCAGAGAGACAGACACAGACAGACAGACAGACAGACAGACAGACAGACATAGAGAGACAGACAGACAGAGAGACGGGACAGACAGACAGACAGACAGACAGACAGACAGACAGACACAGAGTGACAGACAGACAGAGTGACAGACAGACAGAGTGACAGAGAGAGACAGACAGACAGACAGACAGACAGACAGACAGACAGACAGACAGACAGACAGACACACACACACAAACACAGACACAGAGAGAAAGAGAGACAAACACAGAGAGACAGACAGACAGAGAGACAAAGAGACGGACACAGACACACACAGAGAGACAGACAGACAGACAGACAGACAGACAGACAGACACACACAGCCAGAGTGAGAGACAGAGCGACAGACACAGACAGAGAGACAGACAGACAGAGACAGAGAGACAGACAGACACAGAGATACAGAGACACATATAGACAGAGAGACAGAGTGAGAGACAGACAGACAGACAGACACAGCCTAGTATGTCTAGGCGATAGTCTCTCGTCGTCTTCAGCACCTGGTCCATACGACCGCACTGGAACAGTGTGATGAATACATCCAAGGATGCGCCTTCTGTTTTTTTGCCGAAGTGTACCGGAATGCCTTCTCCTCGTCTGAAAGCTACCAAACATAAAAAAGAAAAATGCTCATTATTAGATACAAACAATAAGTGGTGTGTGTGTGTGTGTGTGTGTGTGTGTGTGGGGGGGTATAGTTACCTTGATTTGATTTTACTCCACAGTTGGGCGAGTGGCATTGGTTTGGAAATTGAAATTTGTCCTTTAAGATGACCAGGTCCAGGCCCGGATTTACACAGTTCCCCCCCCATCCCAGCCAGAAAAAAAGTCACCTTTGGTACCTACCAAAAAGTGACTTTTGGGACCTACCAAACAGTGTCTTTTTGGTACCTACCAAAAAGTGACCTTTGGTCTTATGGACCAATTACCAGGTCGAGACCTGGATTTGCCATGTCAAAATAAATATTGAATCCAAATTAAACAACAACTACACTACCAACATAGTCTTAGATTCAACGTCTCTAAGACTAGATTCAACATCTCTAAGACAAATCTGGAAAAAAAGAGCACACATCTTTAACCACATTGCCATACGTCAGCAGCATTCAACACCAACGAAATACACCACAAGCATCATCCATTACAAACTGCAGCATGAAGCAACTGCAGCATCCAGCAAAGGAAAAGGAAAAGGACCGAATTAGGACCGTCACAATTATTACATAATCGTTAGTATTTGAGATAACCGCAATGCTTTTTGGGGGGACAATAGTTATAATCGTTTCCATGTTGAAAAATGTTCATAATAAACATTTTCCAAACATTGTGGAAATAGCCGAACTACACGCTCAAAACGCATCACGACGTGATGCGTTTTGAGCTTGTAGTTCGGCTTTTGTTTACGAAGCCTAAAAAAAGCCAGACAAAGTTTTATTCATAATGTTACTGCGACGCAATTAAAATAGTTAATCGCAACTATTTGAGCGACAGTTAATCAAGCGTCAAGTCAAACGTCATAATCGTGACAGCCCTAAAGAGGTTCCTACCTTGAGGCGTCTTCAGAGGAAACCCCCGATTGGCCGAGGTCTACGGCGGAAACCAACCGGCGTTGAGCATCGATGGGGGATACAAAAAACAGAACGCACTGTCGTGAAACTATGCATCAACCTAGACACATACAACACTGTCGTGACTCACTGTCGTGTGATTCTGCATCAATGAAGACACAAGACACACTGAAGTGGAATTCTGTGGAATTCTGTGATGAATCAGAATCGATACAGCCGGCGGAGACCACCGGACCCCCCGATGGGCCTCGGCGCGGAGGAATCCCCCTAAATCCATGGATAGAGAGAGGCGGAGGCGGGCTGAGACGAGTCACAGGAGGTGTAGACAGAGGTTCCTCTTCAAAAGACTTAGTGTAGGCTGGGTAGGTTCACAGGAGGGTGCAGGCAGCCTGGGTCGGTTCACAGGAGGGTGCAGGCAGCCTGGGTCGGTTCACAGGAGAATGCAGGCAGCCTGGGTCGGTTCACAGGAGAATGCAGGCAGCCTGGGTCGGTTCACAGGGGAATGCAGGCAGCCTGGGTCGGTTCACAGGAGGGTGCAGCCTGGGTCGGTTCACAGAAGGGTGCAGCTAGGGCTGAGAATTAAAACATTTAAGTTGACGCCTGTCATACAAATACATGTGATTAACCATTTAGTTGTGTTTTTGGCATTGGAACATATGGAACAGTGGTGTAAAGTTACTAAGTACATTTACTCAAGTACTGTACTTAAGTACAGTTGTGAGGTATTTTTACTTTACTGGAGTATTTCCAATTGTCAGTACTTTTACTTCTACTCCAGTACATCTCAGAAGCAAATATTGTACTTTTACTCCACTACAATTATTTGAAAACTTTAGTTACTAGTTACTTTGCAGATATAAATTATTATATCATAAAACATACATTAACCACTTTATCCCTATTTTATACCTATGCTATTTAAAAAAATAATAATAAGCTCACAACGCGCCGCGATGCAACACGTTGTGAGCTTGTAGATCTGCTGTTTTCAAACATTTCAGTACTTTTACTTTTGGTACTTTAAGTATATTTTGAGGCCAATACTTTTGTACTTTTACTCAAGAACATTTTGAATGCCAGACGTTTACTTGTAACTGAGTATTTCTATATTGCAGTATTAATACTTTTACTTAAGTAAACTATTTTAAAATACTTTTTTCCACCACTGCATATGGATAAAAATGTCATTTCTGTGTGGCCTTCAGGCTTCATAATAAAACAAATATTGCACATGACAAATAACCGTAAAAGGGATATTTCACTTACAAACTTGTTTGAGCTCATTTTAACGTCCACTCTGCTTTTGTGATTCACCCCAGACACTTTATAAATTGCTTGATTGAGTATTTAGATATTTGATGATATACATTGCATCAGACACGCCCCCTTCCAATACAAACCCATTGTAACTTCAAACTCCATTGTAACCATGTTAACATTCATTGAAAACACCCGTCCTTGGTTCTGGTGACTGATGTGAATCTTCTAATGTGTGGGACCGTGTTTTTTCAATTACTTTTTTTATTTATTTACAAAATCTTTTGGAGTAAATGAATAAAACAGGAAAAAAAATGAAATAAATGAAAAAACTTATTGCAAAAACCCAGTCTGCTCACACACTAGAAGGTCAATATCAGTCAACAGAACCAAGGACGGGTGTTGAACCATGAATCTAACATGGTTAAAATGGAGTTTGAAGTTACAATGGGTTTGTAAAGGAAGGGGCGTGTCTGATTAAATGAATTTCAAATATCTAAATACTGAAACAAGCAACTTAAAAACTGTCTGAGACCACCGTAGAAGGGCCATCGGCGCGGAGGAACCCCCCCCCCATGCAGACACATCCATGGATAGAGAGAGAGTTCCAGATCTCCATCTCTACGGGCATCCTCGGGTTGAGCCTTCCAGCGGCGTCTCCCGTCATCTAATAAAATAAACTTTATTTGTAGAGCACCTTTCATGACATGAAATGCAGCTCAAAGTGCTTTATAGAGCAAGAATAAAGCACAAGCTTTACAAACAATAAATAATACAACAAATAACATAACAAATAATACAAATAAAGTACAAATAATTTAACAATTTAACAACACAAAGTGTGTGTGTGTGTGTGTGTGTGTGTGTGTGTGTGTGTGTGTGTGTGTGTGTGTGTGTGTGTGTGTGTGTCTATATATATATTTATTAGGGGTGTCACGATACGCCTAATCCACAATTCGATTTTAATAAATAAATAATGTGTTAACATATGAATAATATTGTAACGTTGCGGGGTAGCTAGAAAGACGAGGCGAGGAGACGATTTGCAAGTTGCCAGCTCAAACACACTGAGCCCAGATGTATTCCCTTGCCGCAGCACAGAGCTAACCCGAGGTTGAGGGCAGGGACGTGCACAGATAGACTCTAGGTGGTGCTAGAGCACCTGCCCTTTGCCCTCTTGACCAGAAGTGCCCTTTTGAAAAAATTAAAAAATATATATATTTTTTTTCAGTTTACAGCAGGGGTCTTCAACAGGAGGTTCGGGACCCCTAGGGGGTCCTCAGAGTTACTACAGGGGGTCCGCCAAATCTTTATGTGATATGATTTTTCTTTTTACCATAACCACTCGAAACCTAGCATCCCTTTTCTGAGGAGAACTTGCTATTTTTGGCAAAGAGGTATAGGTGTAGAGGGAAAAAAGAGCAGACCAAGTAAACAAAAAAAAGTATGATTTACTTGAGCACCTGCCCCTCAAAATGTCTGTGCACGCCACTGGTTGAGGGTCACTGAACGTAAAACAATAAAGAGGGTGGCTAGCCCATGGCTAGTAATAATGAGGACGTGTGCTGTCTCTCAGTTCACTCAGTCCCGCCTTACAGCACCCCAGAACAGCCCAACTTAAAAGGGTAGGGTAAGTGATATTTTTTGGTTAAAACAAAAAGTATTTTGTTAAAGGTTAAAGCACTACTACACTACACTCCGGTAGGTGTCAAAATCTCAGCCAATCATGGAGCAAGTACACATTGTTAAGCTTCATTTTTATAGTGTTCCAGTTCCAATTTTGTCTGCTCATTTCTTAGTGTCATCACTTCCAATTTCACTTGTTTAATCTATATCCTGATTGAGTTCTCTATCCTGATTGGATAAAATTAGAAATGAAACTGAAACGAAAATGCATTTTCTGTTTTATAAAGAGCTGGAGAGACAAGGAGACTCCTTTTACTGAACAAACACTCTATAGCAATGAGTACTAGCAGAATATAGAGCTATTTAACACTTATTTTAACCAAAGAAAATCACTTACCCTACCTTTAACTAACTCTTTTCCCTCCCCGGCACACATGTAGCCAATACCCAAATCAGTGACACTTCCCTCAATCAAAGCAACAGGACACACATGTGTAATAGTACCCCAGCGTTACAATATGAACTTTGGGTTTTATCAACTGTCATTTTCTGATTATTCCTTAAGAAGATTAGTTAACATTCTTTGAAAAGTTCAGATTTTTTCCTATTCCAAGTGGCTATGACTGATTTCAGAAGTTTGTGGGCCCTGGGTAGACAACCCGGCCTGGTGGAGATTGGCGGAAATCTGTGCTCTGAGGAGGAGCGTTCTAGTGAAGGCAGTCCATTAATTCTACATGGCTCAGCCCTTTAGTAACTCTTGACTTCATTTCTCATGCATCGCAGGCAACACACTTTTGCTGAAATGCGATCTGCTGCCATGGCACTTTGTAACGTTCTAGATCAGGGGTCTTCAACAGGGGGTCCGGGACCCCTAGGGGGTCCTCAGAGTTACTACAGGGGGTCCGCCAAATCTTTGTGTGATATGATTCTTTTTTTTTTACCTTAACCACTTGAAACCTAGCATCCCTTTTTCTTAGGAAAACTTCAGCCAAAAATAGCCGATCTACAAGCTCGAGCTTGTAGATCGGCTATTTTCGGCAAAGAGGGGGGAAAGAGCAGACTAAGTACAGAGTGGAAGTGTACTTAGTGTTGATGGTTTAAGTGGTTAAATGTCTGAAAATACACATTAACATGAAACCAACATCTATGAAAAGCTTTAATCTGCAACACAAGTTTATGCAATATATAGTGGGGGTCCCTGCTCCATCTCTCTCTCACAGAGGGGGTCCTTGGCCTGAAAACGTTGAAGACCCCTGCATAGACCATATTCACATGGCGGCCATGTTGCTATCAAGTCAATGAAGTGCCAATAGTGGCACTATTAAATTCCAAAATGGCCACCGTGTGAATATGGTCTATTAGAGGATCCAGTGAGATTAAAAGCCAAAGAGAATAGGTGGGTTTTAACCCATTAAGACCGGGAAAGCATCTGTCATTTTAGATTTCTTTTGCTATTCAAAAATAGCAGATATACAAGCTCATAGCGCGGCACCGAGTGCGGTCACCCCTGGTCTTTTTGCTAGTCTTTGCAAACGACCAGTAATGACTGATCGACAAAACCTCAGAGCCCTGTCTAAGGGTGTATGGTTCCAGGAGCTCAGCGAGGTACAGCGGAACTATACTTGCCAGTTTAAAGATTTAAAACCAAATAAAAAGGACCTTAAAATCAATTATAAAATTGACAGCGATACTTGCATTCATGCCTTAATTTCATCACACTTCAATACTGCAATGTACAGTACCCGAGTACATTTAAAGTACACTTTACACCACTGACTAGGCCTGCAATAGCCGTTGTCAGCATGACGACCGTCATGGATTAACTTCAAACTGGTGTTTGCACTTCCTCCATTTACGGCCCGTACATCTACATAAACGTTCATATTTCAAATATAAAGTGCTTACTCCATGGCCACGGATGTTACAATTCTTTACGGGCCATCAAAAGTACCCGTATCTTCCGTATTGTTCAATTAAAAGCATTGTAATCCGATTGGTGGCCATTTTCTTCATAGAGTTGTAATGAAGCAGAGTGCAATACACCTCCCAACCAATAGGGTGGCGTGGTTTAAAGCATTATGGCAAAAAGACGGAGAAAATGGCCACCACTCGGATTAAAATGCTCCTTATTAAACAATAAGGAAGATACCGGTATTTCTGAGGGCCCGTACATAATTCTAACATCCATGGCCATGAGGTCAGCACTTTATATTTGAAATCGAAACGTTTATGTAGATATACGGACTGTAATGGAGAAAGTGCAAACAGCAGGTTGAAGTTCATCCATGACTGTCATGATATGACAGTCATGTTTCAGGGCTAAAACAAACAACTCATATTCACTTCACACACAGAAATGCTTCATCCTGACCAGTTGTTGCTTTTTACCAGTGGTGTAAAGTAACTAAAGCACATTTACTCAAGTACTGTACTCAAGTACAATTTTGAGGTACTTTTTCTTTACTGGAGTATTTCCAATTGTCTATACTTTTACTTCTACTCCATTACATCTCAGAGGCAAATGTTGTACATTTAATCCACTACAATTATTTGAAAACTTTATTTATACTAGTTATTTTGCAGATATACATTACATTATAAAACATACATTAAACACTTGAGCCCTAATTTATACATAGGCTATTTGAAAATAGCAGATCTACAAGCTCAAAACGTGTTGAGCTTGTAGAACTGCCATTTTCAAACATTTTAGTACTTTTACTTCTGGTATTTGAAGTACATTTTGATACCAATAGTTTTGTACTTTTACTCAAGTACATTTTGAATTCAGGACTTATACTTGTTACAGAGTACTTCTGCATTGCAGTATTGATACTTATACTTAAGTCAAAGATTTGAATACTTTTTCCACCACTGCTTTTTACCATGTCAAATAAAAGTGAAATTACATGCAATTTCATCAATTCCTTCATGCTGAGCAGTTAATTAGTTAAGCTAAGTAGCTAACACACATGTAGAGAACTCACCTGTTTGGTCTGGATGGAGGTAATGTTTTCACAGTCTGGTCACATAGTGTGCTTTAGCAGCTTGTTTCACCAGCCTGGTAAAAACACTGATAACTCTACATCCATGTAGAGTTATGTTACATTATCAGTGGTGTATTTGTATATTACTTTTACGCAAAGCAGAGCTTTGTTTGAAGGTTTGTTAATTTGTTCTAACAAACATTTGTGTTTGCTGCTGGTGCAGTGTGTGTGTGTGTGTGTGTGTGTGTGTGTGTGTGTGTGTGTGTGTGTGTGAGAGAGAGGGGGGGAAGGGCGACAATCAGAGTACTCAAATAGCCCCGCCCCTCCCTGCTTCCCAGGGCAGTGGTTCTCAACCTGTGGGTCGAGACCCCCAGGGGGCGGGGTCCCCAGATGTCAGTGAAGTGACAATTTAAGGACTTTTAAGACCTTTTTAATACCCCCCAAAAAAAGTAAGAGAGAAAAGAAAAAAAACATCATTACAGCATAAAAAATAATCAACTATAAAAACTGGTCAAACATGAATTGGCCAAATTGTCAAATAATATAAGAAAGAGGCAAACATTTGTACAAAATAGCCAATCTTCAAGCTCACAACGCCTCAATCTATATTTATAGATTTATAGTGGTGTAAACCTTTATTCTCACTGATCACTGATGTTGTCGTTTTAGTTTTGTGCCACCAGAGGGCAGCCTGTACCTCTCTACCAAACAGGTGTGTTGCCTTATTAGAACGTGACTGTGATATGAAATGATCAGTGGTGGAAAAAGTACTTAAATTCTTTACTTAAGTAAAAGTACCAATACTGCAATATAAAAAATACTCTGTTACAAGTAAAAGTCCAAAATTCAAAATTTACTTGAGTAAAAGTACAAAAGTATTGGCATCAAAATGTACTTAAAGTACCAAAAGTAAAAGTACTAAATATTTGAAAATAGCAGATCTACAAGCTCACAACGCGTCGCAATGCGATAAGTGGTTAATGTATGTTTCATTATATCATAATTTATATCTGAAAAGTAACTAGTAACTAAAGTTTTCAAATAATTGTAGTGGAGTAAAAGTACAAAATTTGCCTCTGAGATGTAGTGGAGTAGAAGTAAAAGTATTGGAAATTGGAAATACTCAAGTAAAGTACAAATACCTCAAAATTGTACTTAAGTACAGTACTTAAGTAAATGTACTTTGTTACTTTCCACCACTGGAAATGACTAACTTTTTTTACTTGTTGGTGTTGTAATATTAACATGCTCTTGCCGGTGATTAAATAAAAAAAACTGATTCTGTATTTTAGGACAATAAACAGAAAAAAAATAAGCCACCAATTAATCATCATCATCTGAGGAACGCACTTTTATTTTATTTGTATTTCTAGTAATTAAGTGGATATGTTTGATGAATATAAATTTGAGTTTAGATTTATATGCTCCAATAACCACTACAATATGATAATATGGCCACACTCATAAAATCAAATATTATTTTCTGTAAAAAAAACGAACTCACTTCCAAGTAGGGCATAGATATTATGCTCTACTATCAATAGCCTCATTACAATGCTATTTGATTTATGCGTTTGTTTGTTTGTTTGTTTGTTTGTTTGTTTGTTTGTGTGATATTAAACATGACCAGATTTGTGTGAGTAATATACCATTGAAAAGCTCATTCTCATGTTGTGATGAAGTCTCCTGTCAATCTTCCCTCTTCATTTTCAACATCCGGTTTCTCTTAGCAGGGTTCAAAATCCCATGTTTACATCAAATGAAATAAAACAGCAGATCTGCAAGCTCTACAACGCGTGCGAGGACCTTGTAGATCTGCTCACAACGCGGCCAGTTGTGAACTTGTAGATTAGCAATTTTTTTTGGGCCTTGTAGATTTGGTGTACAACTTTAACATAAGCTGTTGTCACATCACAGCCTGGTTTACAGGTGAAACACAGCAGGTGGAATTATGCTGTAGTTTCCAGGAAAGGGAAGAATAATATAGAAATAGAAAGAAAGAACAAGAAAACATTCACATATTCCTGATATGAGTGAAATATATACAAGCAGGTCAGATATGAAATGAGGCAATGTTATGAGGCAGATAAAATAGTTGCTAAATAAAATATATGTAACAGATAAATACATGAGGATAATACATAGCAACAGATATACTAACCAGTGGTGTAAAGTAATTGAGTACTTTTAATCAAGTACTGTACTTAAATACAATTTTGAGGTATTGTTTTACTTTACTGGAGTATTTCCCCATTTTCAATACTTTTACTCCACTACATCTCAGAGGCAAATATTATATTTTTACTCAATTTTTACTCCGTCCTGATCTTTAAGGCTTATAGGAATGTATAATACACTAGAAGTTCGGGCCGCTACGCGGCCCGAACGTCTAGCGTGACGCGTCGTTCACTTTGCAGTGCCACCTTACAGGCACCTCACAGTGTGAGAGAGAGTTTTGTGCTCTCCTAAATCCATGGCAGGCTTTGAAAGTACCCACTTCAGAAAGAGGTGACGTGCATCACCTCTCCAATGACCAAAACCCACTATGGAAGCCGTCGAACTGGTGCGATCTGACGGCATCCTAGAATTTATAGGTAGGATGTGATGTCATGCGTGATGTCATGCTGTCGTGAGATTACGTCACACTGGCGTGATGTCAGATTACGTCACACTGGCGTGATGTCAGATTACGTCACACTGGCCACATACAACGTTCGTACATACTGACAACCGACATGGCGCAGGCGGCCCGAACGTCTAGCGTGACGCGTCGTTCACTTTGCAGTGCCACCTCACAGGCACCTCACAGTGTGAGAGAGAGTTTTGTGCTCTCCTAAATCCACGGCAGGCTTTGAAAGTACCCACTTCAGAAAGAGGTGACGTGCATCACCTCTCCAATGACCAAAACCCACTTTGTGATTACTCAGACCTGGTATGGCAGACCTGTGGGGAGTGTGCGGTGGTGTACAATGTGAAAAGATAGTTGAAATCGCAGGAGATGAAGTTAGCAGTTTATTTGTGTAAAGGGTCGTCGGCGTGGGTTGTGTTGAGGATGGAAGCCGTCGAACTGGTGCATCCTACCTATTTATAGGTAGGATGTGATGTCATGCTGTCGTGAGATTACGTCACACTGGCGTGTCTCATCGTGATGTCACGACCGTGATGTCATATGACGTCACACTGGCCACATACAACGTTCGTACATACTGACAACCGACATGGCGCAGGATTCAAATTGTATATATAGATAGATAGATAGATGGTTCAATGTTAAAATATAACCCTACTACACATATTATAGAAGATAATATAGCCCCTCCAAAAATGCACAAGTCCATATGGCCTACTGTTATTTATTTAAAGCGTTTGCTTTGTCCCATTTGAAAGGATTTCAAATACAAGTAGGCTGGATATACAGTACAGTGCATGAAGAGCATTTAACTCTTCCACAGGCAGCAATAGAAACAGTGGATCATATAAAAAACTGTACAAAAATAAATAAATATACGGATATATAAAATGGAAGGACAAAAGAATCCCTCATAGGTTCATAGTAGAACAAATATCCAACATCATGTACAAAGAGCAATGTCCAGAACATATTGGACCGAGAGACACAAGGTCGAAGGTTAGGCTGAGGAGAGATGGAATGTACCGATGCTCTTAACCGTTTAAAACCGGGAACGCATCTGTGTGACCACTTAAACCATTATTTTATACTTTGGCTATTCAAAAATAGCAGATCTACAAGCTCATTATTTTTGAAAAAAACGCAAAAAAAAAAAATCTTTGCTTCTGGGGGTCCCTGGAACAAAATATTTTGAGATGGGGGTCCGCAACCAAATACATATAATTTTGGGTGGTCCTTGACATGAAAAAGTTTGAGAACCAAAAAAAGCTGTTAGAAGACATTTGTAGAATCCCCCAGAAGCAAATATTTGAGTTAAAAATGTTCACTTTGAAAAAGATATATTCAAAGATTTGCAAAAAATGTCTAATTTTTTTTTTTTGCAGATCTACAAGCTCATAGCGTGACTTGGCTATGAACTTGTAGATCTGCTATTTCTGAATAGCCAAAGAAATCTTAAAATGACACAGATGCGTTCCCGGTCTTAAAGGGTTAACAGTCCATGCTAGGAGCGTCAAGAGGACATTTTTATCATATTATCGTCGCTGTCGGGCAGAAACCTCGTATCTCCATATCGCACAAAAGTCGTGAAAATAGCAGATCTACAAGCTCACAACGCGTCACGAGCCTCTGGTCACCGTAGTGTCCAGGACCGGCCTCATGCGTGCTTGTGGGGTTTTCTCTGCATGGACGTCGGCGGCCATCTTTCTTTCTTTCTTTTTCCTTTATTTATTCAGGGAAGCCCATTGAGAGCAAGCTCTCTTTTTCAAGGACGCCCTGATAACAACATATAAAATACATATATAATGAGAAACATTTGAATCACATTACAATGTCACAGATGCAAATAAATATAGAGTTACATGAAACAGGTGCAGTCACTATGTAGTGTGTCCTCAAGAAGCACCCTGAATGTCTCTATGTAGTGTGTCCTCAAGAAGCACCCTGAATGTCTCTATGTAGTGTGTCCTCAAGAAGCACCCTGAATGTCTCTATGTAGTGTCCTCAAGAAGCACCCTGAATGTCTCTATGTAGTGTGTCCTCAAGAAGCACCCTGAATGTCTCTATGTAGTGTGTCCTCAAGAAGCACCCTGAATGTCTCTATGTAGTGTGTCCTCAAGAAGCACCCTGAATGTCTCTATGTAGTGTCCTCAAGAAGCACCCTGAATGTCTCTATGTAGTGTGTCCTCAAGAAGCACCCTGAATGTCTCTATGTAGTGTGTCCTCAAGAAGCACCCTGAATGTCTCTATGTAGTGTCCTCAAGAAGCACCCTGAATGTCTCTATGTAGTGTGTCCTCAAGAAGCACCCTGAATGTCTCTATGTAGTGTGTCCTCAAGAAGCACCCTGAATGTCTCTATTGAGACCAATCACACCAGTTTCAGAGAGTCCTGAAGTTTGTTCCATTTGTGTGGAGCATAATACATGAATGCAGTCTTTCCTTGTTCACTGCTCTTACGTGGACTGGTATATCTAATGTGTGTTTATGAACGTGTTGATGGACTGGTATATCTAATGTGTGTTTGTGAACGTGTTGAATGTCCAGTAACCTTTGGTTTTAAAAGTGAAGATAGGTACAAAGGAAGCTTACCACACAAGGCCTTCTAAATGAATAAAATACAGTGTTGCTCTCTACGAACTGCGAGAGATGGCCAACCCACTTTATCATATAGAACAGTGGTTTTCAACCTTTTTCGTGTCAAGGACCACCAAATTGACACATATTAGCCCAGGGACCCCCATTTGAAAAGATATACCTGGGACTCAACCATTTTAATTTCTTGGGGGTCCCAATCTACACTGAAGTATCATCATTATTAGTGTTCATGTAACTCTGAGAGTGTACAAATGGAACCAAATGGACCCGTTAGGGTCCATTTGGTTCCATTTGTACACTCTCAGAGTTACAGACACATAAGGGTCAATTTGGTTTCTAACTATTCATTTGGCTGGGGACCCCCTGGAACCCCCTCAAGGACCACTGGGGGTCCCCGGACCACTGGTTGAGAACCACTGATATAAAATACAGTGATGGGTGAGATAATCATCACCAGTGATAAAACGTAGGGCACTGTGGTAGACTGCTTCAAGAGGCTTCAGTGTGGAGATTGAAGCATGCATGTACAGCACATCACCATCGTCAAACACAGACATTATGACAGATTGAATAACATTTTTTTTTGCTGGAAAAATAAAAACAGCACCTGTTTCTGTAGAGGAAACCAATCTGTCCTCTTAGTTCTTTTTGGTAAGGTTCTCCACATGAATCTTAAATGAATCTAGCCAAATCTCAGCGTGGAACCCCCCGCTTTGCAGAGCGTCAGCGATGGCCTCCACGTTCTTCACTTTACTGACCAAGGACCCCCGATGCTTCGTAAAGAAATTCTGTTTGTGTTCATGAAAAATGGGTTAGGGTTAGGGTTAGCCCTAACCCTAGGATAACATATATTGTAACAAATGCCTTTACTACTGGTTGAGTTGAAAGGTATTGTGAAGGAACTGTGAAAATAATGGGTTTGTACCTGGAACAGAAAGGCTGAGGCTGCTCCTCCTATGTGTTGTTGTAGATGATGGTCCTGTGGATGACAGAAGTGAAAGCCTTTATTAGTGGAGAGACAGTTGACAACCGGAATGTAGACGGCATCCAGAAGAATTATGGGTTAGCGCCCCAGCCTGTGTCTTTTATTTTTATATTATTGTTTTGTTTCATCATGTATGGAAGTCTATGACTTCTTTAAGAGTTAAATATACATGCAGCTACAACAATGTTTCCTGCTCCTCACTCTTGTGGTCGTCAGATATTCAGAGCATTCTCTCAAAGCCTCTTTCACGCCCTGCTCCCTACAGAGAAAAACCACACGTGAAAACATGCCAAAAGTGACCTCCAAGCAATGTTTTCTTTTTTTCTTTCTTTCTTTTGTTGTGATATTTGCGTTGAAGTATGGACACAACCAAGGAACCCGAAGTATAGATGAACATCTTTTAATTGTTGCAGTCACACAGAGCGCATAGCAGTTTATGTTAGCAGCATGTCGAGAGGATGCATCCCGTCTGGCGAAGTGAGCTGAAGCCTTCGGGCTTCAAGGTATCTTTATACATGAGATGAATGTCGTCACAGTAATCCAAGTACATTCATTATTGTTATTGTTAGAACAGTTTACTCATCTGAGATCTTTGACCTTTCCAAGTCCATGTCATATTGACTGGTCAAGCAGGAACCCCTGCCAGTTCTTGTCTCTAAGTAACCTGTTGACTTTCAGCTGGGATGTACCAATGTCCGAATCTATTTTGTGCTGGGTCACAAGTTATGTACTTCCTCAGGCTGTGGTCAGCCTCTTCTCTTGTTACATTAGGAGACCTTTAATGAGTCTTTAAATAGTTCCATGTCTTCTATCTCTCGGTGCTGGCTGTGTTAGTTTACTCACTGCTTTTAACTTGTCCTTTCATCACTCTGTTTCTTACCAGGCTGATCTTATGGTGTGTGTGCCTATTCATGCCTATTGCACCAGACCTTAACAGAGGCCTGTATTAAAAGTTCCTAGAAAGTGTTTACATGTCTATAGATTCATGCATTAGTTCATAGCTTTCATTCTTTTTTTTTTTTGCTGGTTCTCTATGACCGGCCCCATCAAACTATAAAAGTTACAAGAAAGGAGGAGAGGTCCATTACCTGCCTCAGACCATCAGCATTAAACATCTGTCAGAATGGCTGCTCTAACCTGTGGAGAGTTGTGCATGAAGTACCTTCTCATCATTTTTAATTTTGTCTTCTTGGTGAGTGCTTTTTTTGCACATAAAAATGCACACATAAAATGTGTGCATGGCCGTATTTCTTTCTTATGTAGAACTAGCTTGTGTTTCTAATAGCTTTCTAATAACGTTCAAGTGTTTAGACAGACATAATATGTCTGTGTTGTGTGTTGTGTTTATAGTATAAGTTTAAACGCACATGCCCGTCGGGCAACCTGAAAGCAAGCACCACTTGCCCGAACATTCTATTTTTTGCCACGGGCAGTCGGTAGTACTTAGTGTTAACCCCTGTAAATGCACATTGTAAATCGCTTTGGATAAAGGCACTGTATGTATTTACCATGTATAGAGCATTTAAGAGGTTAACATTGTTATTATTATTTTTAATTCAACACAGCTGATAGCCTTCATGATTTGACAACAATCAACCGTGATCGTATTAAGACATTATCTAACATCAGGGCCCGCATGCTGCATATCTGCTGTAGATATATTGCAACTGAATAAATTGGTAACTGAATCAAAACTGCTCTGGGGAAACTCGGAGCAGTTCAGCTTTTCCCTGTTTCATCTTCACATCTTTGTCCTATGTCTGCATACTTTCAGCCTTTTGCCTAATTTATGTTCCGTCATACAACGCTGTCGCTCACAGAAAAACAGCAGATCCACAGACTCACAAAGCATCACATTTGTGACGCTTTGTGAGCCTATTTTCGGCACCCGTTCTTATGCCAGACTATAAATCGGATTTCATGTCAGCGTTGGGGTTGAAGTTGGGGGGTTGTATAAGTTTAGGGTTACAGTTTAGGGTTGAATATTTAACATCTGTCACTATCAATACATCTTGTCGTATAGATTTTCCCCTTTTTTTCCCCATGTGTGCACGCTCACAGCTGGCAGGTATTGCTGTACTGGCTCTAGGACTCTGGATGCATTTTGGCACCAGCTTAGAAGCCGACTATACTGAAGCCGACTATACTGTCTATACTACTGGTACGCTCTGATCTCCTACTCTATTTACTTACAACACTGTTTCTCAACCTGTGTGCCGGGGCCCACTGGTGGGCGGTCAGGATATTGCAAGTGGGCCCTCAAATGTATATGTATATGTATATATATATATATATATATATATATATATATATATATATATATATATATATATATATATATATATATATATATATATATATATATATATATATATATGTATATATATATATATGTATATATATATATATAAATACACTGTTTGTGTTATAGGTGTGAACATCATGATGGCAGCAGGGGCTGTGTCGATGGTTGTGGGATTCCTCGGATGCTGTGGAGCCATAAAGGAGTCGCCGTGCATGCTGGGAGTGGTCAGTGGTTTATTAATATAGTATATGTTTTATTGTGCATTTAGGTTCCTGGAATTAAACAGGGTAATAGCAAAGCACTAGGATTTTCAGGATTTATGACGAACGCGGATAATGAAAACATATCCTGAGTGTGTTGAACTGTACTTCCTACTCTGTAGTGTTAGTTTCATCTAAAACATGTTCGTCGACTAGCTTTTCTCAATGATGAAAAAAAAAAGATGACTATGATGACTAAAACTATGACTAAATATACTGACAATTACGTCAATAAATAAAAACTAGACTTAAATGTCAGTGAGGGACTAGTGGAGAAGAGATCCAGTAGAACTAAAAGACAAGTCATTTTATGCTGGTTGTGTGTTGTGCTCTGAAAATAGCAGATAAAAAATACATTTTAGTTGAGTAAATCAACTGTACATTTAGTCGACTATAATCTTAGGATATTTTGTTGACTAAAACTAGACTAAAACTAAAACATTTCAGTGAAGTGCTCCTTTTAAGTACAGTACTCAAGTAAATGTACTTAGTTACTGTCCACCACTGCTGTGGTCAGGTCTTATCTTCAGTGTGGACGTGGAGGTTCAGTGGACATAGATATAGAAACCTATAGATACCTCACTGGCTGCTGCAGTTCATTGGAGCGACCTGTATCACGGCCGCCATTTTGGAGAAGGCAAAGCTTCCTGACTACTGGCCAATCACAGCGCGTCTTTCCCGGGACTTGTCAGAATCTAGTTGTTGCTGTGATTGGCCAGTAGTCAGGAAGCTTGCCTTCTCCAAAATGGCGGCCGAGATACAGACAGACGCCTCAGAGACAGAGGAGGCGTCTACCGTATATGTCTATGTTCATGGAGGTCCTTATCTTCAGTGTGGAAGTGGAGGTCCATGGAGGTCCAGTGGAGGTCCAGTCTGTGAGGTAGACTCTGAAGGTCTGTCCTCGCCCTGGACTGGACCAAGTTCTCCAAGGAGAGAGTACAAGCCCAGGGTGAAGCAGGAACGTCCAGTCATAAAAGAGATCAGAGTATGGCCAAGGGGGGCTACAGAAACATTGCAGGGATGCTTTGACTGCACACTATGGCATGTTTTTAGAGAGGCAGCGACATGTGAGGGCGTCACAGATTTACAGGAATACACAGAGTCGGTGACAGGTTATGTAACTAAGTGCATAGACGATGTGACTGTAATAAAGACGATAAAAATACGTGCCAGTCAAAAACCATGGCTGACCAGGAAGACACGGCTACTATTGAGGGCCAGGGATGCTGCCTTTCGATCTGGCGATCCGGTGGCCTATAGGAAGGCAAGAAATGACCTGGAAAAAGGCATTAAAGAGGCAAAAGGACTATATGGGAAAACGTTGGCAAGTCACTTTAATGACAACAAGGACACTCGTCGGCTGTGGCAGGGGTTCCGTACAGTAACAGGCTATAAGCCTGCTCCGCAGCCAGTCCCCACTGACCCATCCCTTCCTGATAACCTTAATGCCTTTTACACACGGTTTGAGGCCACAAATGACAGAGAGGCACAGAGATTTACATCCTCATCCACAGACCAGGTACCCCAGCTATCCACCACTGAGGTCAAGAGGGCTTTTTCCAACATTAACCCTCGAAAGGCTACTGGACCAGACAATCTACCAGGCCGCGTGCTGAAAGACTGTGCAGAACAGCTAAAAGATGTTTTTACAGACATTTTCAACATCTCTCTCAGCCAAGCCAGAGTACCTGCCTGTTGGAAGAGCGCCACCATCATACCTGTGCCCAAAAAACCCAGCCCAGCCTGCATGAATGATTACCGCCCTGTGGCCCTTACCCCAGTCGTCATGAAATGCTTCGAGAGGCTTGTCATGGGACGTATCAAAGCAGGCCTTAGTGCCGACCTGGATCCTTTCCAATTTGCTTACAGACCCAACCGTTCGACAGAGGATGCTATTTCCACCATGCTCCACTTCACTCTGTCGCATCTGGAAAAGACAAACACCTATGCCAGGATCTTATTCATAGACTTCAGCTCTGCTTTTAATACCATCATACCACAGCAGTTGGTGGAGAAGCTGAGGGTGCTGAATGTGGATACTAGCATCTGTAATTGGATCCTGGACTTCCTGACACATAGGAGACAAACAGTCAGAGTAGGCAGCAACACGTCAAAACCTGTTGAAGTGAACACAGGATC
Source organism: Gymnoscopelus microlampas (assembly GCF_963454915.1). Classification (NCBI taxonomy): domain Eukaryota; kingdom Metazoa; phylum Chordata; class Actinopteri; order Myctophiformes; family Myctophidae; genus Gymnoscopelus; species Gymnoscopelus microlampas. The sequence continues at coordinate 2,018,522 of NC_139940.1, forward strand.
TCCTCAGGGCTGTGTACTGAGCCCCTTACTGTTCACTCTGCTTACGCATGACTGCACGGCCAGGTTCAAAAGCAACCACATTTTAAAGTTTGCTGATGACACCACCGTGGTCGGCCTCATAACAAATGAAGATGAAGCTGCCTACAGAATGGAGGTGGAGCAGCTGGCAGTTTGGTGCAAAACGCACAATCTCGCCCTAAACACAGATAAAACCAAAGAGATGATTGTGGACTTTAGGACAAGGAGCAGGCCACAACATCAGCCAATGGACATCGATGGCGCAGCTGTGGAGAGGGTAACCAGCACAACATTCTTGGGTGTACTGTTGACAGAAAATCTGGCCCCTAGCAGCAACACCACTGCCATCATAAAGAAGGCCCAACAGCGCCTCTACCCCCTCCGTCAGCTGAGGAAAGTAGACCTGCCCATCCCAGCCATGACCATGTTCTACAGAGGTGCCATAGAGAGTCTGCTTACTTACTGCCTCACCTCCTGGTATGGAAACAGCACAGCCGAGGAGAGGAAGCAGCTGAACAGGACGGTGAGAACAGCGGAGAAGATCATCGGCACCTCGCTGCCATCTCTGGCAGACATATATAGGCAGAGATGCGTGAGGAGGGTAACCAATATCATCAGGGACACCACCCACCCCTCTCACAGCCTGATCTCCCTTCTGCCGTCAGGGAAACGGTACAGAAGCATAAATGCCAGGACAGAGAGGATGAGGAATACTTTCTTTCCCCAGGCAATTAGATTCCTGAACTCAAATCTCCCTAGTAGATGAATGAATTTCATTCAGTTTTATTGTCAATAGCTTGTTTTTATCAGTGTATGCTTATTTTATAGTGTGAATTATTGTTTTTTAGGACTTTTGATTCAGGTCGATAGGATATGTTTCTGCACTGTTCTGTTTTTTATTCTTTTATGAATTCTGCTGTCTCTGACTGGGAGAAACATAATTTCGTTTGTTTTTCTAGCACTGCTTGCAGATGGAAAACTAATGACAAATAAAGCAATCTTGAATCTTGAATCCATTGGCATAGGACAGGGGTCTTCAACGTTTTCAGCCCAAGGACCCCCTAGCTGAGAGAGAGATGAAGCAGGGACCCCCTCTATTTTGTTTAAGATTTTATTTTAGATTCAACTTTTTTTGTTCACGTGTACTGTTCTTTTTTTTCCCTCTACACCTATACCTCTTTGCCAAGAATAGCCGATCTACAAGCTCTACACTTCAGAAACAAGCCTAAATAAGCATCTACACTTCAGAAACAAGCCTAAATAAGCATCTACACTTCAGAAACAAGCCTAAAACAACACAGCCCGCAACTACCAATTTTTGCAAGCAACTTTACAGAACAAGAAGCCCAAAGTCGCTTATAATAAGCAGACATGATTACAGGGGCCGTTTCTCTACTCCTTCTTTGATTTGTCTGACCTAACATGCTATTATCTCAATCTTTGCTTCTGGGGGGTCCCTGGAACAAAACTATTTTGAGATGGGGGTCGGCGGCCAAACACATGTTGGGGGTCCTTGACATGAAAACGTTTGAGAACCACTGATATAGAAACACACTTTTTTTTCTCCAGAAAACTGTTGGGATTTAGAAGACATTTGTAGAATCGGCTTCAGGTCTTAATGGGTTAAATGCTCAACTGATGCTTTGAAATGTGCCAGTTTTTTTTTTGCAAACCGTTAAATAAAGTATTTAATCAAATAGGACTGATTGTAAAAGGCTGGACATATCTGCCTGTGCCTTTGTGTGTTTCTATTCAGTGGCGTGCACAGACATTTTGAGGGGCAGGTGCTCAAGTAAATGATACTTTTTTTTGTTGACTTGGTCTGCTCTTTTTTCCCTCTACACCTATACCTCTTTGCCAAAAATAGCAGATCTACAAGCCCACAACGCCTCGCAGCGCGAGGCGTTGTGGGCTTGTAGATCTGCTATTTTTGGCTAAAGTTCTCCTCAGAAAAGGGATGCTAAGGTTTCGAGTGGTTATGGTAAAAAGACAAAATCATATCACATAAAGAATTGGCGGACCCCCTGTAGTAACTCTGAGGACCCCCTAGGGGTCCCGGACCCCCTGTTGAAGACCCCTGCTGTAAACTGAACCTTTTTTTTATTTTTACTAATAAAGTTTACCGTACCTTATGTTGTGGTGAGTTTTAGAATATTGACCTTGTGTTCTGGTTGGTGTGGGGGTGTGGCGTTGGTCCAGGTGGTCCTAGGCTGGTGTTGGGGGTTCGTGTTGTTGGTCCAGGCGGTCCTGGCTGAGCCCTGGTAGGTTTTCCACAGTCGGCCGTACAGCAGGTCCAGTTTGATCTTGGCGTACAGCTTGGAAGGATCGAAACCTTTTGGCTGAGATGTCTGGGCCTGGGTCTGGGTCTGGGTCTGGGCCTGGCTCTGGTTCTGGCTCTGGGCTTGAGGCTGGGTCTGGATGGCGGGTGCGGGGAGTGCAGGGAGGGCCCGGTTCTGAAGAGGATTTTCACGGCTTCCCTGAAGGGAGAGAAGAAACGAGACAAACGACTGAGACCCATGTGACTTAAGCCTGGGAACCGGGAACGCATCTCTGTGTCATTTTGAGATTTCTTTGGCTATTCCAAAAAATAGCAGATCTACAAGCTCATAGCGCGGCACCGAGTGCCGCGCTATGAGCTTGTAGATCTGCTATTTTCTATTTTTAGGATCTGCATAGACCCCAAGTCACTGAATCAGGCTTTAAAGAGGTCTCACTACATAATGCCAACACTTAAAGATGTACTCTACAAGCTGCCCAGGGCTCGCATTTTCACTCTTATAGATGCACGAGATGCCTTTTTACAATGTAAACTAGATGAGGAGAGTAGTTACACCACCACATTCTGGACGCCGTGGGGCAGGAAGCGCTGGTTAAAGCTGCCATTTGGGGTGTCAGTGGCCCCAGAGATATACCAGCGAAAGCAGCATGAGCTACTGGCAGGACTAGGTTGGGTAGAACCAATAGCAGATGACATGTTGATAGTTGGGTGTGGGGAGACAGATGTGGAGGCCATACAGGACCATGATACAAAACTGATAGCGCTCAGGGAGTGCAGGGAGGTCAAACTGAGGCTGAGTTTAAAGAAACTGCAATTGAGGGTCAGAGAGGTTAAGTTTCACGGACACATTCTCTCGGCAGGGGGGCTCAGAGCGGACCCAGAGAAAATGAGGATGGTCCGGGACATGCCACACCCCGAAGACGCCAAGGCCGTACAACGGTTTATCGGGTTCGTGACGTACCTGGCAAGGTTCATGCCACACCTCTCTGAGGCATGTGAACCACTACGGAGGCCGTTGGACAAGGATGTCCCATGGCACTGGCTGCCCAAACACGACGCTGCAGTCGAGGAGATCAGGCGACTGGTCACAGCAGCCCCTATTCTGAGATACTACGACGTGACCAAGCCGGTTGCCATCCAGAGTGATGCGAGTAGGAAGGGACTTGGCTGTTGTCTGCTACAAGAGGGTCAGCCAGTTGGGTACGCATCGCGAGCACTGACTCAGACAGAACAGAACTATGGACAAATAGAAAAAGAGTGTCTGAGTATTGTTTTCGCATGCCAGCGTTTTCATTATTATTTGTATGGGCGGGGGGTGATCACAGCAGAAACGGACCACAAGCCACTCATTTCTATCTTCACCAAGCCCCTCCTCACTGCACCCAAACGCCTCCAGAGCATGCTGCTCACGCTTCAGGCCTATAACCTCAAGGTGGTGTACAAGCCAGGACCTGACATGTACATCAGTGACACACTGAGCAGGGCCACAGCTCCATCACAGGGGACTGACACAAAATATACAAAACACACCATATGCTGCCTGCAGAGGGCACAAGAGGACACTGAACAAATAAACCAGGTTGAGTATCTAACTGTCACCAGCCAACGGCTGAACCAGATCAAGCAACATACTGAAGGTGATGGGGGCCTACAGTTGTTGAAAGCGGCAGTGCTCCGGGGCTGGCCAGATTGTCGGGAGGATACTCCTTCGGCGATCAGAGAATACTGGTCAATCAGGGACGAGATCAGCGCACAGGATGGAGTCCTCAAGAGCCAGCGAGTCATAGTGCCAAAATCATTGCGGGCAGAAATGTTGAAACGCATCCATGCCAGCCATGTAGGAGGAGATGCCTGCTACAGACAGGCCAGAGACACCAACATGCACGGTGAGGTCAAGGACTAAGTGAGCAAGTGCTCAGCGTGTAATGAATACTCACATAAGCAACAGCGGGAGACAATGATGTCCCATGCACTCCCAACACGACCATGGCAGATCCTCAGCATGGATCTGTTCAAACAAGCTGGAAAAGACTTTCTGATTATGGTTGACCATTATTCAGATTTCTGGGAAATAGAGCTGCTCCCAGATCTGTCAGCGGAGACCACAGTGCTGAGGTGCAAGGCCCAGTTTCCTCGACATGGACAACCTGACCGGATAATTACAGATTGTGGCTCCCAGTATGACTGCGAAACATTCAGGAGGTTCGCAAAGGAATGGGACTTTGACCATGTCAAGTTCTCCGCCAGGCACCCAAGATCGAATGGAAAAGCTGAGTCGGCCGTGAAGATAGTGAAGAACCTGTGTAAGAAGGCAGCCAGTGAGGGTAATGACCCATGGCTTACAGTGGAGGAACACGCCCGCGGAGGGCATGTTCAGCAGCCCTGCGCAGAGATTGATGTCTCGTAGACTGAGGACTCCACTCCCGGTCACTGACACGCTCTTGGAGCCGAGTGTGGTCACTGGGGTCCCAGACAGGCTGCAGGTAAAACACCAGACCGCCAAAACTCTGGTATGATAAATGGGCCAGAGATCTACCTGAGCTATGTATCGGACAGGACATAAGGATGAACCCTCTGCCCGGGGACAGGACGGGCAGGTGGCCAAGAGGAGTCTGCCTGCAACATGTGGGCCCCAGGTCGTACCTGGTGGATGTCGAGGTCGACGTTCTACCGCCGTAACCGGGTGGACCTGCGAGCGGCGGAGAGAGACGCTACCGAGCGCCACCCTGAGCAATACAATGTGCAGCGCAGCAGCACAGCAGCCCACCCGCTGCGCAACGCAGCAGTCCACCCGACAACACGATGGACACTAACAATGACACTGGAGCAGGTGCCCGGCAGTGGTGGAAAGTAACTAAGTACATTTACTTAAGTACAATTTTGAGGTATTTGTACTTTACTTGAGTACTTCCAATTTCCAATACTTTTACTTCTACTCCACTACATCTCAGAGGCAATTATTGTACTTTTACTCCACTACAATTATTTGAAAGCTTTAGTTACTAGTTACTTTTCAGATATAAACTATGATATAATGAAACATACATTAACCACTTTAGCCTTATTTTATGCCTAGGCTATTTGAAAATATCAGATCTACAAGCTCACAACGCGTCGCATTGCGACGCGTTGTGAGCTTGTAGATCTGCTATTTTCAAATATTTAGTACTTTTACTTTTGGTACTTTAAGTACATTTTGATGCCAATACTTTTGTACTTTTACTCAAGTACATTTTTATTTTTAGATTTTTACTTGTAACAGAGTATTTTTATATTGCAGTATTGGTACTTTTACTTAAGTAAATAATTTGAGTACTTTTTCCACCACTGGTGCCCGGGAAGTCAGCCCGCTCAGACGGAGTGACGTGCACCAGCCTATGGCTGGCCCACCACCTGTGCCCTGGCACAGGCCGTCCTGTGCCAGGGCACAGGACGGCCTGTGGTAAAAGTGCCAAACAGACCTGGATCTGTAGTGAACTCTGAACTCTTCAGCTGAGTTTGTGTACTGTAAAAAAATAAAAAAAAATAAAAAAGTGGGACTGTGACAGGTTTGTTGTTGACACGCACAAAGAAAAAGAAAAAACAAAAAGTGAAAAAAGGAAGACAGGAGAATGTGAAATGTCTGTTTACTTGTGTTGAAGGCTTTGTGGAGTATTGATTGTCATATTGAATTTGTTCTGCTAATGTCTCACTGTACTTGCACTAAGGATGTCAGCAATGTCAACGTTATCATCTAAAAGAAGGGAGATGTTATAGGGAGTGTTGTATATATGCAACACCCCTCTTGTAATGGTATGCCCCAGCAGCATTGGGGGAAGTGTGTGTATGTTACGTCCGGGCCCGCCAGTTTAATACAGTCACACTAGAATGTAGCCTGCATCATTCATCTCTCTTTAACTGTCGGTAATGCCTGCCTAACTTATCAATGTATTTATCACACCATAAATAGTGACACCTTTTTTTTTGTTTAACTTAAATGAAAAGTAGGTTCAAACTTACAGTGAAAGTGATGTGGATTCTGTTCCAGAGAATAGAATGGAGAATGTGGGCGGAGTTCTTCAATTAGCAGAAAGTTGGTATTTGCACCTTTCACAACAAGGACTCATGAGTTAGCAGAACTTTTCCTCCTTGTAAACTGAAACAAGTTAGTTTATAAAACTCAAAAAGTTACTTTGCAACATACAACTACCTACTGTAGGTTTGCTGGTCTGACTTAAAGGACAACTTTGTTTTTTTTACAACCAAGGTTTATATTTTAGCTTGTAATTGAAGTAAATAAAAGATGAGCGTTTTTTTTTTCATTTACTGCTTTCTATAGTTTTAGCAATTTTCGTGATATTTTTTTACAGTGGGCGGGGGCATTCTGCCCGGTGGCTAAATATGCCTTTTTTTACACAATACAAAAGGTCCTGTGGTCTTTGATGGCCAGATGTGAGTTATTGGGGGCTAGAAGAGCTACTGTAAATAATACTGAAGAAAACGCCGGGTTATTGTGTAAAAAAAAATACATAATTAGGCACCGGACAGAATGCCCCAGCCCACTGTAAAAAAAAACGCGAAAGTTGCTAAAACTATAGAAAGCAGTAAATTAAAAAAATGTAACACTCATCTCTTATTTACTTTAATTACAATCTAAAACATAAACCTTGGTTGTAAAAAAACAAAGTTGTCCTTTAAGTTTTTGCCTCAATGTTAATCATTTATAGTTTAATGTCTTAACAACTTAAAATTAAATGTTAGGCCAAAAAATGTAAGTTGTTTTTTTTACAGTGTACTTAAGTACAACTAGAGTGAGAAAATGATTTAACATCTGAAACACATTTAATTTTACACCCAGAACATCATCACGTAGTGTTAGCTGATGGACACTAGATGGCGCCCAAACATCAGTTTTCCAATCTGTAAACACACACCTCTACCAAATACACAACAACAACATTAACCCCTCTTCAACCCCAGCTTCTCTATTCAGGGGGAACATTCGCCCCAAAATAGCAGATCTACAAGCCTGTGAGCTTGTAGATCTGCTATTTCATGTTAGCCACGTTACCCACCTACAGCCAATATCAATTCAATTTTATTAAAGTGTCAAATTACAACAAGTTGTCTCAAGACACTTTACATGTAGAGCAGAGACCCCACAGTCCCATCCTGAGAAAGACATTTTGGAACCGCTGCCTACTGGTCTGCTGGTCATCAAATTGTTGTCTTAGGAATGAGACAAAAAATAATAAATATCCATGAATTCAAGTCTCCATAGTGTGTGAAATTGATGGGGAATTTTTTTTTGGGGGGGTGAACTGTCCCTTTAATGTCATTTTATCAACTGGCCCCTGGCCCCTTGTCATGTCTGTAATGTGGCCCCACAGGTTCAGCTATTTGAGTATCCCTGTACTAGACTGTATGTTCCGTCTCACTCCATTAATGGTAAAATGGTGCATTTATATAGCGCTTCTATCCAAAGCGCTTTACATTGATTGTGCCATTAACCCATTCACACACACATTCATACACCGATTAGCGGAGGAAACCATGCAAGGCACCAACCTGCTCATCAGGAGCAATTAGGGGTTCAGCGTCTTGCTCAAGGACACTTCTACACTAACTCTAGGGGAGCGCCCCAGCCCGGGATCGAACGTTTTTTTCCAGTTCACTCTACCCGGCCACTCTACCAAGGCATAGATAAATGAAGTGATGTAGAGTGCTGCTATGGATTTAATGTATCGTTTGGTTTTGGGGTTTTATTCTTGCTTTTTCTTCGTCCATAAAATGAACCCTGACACTGAGCCATTAACACACTAATGATTTATGACATTATTGCAACCAATCAACATTTCCATGTAATTGTATACAGATGATGTGAAAATGTCTTTGTGTATTACTGTAGGAGAAAGATGTTAAAAACACTTCATAGATATTAACACTGGATAGTAAAAGAAGATCATTTAATGCCAATGACAACAACAACACAAATACACACGTTCTATTTTAAGAAAAAGGGTAAAAACCTGAATGAAATGTGATGTCATTATGACATGTTCATCATTACAATAATGGAGATTACGTTCAAAGAAAACGTAACTTTCTCCATTAGTCTGTGACTAATTGGCTGTAATCATGTTTAACCCATTAAGACCCGCATCTGTGTCACTTTTTGATTTGAGCTGAAAAGCATTATTTCACACTTTGGGCTATTTTTTGAAAAATCGTGAAAATGTGTTCAAATCTTTGAATATGTATTGTTTTAAAGCGGACATTTGTAACTCAAATCTTTGCTTCTGGGGGGTCCCTGGAACAACACATTTTGAGATGAGGGTCAGCGGTCAAATACATATAATGTTGGGGGTCCTTGACATGAAAAAGTTTGAGAACCACTGATATAGAAACATACGTTTTTTTCAGAAAACTGTTGGGATTTAGAAGACATTTGTAGAATCGGCTTCAGCTCTTAAAGGGGTTAAGGGGGAAACGGGTTTGAGAAGAAATTAATGTTTTTTTTTTACCATTTCCAGAAAACAAATGGGTTTCTAGTGAAAGTGAAATTAGAGATGTCTTTGCTTCAGTGATCATGAAAGCAGTATATATAGTAAGTATAGTGGAACTTATACAGTATTTCACTCTTTCAAGTATGGTATGTGTAAATACAGTGGTGGAAGAAGTACTGACATGTTTTACTTAAGTAAAAGTAGCAATACCACCATGTAGAAATACTCTGTTACAAGTTAAAGTCATGAAATTAAAATGTACCTAAGTGCAAAAGTATTGGCATCAAAAACTCCAGTAAAGTAAACCCTGAAACTCCAGTAAAGTAAAAACAAAAAAAAAGAGCTCAACATTTTAAATGTACTTAGTTACTTTACACCACTGTATATACGGTATTCATAATATTCATGACTCATCAGTGAAATAACATGATGAGTCACAGAATGTGTCATTTCTCCATAAAGAAAATAAAACATACTTTGTCATACAGCAAAGGTCCCATGAAGGATAGTTTTACACAGTAAAATGATATTTCTTTTTCCACAAAAGCAAATAGGCATATAGAAGATAACAGTTTTACATTTCAATGTATTAATAACTTAACTCAGTTAGACCAAGTGTAGATGTTCAGAGTCAGACTCCAATTATATGTATTGATTTTTGTTATTATTGATTAATTCATTTATAACTAGAAAATGTGCTCCTCGGAGCACAGGTAATTGGAGCCAGTACTGGAGCCAGTACTGTTCCTGATTAATCCTGTCTTAAGTGTTACTCCGCCATTTCTCCGCCATTTCGTGATTATTCCTGTCTTACCTCACTTTGAAAGAGGCTAAGACTCTTTCAAAGTGACACATCTATTTATAGGCCGATATACGTCATGCGTCTCACTAGCCAATCAGAGCACACTCTTTCAACGTATTGTCACATGTCACGTGAGTCTTGACCAATGTTAGCTTGGCCGAGGGGGGGGGGGGCGGAAAGTGAAAACATAGTCTCCTGGCGGAGACAATTATTATTATGATGATGATGCTTACTGCTACACACACAGTTGGATGTCCCCAGGGGGATGATGACAGAATAAAAGGTGTAAATGAAACCCAGAATGATACAACATGCATCCTTAATGTAAGAACACATGTTCAGTGACGTGTCACGCCCACCTTTCTAACAACCAATGAGATCATTACTCACCAGGGTGGGAAGTTCTGACGGGGAAACCAGACAGGCAGGCAGGCAGACAGGCAGGCAGGCAGGCAGGCAGGCAGGCAGGCAGGCAGGCAGGCAGGCAGACAGACAGACAGACAGACAGACAGGCAGGCAGACAGACAGACAGACAGACAGACAGACAGACAGACAGACAGACAGACAGGCAGGCAGGCAGGCAGGCAGGCAGGCAGGCAGGCAGGCAGACAGACAGACAGACAGACAGACAGACAGACAGACAGACAGGCAGGCAGGCAGGCAGGCAGGCAGGCAGGCAGGCAGGCAGGCAGGCAGACAGACAGACAGACAGACAGACAGACAGACAGACAGACAATGGTGGAAGGTGATAATTAAGTACTTTTAATTCATTACCATTTTTTATTTCTAAAATATTCAAATCTTTCAATACTTTATACTCCACTACATCTCAGAGGCAAATGTTGTTCTTTTTACTCCACAATAATGATTTGACAGCTTGAGTTACTTTGCAGATTTAAGTTATTATCACTAAACATACGTATTACCACTTAAGCCGATCTACAAGCTTGTTATTTTTAGCTGAAGTTATTTTTGACAACAAAATAAAGTATTTTTACTTTGGTGCTTTAAGTATATATACCTCTGCCAATGTTTTTGCACTTTTACTGGAATTAACTTTTAAATACAGTACTTTTACTTGTAAGGGTGCAGTCAGTCACGCCGAACTTTGCAGGCGGTTTCTGCCAATGCTGTCCAATGGGAACGCAGCGGTTTGTTGCCATCTGTGGATCTCCGCAAAAAAAAACAACCTCCGTTCCCATTGAAAAGCATTGGCAGAAACCGCCCGCATAGGATAACAGTTCGGTGTGACTGCACCCTAACTGAGTATTTTTTGGTATTGTTACTTTTACTTAAGTAACAAACTAGTGCTTATTCCACCACTGACTGACAGACAGACAGACAGACAGACAGACAGACAGACAGACAGACAGACAGACAGGCTTCACTACGATTTCATAGAAATCAACTGCAGACTGAGAGTGTGTCTCTCAGTACTCTGAGATAAGTTGTTATTTTAAATGTAACTGTTTGAAAGAGAAATCCTCACAAGAAGATACAGTAGAACCCCCCCCGCCGCCCCGCCCTCTTCTCACTATAGAAGTCAAACGCACTGCGTTCAGACCGCTCTGCTTCCAGATGGGCGGAGGAGGGATACGCGGGGATATAAAGTAGATCCCGGTCTGTCAGTGGGCTGGTCACTCCGGGGTCCTGTAAGGACGGTAGGGTCACTCCAGGTCCTGTAAGGACGGTACGCGTCGGCGTGTGGACGCACCTCTCTTCTTCAGGAGGAGTTTCAGCTGCACACAAACAACACCACAAGAGGCTCGGCGTCAAGGAGATTAAACACACACACAGGCTGAACACCAACATTAATGGTACCATATTAATAATGAGCATTACTGATGGTCTATTATATGAGGATAGGTTGAGAATGGGTGAAGTGGTCCTTTAACTAAACTTCCTTTATACCTATCCTCGCTTTTGGAACCAAAGGTTACTGGACATTCAACACGTTCACAGACACACATTAGATATACCAGTCCATCAACACGTTCACAGACACACATTAGATCTACCAGTCCACCAACACGTTCACAGACACACATTAGATCTACCAGTCCATCAACACGTTCACAGACACACATTAGATATACCAGTCCATCAACACGTTCACAGACACACATTAGATATACCAGTCCATCAACACGTTCACAGACACACATTAGATCTACCAGTCCACCAACACGTTCACAGACACACATTAGATCTACCAGTCCATCAACACGTTCACAGACACACATTAGATATACCAGTCCATCAACACGTTCACAGACACACATTAGATATACCAGTCCATCAACACGTTCACAGACACACATTAGATCTACCAGTCCATCAACACGTTCACAGACACACATTAGATATACCAGTCCATCAACACGTTCACAGACACACATTAGATATACCAGTCCATCAACACGTTCACAGACACACATTAGATCTACCAGTCCATCAACACGTTCACAGACACACATTAGATATACCAGTCCATCAACACGTTCACAAACACACATTAGATATACCAGTCCACGTAAGAGCAGTGAACAAGGAAAAACTGCTTTCATGTATTATGCTCCACACAAATGGAACAAACTTCAGGACTCTCTGAAACTGGTGCAATTGGTCTCAATAGAGACATTCAGGGTGCTTCTAGAGGACACACTACATAGAGACATTCAGGGTGCTTCTAGAGGACACACTACATAGAGACATTCAGGGTGCTTCTTGAGGACACACTACATAGAGACATTCAGGGTGCTTCTTGAGGACACACTACATAAAGACATTCAGGGTGCTTCTAGAGGACACACTACATAGAGACATTCAGGGTGCTTCTAGAGGACACACTACATAGAGACATTCAGGGTGCTTCTTGAGGACACACTACATAGTGACATTCAGGGTGCTTCTTGAGGACACACTACATAGAGACATTCAGGGTGCTTCTTGAGGACACACTACATAGAGACATTCAGGGTGCTTCTTGAGGACACACTACATAGAGACATTCAGGGTGCTTCTTGAGGACACACTACATAGTGACATTCAGGGTGCTTCTTGAGGACACACTACATAGAGACATTCAGGGTGCTTCTTGAGGACACACTACATAGTGACTGCAGCTGTTTCATGTAACACTATGTTTATTTGCATCTGTGACATTGTAATGTGATTCAAATGTTTGTTATTGTTTCTCATTATATATGTATTTTATATGTTGTTATCAGGGCGTCCTTGAAAAAGAGAGCTTGCTCTCAATGGACTTCCCTGAATAAATAAAGGAAAAAAGAAAGAGAAAGAAAGAACTATAACTAGTTTTAGTTTAACTAGAACTCACCCTCTGTGGTTGCTAGTTAATTTTAGTTAAAGGTAGGGTAAGTGATTTACTTTGGTTAAAATAAGTGTTAAATAGCTCTATATTGTGATAGTACTCATTGCTATAGAGTGTTTGTTCAGTAGCAGTGTTAAATAGCTCTATATTGTGACTCGTTGCTATAGAGTGTTTGTTCGGTAAAAGGAGTCTCCATGTCTCTCCAGCTCTTTATTAATCAGAAAATGCATTTTCAGTGCTCTCTCCTGATTGGCTTAAATGTAACCTACATGAAAATGTACTATATTCTGTTTACTAAAGAGCTGGAGAGACCCCTGTGACCCAACAAACGCTCTGTAGCAATAATTACTATCAAAATATAGTACTTAACCTTTTTAACAAAAAAAAAAAACATCCAAAACATCACTTAACTCTACCTTTAACTCTAACTCACCCTCTACTGTGGGGTGAGCTTTTCTTTGGTAAAAACCTAACCCCTGAAGGCCTTTCCAGTTGCTGCTCCTGTTTCAATTGATGTGTAACCTCTTAGAGTTTAAATTCTGTCTTTGACTAATTTCTCGGATTTCATATTTTGTTTTATTTTACCGTAGTGAGCATTGTCGGCAGTCTTATGGCTGTGCTTTGTATTGTTTTGTCTATCCATGTTTGTATTTTTGTATTTTTTGAAAGCAACCAAAGGTATGGCACCCACATATCTTCAAAGATCCAACCCTACAACCCCACCCGCCCTCTCAGATCAGCTAACACAGGGAAGCTGTCAGAACCTTCTCTAAAACACCCTGGACAACGCTCCACATGTCCTAGACTCTTCTCCCTTCTCTAAAACACCCTAGACAACGCTCCACACGTCCTAGACTCTTCTCTCTTCTCTAAAACACCCTGGACAACGCTCCACACGTTCCAGACTCTTCTCTCTTCTCTAAAACACCCTGGACAACGCTCCACACGTCCTAGACTCTTCTCTCTCCTCTAAAACACTCTGGACAACGCTCCACACGTCCTAGACTCTTCTCTCTCCTCTAAAACACCCTGGACAACGCTCCACACGTCCTAAACTCTTCTCTCTCCTCTAAAACACCCTGGACAACGCTCCACACGTCCTAGACTCTTCTCTCTTCTCTAAAACACCCTGGACAACGCTCCACACGTCCTAGACTCTTCTCTCTTCTCTAAAACACCCTGGACAACGCTCCACACGTCCCTAGACTCTTCTCTAAAACACCCTGGACAACGCTCCACACGTCCTACACTCTTCTATCTTCTCTAAAACACCCTGGACAATGCTCCACATGTCCTAGACTCTTCTCTCTTCTCTAAAACACCCTGGACAACGCTCCACACGTCCCAGACTCTTCTCTCTTCTCTAAAACACTCTGGACAACGCTTCACGCGTCCTAAACTCTTCTCTCTTCTCTAAAACACTCTGGACAACGCACCACATGTCCTAGACTCTTCTCTCTTCTCTAAAACACCCTGGACAACGCTCCACACGTCCTAGACTCTTCTCTCTTCTCTAAAACACCCTGGACAACGCTCCACACGTTCCAGACTCTTCTCTCTTCTCTAAAATACCCTGGACAACGCTCCACACGTTCCAGACTCTTCTCTCTTCTCTAAAACACCCTGGACAACGCTCCACACGTCCTAGACTCTTCTCTCTCCTCTAAAACACCCTGGACAATGCTCCACACGTCCCTAGACTCTTCTCTAAAACACTCTGGACAACGCTCCACACGTTCCAGACTCTTCTCTAAAACACCCTGGACAACGCTCCACATGTCCTAGACTCTTCTCTCTTCTCTAAAATACCCTGGACAACGCTCCACACGTCCCAGACTCTTCTCTCTTCTCTAAAACACCCTGGACAACGCTCCACACGTCCTAGACTCTTCTCTCTCCTCTAAAACACCCTGGACAATGCTCCACACGTCCCTAGACTCTTCTCTAAAACACTCTGGACAACGCTCCACACGTTCCAGACTCCTCTCTAAAACACCCTGGACAACGCTCCACATGTCCTAGACTCTTCTCTCTTCTCTAAAATACCCTGGACAACGCTCCACACGTCCCAGACTCTTCTCTCTTCTCTAAAACTCACTCTGCAGTAGATAGACAGGTTGCTATAGTAACTCACTCTGTCTCCATAGGGTCCACTCTGCAGTAGATAGACAGGTTGCTATAGTAACTCACTCTGTCTCCATAGGGTCCACTCTGCAGCAGGTGGACCGGTTGGTGGTTCTCCTGGTTTCGGACGCTGGCGTCCGCTCCCTTGCTCAAGAGCAGCCTCAGCATCTCTTCCTGGTGTTGGTTGCCGTGGAGACCGGCGGCCATATGCAAGGCGGTGTGACCGTGAGCCTATAGGAGGAGGTGTATAGGGAGGGATAGAACGTCAGTAGCTGCTCAGTGCTGCCACCTGCTGGCTCCCCCTCCCCGCCGCCCCGCTGCTGATGCAGCTCTTAGGTCACCTACAGTATGTTATATTATTGTAATGCTGATTTAAAGCCATTCAATCTGGGAACACATACTGTTTCATTTTTAGATTGCTTTGGCTGTTCAAAAAAAATAGCAGATCGACAAGCTCATAGCGCGACACCGAGTGCCGCGCTCATAGCACATAGCGCCAACCTCATTGAGAGCTTGGAGGTCCATTCAGCTGTTCTTATCAATGATGAACAAAACCTCCTAAATCCACTTTTTTTTTGTTTTTGTCATTTCCTAAAAAATAAACATTTTGGAGTTAGCTGGTTGCTGCCGGACAGCAGAGATATACTATTGGTTTCTCCCAATAAATCATGATGTATATCCTATTTTTGGCAAACTACTAGTTAATTAATATAACAAACTAGGCCAATCGCTCAGTCGAATAAACTTTTATTTTATTTTTTTAATATATTTTGTATGATCCCACTAAGAGATTGGCAGTCGACTCAGACACCCCTCGACTAATTGTGACCAAATTTGACTGGGAGACAGTCATCTAGCATTTTTTCATTTTCATTTTTTCATGTCAAATGAAAGCAGGGAATCATAGCAAAATAATGATATATTGGTTAATAAGATTGAGTGAATAGTTTTGAAACTACAGCTTATAGAACAGAAGTTAAGTTAAATCAAGTTAAAACTCTTAAGTAGAGAAAACACCATTTCAATGGCTCTCATTCAGAGTAGCACTACTGGGCTATCAATCCCATCATGCATAGCGGGGGATGCAATTCTTTTGTTTCCAAGGGTCTCTTTGTTATGTATGCTCTCTGAGACCAAGCATTTGCCACTGCCCCCTGGAACCGGCTGGAACCAGTGGCCCAGGAGGACAAACAGAGATACAATTTCACAACAGTTTTAACAAAATATGATCGTTAATACATCTTTATTTGAAATTTACATTAGACACAAGCCAACAGACTAGTGATACCTTTTAAAAAGATCGGGTAGAAATAGCGGATTTTACCACTATTTTGCGATATTTGGATGGAAACTGAGGATTTGGTTAGCAATGCTAGCAAATGCTAACTCTAACCTTATATTTTTTACTACATGTTTATGCATTTATTTCATAGTCGACTATTTGACTACTAGAGGTCAGGCCTAGTAGATTCACAGGAAAAGTAACGTCTATGTCCAGCCTGGGGACAGGCTCACATGGAGCTAATGCAGGACCGTTGTACTTGTAACAGAGTATTCTTTACGCTGTGGTATTACTACTTTTATGACGTCTTCACATTGTCACGCTCACCCTCATGTTGACAAAGTCCTTGACGCTGGCCACTAGGGGGCAGGACAGCAGGTATCTGACCAGCTCCATGTTCCCGTCCTTCACAGCCAGGTGCAGAGACGTCTTGTTGCTTTTGATCTCCTGGAAACACATGAACACATCTTTGTGTTACCGTTGTGTTTGTGTCATTCTCAAAGCTGTTTCAATGTGTTAGTTAGTTTCCATTATGTATTGCAGCTTGCAGTGGTGGAAAAAGTACTCAAATGTTTTACTTAAGTAAAAGTATCAATGCTGCAGCGTAGAAATACTCTGTTACAAGTACAAGTGAGCTTCTAAAATTGCAGCTCAAAGATTAGCAAAAGAAAATCGTGATTTTCTTTTGCTAATCTTTGAATATATATATATATATATATATTTTAAAGCAAACACTTGTAAAATAAGTTGTTCCAGGGACCCCACAGAAGCAAAGATTTGAGTTACAAATGTTCGCTCTAACCCTTTAAAGATCTATAAGGGTCCATTTGGTTTCATGTTACACTCTCAAGAGTTAAAGATCTATAAGGGTCCATGTGGTTACCAACTCTCCATCATTTAGCTGGGGACCACCTGGAACCCCCTCAAGGACCACCGGCGGTCCCCGGACCACTGATTTAAACCCTATATACCCATATGTACGTCATTGACCCGGAGTCCACCAGGGGCCTATTATATACGAGGCCCTCTCCTTTGTCCCGGGGTCAGTACCTACCTGGCTGGTGAGGTTTGCTCCGGCGTTAAGCAGCATCTGCAGACAGGAGAAGGTTTCTGCAGCCTTGGACTGAACAGTGACGTCTGTCACGCTGCTGCTGACCAGGCTCTTCATGATGACTCCGTGAGCCATGGTGGCGCAGTGCAGAGGAGTGAGTCCTGGAACCACATAAACAGGGACGTGCAGAGAATGTCAGAGGGGCAGGGGCAGACATTTCTAAAAAAGGGCGCTTTTGGTGAAAACGCTGAAAATAGCCGATCTCCAAGCTCACAACGCGTCGCAGCGCGACGCGTTGTGAGCTTGGAGATCGGCTATTTTCGGCGTGCGATGCCACACTCTTATTTTTTTCCATCTCTATTTTTTTTTATCCCACGATTTTGTAACCCTTTTTTTCACCCGGTGCCAATTTGCTAAGTGATCCTGGGCACTACACTCCCCCCACCAGCCTAGGGAGGCCAGGGCCGAGCTCATGCCTCCTTCAGTGCATGAGAGCCAACTGACCTTCTTGTCACCTGACAGGGGGGAGTTTCCCTGGTAGGACGTAGCGCGTGGAAGGAACACGTTATTCCAACCAGTTCCCTTCCCCTCCATCAGGCGCCCCGGCTGACCAGGGGGAGGCGGTATAGTGACCAGGATTACTACATGTTCTTGTGAGGGTATTAACTACCCTAGGAGACACGGGGAGAACATGCAAGCTCCACACAGAGTGGGCCCTTTCGCCAACCCCACCTAGGGTATGGGCGCTGGTGACGCGGAGGAGAAGACACACCCCCAGTGCCCACAGCGTCCCCGGCGGGAATCGAACCCAGGACCTTCTAGCTGTGAGGCAACAGCGCTACCGACTGCGCCAACGTGCCCCCGCGATGCCACACTCTAACTAAATAATCAAGATTCAAGCCAATACTAGAGATGCAATTATTTCAGCATAAAATGCGAGTTTGGAAAAGGCAATTCTCTTGAATGCTGAGTTCAGGTGAGGCATGGAAAGGGTCCAAATAACATGTTATTCACAAAAACAAAGAGTTACATGCTAGAGCTTTAAGCCATGACGTTGTGGAGATACAACAGCAGCAACCTGAAGTCTCTTACCCTCAAAGTTCCTGGCCTCCAGGTTGACTCCGGGTCCGTTTAGTAGAAGAACCTTTAACAGAAGCACAGTGTGAGAGTCTGCTTACATGGGTTAACCCATTTAGACCGGGAAAGTATCTCATTTCTATCTCACATAGACGTGAGAAAGTATCTCACATTTTTTTGATTTCTTTGGCTATTCCAAAAAATAGCAGATCTACAAGCTCATAGCGCGGCACCGAGTGCCGCGCTATGAGCTTGTAGATCTGCTATTTTTATTTTATTTTTTTTAATCGTGAAAATATGTGCAAATCTTTGAATATATCCTACTATAATTCTAGTAACCTCTGTATGTCTGTAGTGGTGTCACAATGTAGTGGTGTCACAACCCGGTTCTCCTCACTGGCTGGACCAATTGCTCTGATTTTGCACACAGCCATTGACCATTACCATCTGAACGCAACTGTGAAGCCCGTTTTTCAATTTCATCAAATCTCAGCTTCTTATTAGCGTTTATGTGTCAAACAATGTCGCCTCCCGGGTTGCCAGATCATGTGCGCATATCCCCCCACGGATGCGTCGACCGGGTATGGTCTAGTATTTTTTAAAGCGAACATTTAGTAAAACATTGTGTTCCAGGGACCCTCCAGAAGGAAAGATTTGAAAGCAACCAACAGTACACCTTGCGTATGTATGTCACTGATCACATGACCCTCAATCAATTATCCACTTCTAGGCAACATAAAAAGGGGGGGGAGACTTTTTTCTTATGTCCACACAACAGCTCTAAGTTGTATTAAAGGACGACTTCACCGATTTTTAACCTATCTTCATATAATTGGTCCACAAAATCTACAAAGTCCTTCCTGGTCCACAGGAGGGCTGTGGACAGTCCAGAAACCCGTCTACCAGTGACATCATTGTTAGGCATGATTTTTTTTCCCCCAACAAGATTTCACATTTTTGTCTCCGCCAGGCCGAAGGCATGGTGGAGAGTATGTTTTCACTCCGTCCGTCTGTGTCTGTGTGTGCGTGTGCGTGTGCGTGTGCGTGTGCGTGCGTGCGTGCGTGCGTGCGTGCGTGCGTGTGTGTGTGTGTCCGTCCGTCCGTGAACACCTAATCTTTTGGATTGGTCAAGCTTCACGTGACATCGCAATATGTAACATAAATAGGTAAGACAGATCAGTACTGATCCTAACTTTTCATTAACACGAGAACAATGGCTTCTATTATTGCATTGCAACTTTCCAGGAATAGAAAGCCTGCACTTTCTATTAGCTTGGATTCCCCATCGATGATGTCACTGGTAGACGGGACTCTGAACTGTCCACAGCCCTCCTCTGAGACACAGGCCGAGTAGAAAACTAGAAAATGTGCTCCTCGGAGCACAAGTCTCCGCCAGCAGACCCGTGCTATTTTAACCAAAGGAAATCACTTACCATGTCTTTAACCATAGTTTTCTAGAAATGTTCTGATTCTTAGATTAGAACATCTAAGGATTAGAACATGTTAGCTTGGCTAACATGTTCTAATCAGCCAAGCTAACATGTTCAATGTTAGCTTGGCTGATGTCACTTCAAAACATGTAAACAATGTTTTGAAGTGACACACCTATTTATAGGCCTCTATTTCGTCGTGCGTCTCGCTAGCCAATCAAAGCACACCCTTTCAACATATGGTCACGTGTCACGTGAAGCTTGACCAATGTTAGCTTAGTGGACACACGGAAGGACGAGAACAAAAACATATGTCTCCTGGCGGAGACAACAAAAATGGTGCCATTTTATCATGAGTATTAGTGAGGACCAATTATGTGAAGACAGGTTGAAAATCGGTGAAGTTGTCCTTTAAAGACACATAGTTCAATGTTGAAAATGAGCGGTATTCCCCTTTAACCACTTTAACCCCTAAATGATTTCAAACTCTGTATACCTATACATGTACCTGCTGTACCTAAACGTGTGATGTGACCAATACGTTATTATTGAAGTAGACACTGTAATGCCTCTCTTTACCTGCAGGGCGGCAGGGAAGCCGTATTTGGCGGCGAGATGGAGCGCGGTCTGACCGTGGACGTCACAGGCGTTGGCGTCGGATCCCAACGCCAGCAGATCCTGGACGATGTCCGGCTGATTGGCCGTCACGGCCACCAGCAGAGCCGTCTGACGGGGACAAATGAGACTAATGAGACACATGAGACACATGAGACTAATGAGACTAATGAGACAAATCAGACCACGTCACAACGTTCACAAAAACGCCAGCGGTGGAAAAAGTACTCACATTTTTTTTTACTTGAGTAAAAGTATCAATGCTGCCATGTAGAAATACTCTGTTACAAGTAGAAGTCCGGAATTCAAAATGTACTTGAGTAAAAGTACTTAAAGTACCAAAAGTAAAAGTACTCATTGTGCAGAATGTCCCATTTCACAAGTTTTCAAATGTATAAAATGTATATATATATATATATATATTTTGAAAATAGCCTATCTACAAGCTCACAATGTGTCGTCGCGTCGCGACGCATTGTGAGCTTGTAGATCGGCTATTTTCAAATGGACACAATGTATATAGGGCTGAAATGGTTAATGTATGTTTTGTAATAATAATCAAAATCTACAAAGTAACTAAAGTGTTCAAATAATAGTAGTGGAGCAAAAGTAAAATATCTGCCTCTGAGATGTAGTGGAGTAGAAGTCAAAGTACTGAAAATTGGACATACTCAAGTAAAGTAAAAAAAAAAAAAAAGAAACTCAAAATTGTACTCAAGTACAGTACTTGCAGTAAATGTACTTAGTTACTTTACACCACTGCAAAACACTTCTGAACACTAGAACCTAAGAAGTCCATATAACAGCACTGGGGAGCAGTGTTGCCAGATTCTGTGAGAGAAACAAGCAACCAGGTCTAGGAAAACCAGACCAAAAGAAGCGACTATGGGGCCAAATCCACTTTAACACATACATCAGCTATTTGAAAACAGCAGATCTACAAGCTCACAACGCGTCGCGATGCGACGCGTTGTGAGCTTGTAGATCGGCTATTTTCAAATAAAATCTTGCGGGGGGGGAATTATAACATGCAGATCTGGCAACCCTGCTGGAGGAAGCTGTCAGAACCTCTGGGTTGTTGTTGTTGCAGTGTGTAGCAGTGAGTTGTGTTGTGTGTACCTCTGGGTTGTTGTTGCAGTGTGTAGCAGTGTGTTGTGTTGTGTGTACCTCTGGGTTGTTGTTGCAGTGTGTAGCAGTGAGTTGTGTTGTGTGTACCTCTGGGTTGTTGTTGCAGTGTGTAGCAGTGAGTTGTGTTGTGTGTACCTCTGGGTTGTTGTTGCAGTGTGTAGCAGTGTGTTGTGTTGTGTGTACCTCTGGGTTGTTGTTGCAGTGTGTAGCAGTGAGTTGTGTTGTGTGTACCTCTGGGTTGTTGTTGCAGTGTGTAGCAGTGAGTTGTGTTGTGTGTACCTCTGGGTTGTTGTTGCAGTGTGTAGCAGTGAGTTGTGTTGTGTGTACCTCTGGGTTGTTGTTGCAGTGTGTAGCAGTGAGTTGTGTTGTGTGTACCTCTGGGTTGTTGTTGCAGTGTGTAGCAGTGAGTTGTGTTGTGTGTACCTCTGGGTTGTTGTTGCAGTGTGTAGCAGTGTGTTGTGTTGTGTGTACCTCTGGGTTGTTGTTGCAGTGTGTAGCAGTGAGTTGTGTTGTGTGTACCTCTGGGTTGTTGTTGCAGTGTGTAGCAGTGTGTTGTGTTGTGTGTACCTCTGGGTTGTTGTTGCAGTGTGTAGCAGTGAGTTGTGTTGTGTGTACCTTCCCCTTGTGCTCCTTGGCATCCAGGCGGCCCAGCTCCCTCAGCCTCTCTGCAGCAGCCAGGGCATACTCTCTGAGGCCCTTAGCAGTGTAGATATGGAGGATCCTACGGGGGCCAAAGAAGAAGAAGAACCCTTAGCAAAGCGGACGGATTAGCTGGTAGAGGATAGCCTGGTAAAGCCCCTCCCTCCGGAAAATCTCATTTGCATTTGATTTCAGGAGCGAGTCTGGCCTGAAGGCTTGTCTGGGCGTGTCTAGCCCGTTCACCAAATGGACGAGCCTGTCGGCGGCGTCGTCGCTCATCGTTCTGTGATTGACAGCGAAAGTTGGCCAATCAGGTGGCGAGTTCGAGTGAGCCCGAATGGAGCCGAGTGCAGCCTGAGTGCAGCCTGAGTGCAGCCGACCAAAAACGAGCGGCAGCCATTGTTTTTTGTGCGTTGTCTTTAATTCTTACTTTCGTTTTTTAAAACGCTCTTAAACTTATTTTTTGAGGCACGGAATTTACTTTTAAGATATCGTTTGGATAGAATGTAGTTGTTTAACTTCATATATGTGGTCAATTAATCATAATATATTAGTCACAGACAGACAGACAGACAGACAGACAGACAGACAGACAGATAGACAGACAGACAGACAGACACACACAGAGATAGACAGAGACAGAAACAGAGAGACACACACACACACACACACACACACACACACACACACACACACACACACACACACACACACACACACACACACACACACACACACACACACACACACACACACACACACACACACACACACACACACACAGAGAGAGAGAGAGACAGAGACAGACAAAGAGACACACACAGAGACACACACACACACAGACATACGTGTCTCCGTCCTCGTCCTGGGTGGTGGTCAGGGTGTAGTCCATCCCCGTCAGGAACATCCTGGCCTCCTGCAGCCTGACGGCGTCCAGGGGCCCCCAGCCCGCCTGGGGGCCCGCGGCGCCCACCTGGAGACCCCCAGCACCGGCCTGGGGGCCCGCGGCACCGGCCTGGGGGCCAGGGGGGCCAGGGACCACCCAGGACG
Organism: Gymnoscopelus microlampas; assembly: GCF_963454915.1. NCBI lineage: Eukaryota > Metazoa > Chordata > Actinopteri > Myctophiformes > Myctophidae > Gymnoscopelus > Gymnoscopelus microlampas. The sequence continues at coordinate 2,041,835 of NC_139940.1, forward strand.
AGGTGGTGGTGGATGACGTCATAGAGCACTCCTGTGGGAACACACATAGACAGCAGTCATAATGTAAAGCAGTGTATCCAGGGACGTGCACAGATAGACTCTAGGTGGTGCTAGAGCGCCTGCCCTTTGCCCTCTTGACCAGAAGTGCCCCTTTTGAAAGGGCCTTTTTTTCCCCAGTTTACAGCAGGGGTCTTCAACAGGGGGTCCGGGACCCCTAGGGGGTCCTCAGAGTTACTACAGGGGGTCCGCCAAATCTTTATGTGATATGATTTTTCTTTTTACCATAACCACTCAAAACCTAGCATCCCTTTTCTGAGGAGAACTTTAGCCAAAAATAGCAGATCTACAAGCTCACAACGCCTCGCAGCGCGAGGCGTTGTGGGCTTGTAGATCGGCAATTTTTGGCAAAGAGGTATAGGTGTAGAGGGAAAAAAGAGCAGACCAAGTAAACAAAAAAAAAGTATAATTTACTTGAGCACCTGCCCCTCAAAATGTCTGTGCACGCCACTGAGTGTATCACCTGATGAACCACATGGCACAAAGCCCCTCTGTGTCTTACTGTAACTACAGTGAGACACAAACGTAGCCGATATACAAGCTCAAAAGCCTGTAGATCTGTAGATCTGTAGATCTGCTATTTTTTGAATTTGAGTTCTGGAAAGTAACAGTTTTGGACTTATGAGGTTTCCACCCGACAGCAACGTGTATATCAGTGCCATGTGATGAGAGGGTGTGGTCAGGATGGATGCGATGAGAGGGTGTGGTCAGGATGGATGCGATGAGAGGGTGTGGTCAGGATGGATGTGATGAGAGGGTGTGGTCAGGATGGATGTGATGAGAGGGTGTGGTCAGGATGGATGTGATGTGATGTGATGTGATGTCAACACCAGCTCAGGGACTCCCGAGCGGCAGGATTGACCCACATCTGGGCGTGGCTCGTTGTGACGTCACTGGTGACGTTTACATCGCCCAACGTTCCCTTATAAGAGCGTCAAGGGCCGTTTGGCGTTCAGAACTGAACGCCGCCTCCCGATGAAGAACTGAACCAGAAGCCGCTGGAAGAACTGAAGAATATTTATTGAACCATGAATGCCGAGAGCGGTCTGCAGACCGGCACGCAGACACAAGGGGTTTCCCCTCAGCTGCCGCCACACCTTCGCGTCGGAAGCCTTTTGCCGGAAGCCCAATGGAAGAGCATTCAGCGTCAACGCAACCCCCGGCTGTCCAAGAGCGAATGGCTCGCCATTTACGGGGAAGCGGCCCGCGCGGAGATCGAGAAGGAGAGCCAGAGGCAGAAGAAACTCCTTGAGAAGAAGAATCAAGAAGAACACCAACAGCAGGAGGAGGAGGAGGCGGAGGAAGGAGAACAGCAGGCCCAACAAGAGGGCGACTGTCCGGAAGGAGACGTGCATGGATGCATGGATTTAAGTAAGTTCTTGAGTTCGGGAAGGATCAATTTAGACAGGCCCAAGGAGAAGAAGTTGTCCCGGATGGCTGATGCCAAAGCCAAGATCAGCAAGGCGTTTAAGAAGCACGAGGAGATGAAGAAATTTAAGTTCGACCCGGAAGACGATTTTAAGTACAGAAAGAGGCTTTGGGAGAAAGATTACACTTATAAAAAGCCTTGGCTTCTGGAAGAACTACTACTATAATGAAGAACTAAGGAGAGTCCATTTAGACGAGGCCAAATTGAGCATCAAGAGCAAGGAAGGTAAGGCTAGTAAAGATGGCTAAGTATTTATTTGGTTCCGTTTTCAACTCTTAGTGTGAGTTAGTGGGGATCTGCTAGCTTAGATAGCATGTTGTGATGTGTCACAACACCACTATACTGTCTATGCTAACCTTACCGTTGAAGGTAAGGCTAGTAAAGATGGCTAAGGATTTATTTCCTTCTGTTTTCAACTCTTAGTGAGTTAGTGGGGATCTGCTAGCTTAGATAGCATGTTGTGATGTGTCACAACACCACTATACTGTCTATGCTAACCGTAAGGCTAGTAAAAATGTCTAAGGATTTATTTGGTTCTGTTTTCAACTCTTAGTTAGTGGGGATCTACTAGCTAAGATAGCATGTTGTGATGTGTCACAACACCATCGTACTGTCTACACTAAACCTTATCGTTGAAGGCAAGGGCTAGTAAAGATGGCTAAGGATTTATTTGGTTCTGTTTTCAGCTCTTTGTGACTTAGTGGGGATCTACTAGCTTAGATAGCATATTGTGATGTGTCACAACATCACTATACTGTCTATGCTAACCTTACCGTTGAAGGTATAAGGCTAGTAAAGATGGCTAAGGATTTATTTGGTTCTGTTTCCAACTCTTAGTTAGTGGGGATCTAATAGCTTAGATAGCATATTGTGATGTGTCACAACACCACTATACTGTCTATGCTAACCTTACCGTTGAAGGTAAGGCTAGTAAAGATGGCTAAGGATTTATTTGGTTCTGTTTCCAACTCTTTGAGTTAGTGGGGATCTGCTAGCTTAGATAGCATGTTGTGATGTGTCACAACACCACTATACTGTCTATGCTAACCGTAAGGCTAGTAAAAATGTCTAAGGATTTATTTTGTTCTGTTTTCAATTCTTAGTGAGTTAGTGGGGATCTACTAGCTTAGATAGCATGTTGTGATGTGTCACAACGTCATCGGACTGTCTACACTAAACCTTACCGTTGAAGGCAAGGGCTAGTAAAGACGGCTAAGGATTTATTTAGTTCTGTTTTCAGCTCTTAGTGAGTTAGCGGGGATCTGCTAGCTTAGGAAACACGTGCGATTATTTATTGGTTTGGCGTCACCCCTCAGCCTGGTCTTTTGTTCTGCATTCATCCAAGTTGTTTTATTAATTGTTGGTTCATTATTTAGCATTCTCTAGAGGATAGTTACATTATAGTATATAATGTATAGATAGTACATTATGACACTGAAGCTTGCAATCCTGCAAGCCTATGAACCGATTCTACTGTGCCGTCCATGTCAGTGTCATTTAGGAGAACGTTAACCCCGTTCATCTCGAGGAGCAGAGCCTGCCAACGACCTAGAACATGTCCGTTTCAACCAATCAACACGTTTCTTCATGCCCAGGCTAATGTAAACAGAGATCCGCAAAGCATGAACGCAACTTCCTTGTGCGGTATACACCCGCTACATCCGGTTAGATATCCCCAATTATTATTATTATTATTATTATTATTATTATTGCCCCATCAAAATACTCATATTTTAATGCTCTACACTGGACGTCCTCTTGTCCTTCAGACAGTAAAGCCCTGCTTGTTTTTATTCCTTTATTTATTTTATCTATGGATTTTTATTCTTGTTAGCCTATAGTGACGTATTATATTGTTTTGTTTTCACTACCTTTTTAACCTGGTTGTCGTTTTTTTTTAACCCCTTTCGTCCAATCCAATCTTTACAGCAGTGGTTCTCAACCAGTGGTCCGGGGACAACCAGTGGTCCTTAGGGGGGTACCAGGGGGTCCCCAGCTAAATTAGTCAACATAGCGTCACAGCCATTTTAATCACTTAGCTTTGGCTATTCAAAAGACAGACAGTCCACCGAGTGCCGCGCACTCGGTGGACTGTCTGTCTGTCTGTCTGTCTGTCTGTCTGTCTTTCCTATTTTCTGTCTGTCTGTCTTTCCTATTTTCTGTCTGCCTGTCTGTCTCCCATTTATGCCCATGTCATCAAGACGACGTCAGCGGTTTTTGATGACATCATCAGCGCTCCCTGTGTCTCCGTACAGTATTTAGTCCAGTGGTCGTGTGGAAGTGGTACTGGGTACACCGTGTGGTCAGGTTTGCCAGATCTGCTTATCGCTCACAGGGTGATAACAGTGCTCACAGGGTGATAACAGTGTTCACAGGGTGATAACAGTGTTCACAGGGTGATAACAGTGCTCACAGGGTGATAACAGTGTTGTTCACAGGGTGATAACAGTGTTCACAGGGTGATAACAGTGTTCACAGGGTGATAACAGTGCTCACAGGGCGATAACAGCGCTCACAGGGTGATAACAGCGCTCACAGGGTGATAACAGTGTTCACAGGGTGATAACAGTGCTCACAGGGTGATAACAGAGCTCACAGGGTGATAACAGGGTGATAACAGTGTTCACAGGGTGATAACAGTGCTCACAGGGCGATAACAGGGTGATAACAGTGTTCACAGGGTGATAACAGTGCTCACAGGGTGATAACAGGGTGATAACAGTGTTCACAGGGTGATAACAGTGCTCACAGGGTGATAACAGAGCTCACAGGGTGATAACAGGGTGATAACAGTGTTCACAGGGTGATAACAGTGCTCACAGGGTGATAACAGAGCTCACAGGGTGATAACAGGGTGATAACAGTGTTCACAGGGTGATAACAGTGCTCACAGGGCGATAACAGTGTACTTACATAGGTGTGACTCATCATTGCGTCATGCTGCAGTGTGCTGTATGTGGAGCTCATGGCTGACGGGCCGTAGGCTGCACTGACCCCTGCTGGGCTGGAGGGGTAGTAGCTGAACGGCCCTGTGGAGTCCAGGCCGGGGCCCCCAGGGGCCCAATGTTCATATCCCACTGCCATGCCCGAGTAACTGCTGCAAGAGCCTGTATAGACCATACATACATACATACAATGTTTATAACTCACTGTATAGACCATACATACATACAATGTAACATTTTTGAAAATCTTTGAATATATATATATTTTTATAGCAAACATTTTTTAACTCAAATCTTTGCTTCTGGGGGGTCCCTGGAACAACATATTTTGAGATGGGGGTCGGCGGCCGAATTGTTATCACTCACGCGCTCTGTGCCGCGATAGGAGCTTGTAGATCTGCTATTTTTGAATAGCCAAGGAAATCTAAAAATGACACAGATGCGTTCCTGGTCTTAACACATTGACTGCCTAGATCGAGTTAACTCGATATTAGCTTTTCATCACTTGCCTGCCAAGATCGAGTCGATTTTAGCAAAAAAAACATTTTTTTTAAAATAATTTGACCCAAAGACCAAGGAGATATGAATTTTCGAAGATCTTTACTCATCCACTTCCTTGTTACCTTAAAACTTTAAAATTTTGTATCTCGGCTCCTGAGTACTTTTTGTTTTTTCATTGAAAAATCTCTGGCATGAATAACAATAGGCAGTGAAAATAATTCAGGCAGTCAATGTGTTAATGTGGATTAAAGCCTTGGTTCTCAAAGTGGGGTCCGGGGACCCCCAGGGGTACTTGAGGGGGTTCCAGGGGGTACCCAGCAAAATGGGTAAATATAGCATCAGAATAATTATGACCTTTTATACTTTGGCTATTCAAAAATAGCAGATATACAAGCTCATAGCGCGGCACCGAGTGCCGCGCTATGAGCTTGTATATCTGCTATTTTTGAAAAATCTTGAACATTTGTGCAAATCTTTGAATGTATGTTTTTTAAAGCGAACATTTGTAACTCAAATCTTTGCTTCTGGGGGGTCCCTGGAACAACATATTTTTAGGTGGGGGTCCGCGGCCAAATACATATAATTTTGGGGGTCCTTGACATGAAAAAGTTTGAGAACCACTGGATTAAAGAGCTGGAGACACAGGGAGACAAACACTCTGTAACATATCAATGACACATCAGTTACCTGTAGAGACGGATGATTCTGCTGAACACACCTGTTGGACAGAGAGAGAAAGAAAGAAAGAAAGGGATTGAATCATCAAACAAAAGCCTGGACCCCTGAACCTTGACAGTCAAACACTTTGTCTAAACGGATAACACCAAAAAAAGTCCTCTTTGTGGCCTTGTTTCCATTGGGGCCCTATGTATTCAATTCATCAACATATAAAATAGCACCAACACATTCAATTTCATCACAAATATAGAACACTATGGGCCCTATTATAGGCACTGCTTTATTTATCGGAATTACTGGCCACTATTACCGGTGAATTGCGGATAAGGGAGCTGGGCACCGTCCCTAAATGCTATTTTGCGGCCCTTATACCCGCTATTCACTATGCCGACTCTGTTATTTGCGCCTGGAGGTGTGCCCGTGGGCGTGTTGTTGCATTATCCCCAAAATTGCTATTTTGCCTATACACACGTTTGGGAAAGTGCATAGCGGAATCTAACACCACCCGCAATGCCAACTTGGTTTGGTAGAGCGCGACTGCAATGAACATACTGTAGGCCGGACAAAGGCCGCTCAAATAAGGCACAAACTTTCAAAGGCTCCCTCTCTCTCTCCTAATTCTCAACACATCTCTGTGATTCAAATTATTGTCCTATAATCAGCAGAAGTGAGAGTGTCAATTCCTTATGTCAATAGAGCACCGAAGTCTGACATCATTTACATATACTAGGTTTGTCTACCTGGTTCGCTGTTTTCCACCCCCATTCTGAATCCCCATAGACGTATTTAATATCGTGTCAAATAAGAACTGTGTTCCATAAATAAACTAATGACCCCGACGGTTTGACTCTTATGGATATGAAGCATCAACTGACGGTGAGAAAACCATAATGTTACTTCCGACTAATTAGTTACATTTTCTCCAGAAACAGACTGTATCAAGTATAATGACTGACTATCATAAACGATACAGAACCTCCTCCCTGACAACATTGCAGAGACAGTTTGTTTATCTTTGGACCACAATGAGACGAGAGACGATTCTAAGATGACCCAATGTTATTCTCCATAGAGAAATTACGTTACGACCCAGGGGAGGAACGAGTGACGTCAGGACTTCTGTACTCTATAATTGTGTTTATATAAGACTGGAGGTTTGTTACATGTTAGTGGAGTGGAGTGATCCTGTGCTGACCGACCCCGGACGTACTTTGGAGGCCTTGTCAGTTCTAGTAGTAGGATAGGATGACGGTCTATTCAAAGAAGGCAATGTGTGCGTCGCACAATGCAACGCTCTCCAATTTACACACTTACACAGTTTTATTCCGCGATTACGCAGGAAATAATGAACTGATTACAAACATATAAAATGCTCTAATCAGCAGTGGTGGAAAAAACACTCGGGGGGGGGGGGGGATGTGACATTTTTAAAGTTATAAAAAACACTAAATCGCTGACAGTGGGCAAACACAGCCAGAAATAAGTCTGGCAGGGAATGAGTTAATGGTCTTACTGGGACAGTGATAGGAGGAACAGGGCTGGTTCTGGTGGTAGAACAGGAGGAGGGTGCTGAACAGGAGGAGGGTGCTGAACAGGAAGAGGGTGCTGAACAGGAGGAGGGTGCTGAACAGGAGGAGGGTGCTGAACAGGAGGAGGGTGCTGAACAGGAGGAGGGTTCTGAAGCCGTCTCCCTCTTCCTCTTCTCCTCCAGGAGTTTCTTGACGGTGCGTTGAGGGTAACACGGCTTCTCCTTTGGCGCTGTGGTAAAAAAAAAAAAAACACACACACACACACACACACACACACACACATTTGAAATATGTATTTATGCCCACATAAACAGAAGTACAAGAATGCCTTGTACTGTACAAAGACATAAACACTGCCAGTGCAGTCAGATAATGAGAAAACAGCCAGTTACAAAGTGCATATAAGGCAGAGCATGTTACATACAGTATAGATGGCATACTGGTCAGACACAGCGGACAACAATCATGGGTAAAGGAAACAACACCTCCTCCACATTGAGCGGCTTCCTATAAGAGCTGATATTGAGCAGTACCTTGCTAATTGTTTAGCCCTCCTTTTGGAGAGGCCGGCCATTTGAAGACCCCTCACAACCAGCTTGTGCACGTGTCCTAGAGACTACTAAAGATACAAACCAAAAGTACAGCTTTAAAGTACATTTAAAGCTCCCTCTGACTGGAACAATCTACCTCTTCACATTCGGTCAATAACATCTTTTAAACTGTTTAAAACTGCGCTGTCCTCTCACCTTGAGACTACCTGTTCATGCTTTGACTAATTATCACATTATACCTATTAACCAATGATCCAGTTAAGTGATCTGTGTATTACTGTTGTAAGTGTTGTTGTTGTTGTTGTTGTTGTGTTATTGTTGTATGTCCTGTTTTGTTTTGTTTTGCCTGTTTTGTTTATGTTGTTTGAACTACCTGTTAAATGTGGTGTCTAAATGTATGAAAAATGTATCTCTGTAATCTGTGGATCCCCTCGAAAACGAGATGGTACATCTCAAGGGGTTATTTCCAATAAAGAATTTCTATATAAAAGTTTACATCTGTATCCTAGCTGAGAGATGGTCTGCTCTAGCTGATGATATTTTATGCACTTTGGTTAGGAAGGCTTCCTCTAAGCTGTAATCAAAAGTACAGCCGACCTCGAGAATGAACACCTCCCTATGGTTTTCATTAACAACAATGACATCAGGAATGGGACCGTCAAGGTAAGACCGTGATGGCGAAGATCCTAAAGCAGGGGTCTTCAACAGGGGCTCCGGGACCCCTAGGGGGTCCTCAGAGTTACTACAGGGGGTCCGCCAAATCTTTGTGTGATATGATCTTTTTTTTTTTTACCTTAACCACTTGAACCCTAGCATCCCTTTTTTCTGAAGAGAACTTTAGCCAAAAATAGCAGATCTACAAGCTCACAGCGCCTCGCGCTGCGAGGCGTTGAGAGTCCCTGCTTCATCTCTCTCTCAGCTAGGGGGTCCTTGGCCTGAAAACGTTGAAGACCCCTGTGCTAAAGGATCTCAACGCTAGCAGGGAGGGGGTGATTTCTGCCCCTGTCTGCAATGTTAACACATTCTTAAACAATTGTCGATGTTTCCCTTTAGAAAGCAGTCCTAAACTGTGGTGTCTGCTCAGCACTAGTGGAAAAAGTACTCACATTGTTTACCAAAGTAAAAGTATCAATACTGCAATGCAGAAATACTCTGTTACAAGAAAAAAGTCCGGAATTCAATATTTACCTGAGTAAAATAACCTATGGTATTGGTATCAAAATGCACTCAAAGTACCAAAAGTTGAAAGTAGTCATTATGCAGAATATCCCATTTCACAAGTTTTCAAATAGAATGTATACAAATCTGCTATGAAAATAGACGATCTGTAAGCTCACGCATTGTGAGCTTACAGATCGTCTATTATCAAATGGCTATAATGTATATAGGGGCTGAAGTGGTTAATGTCTGTTTTGTAATAATAATCAACAAAGTAACTAGTAACTAAAGTTTTCAAATAATTGCAGTGGAGTAGAAGCATAATATTTGCATCTGAGATGTAAAAAATCCATTTTATCCACCACTCTGTTGCTGTGTCTACTTAACTCTCTCAGTGCCACACAACGAGATATCCCAAGTTTTTTTTCTGACTGCCCTCAGTGCCAAAACGAAAAATCCAGAGTTTAAAAAAAAAATATATTATTGCGACCGTAGGTCGCACTTACTATAGAAACCTGCTCCAGGTGTCCGTCCGTCACGTCACTCCGTCACACACGTCCGTCACACTTTTGGCCTGCTCATATCTCCGCACCCGTTGCCCCGATCCATGCCAGATTTTGCACACACACTCCTTACCTGCCAAACTACACCCTCCAAGGACCCCCGGAGCTCCAGGGACCCCCAGCGGCCTCGGGGACCCCCAAGTGTAGAAAATGAGCACATGTGGACAAATTACCAAATGACCACCCCAACGGGGCTGCTCACGGGGCATTCCCGGGGACCACCCACTCCTGGTGCTCCAGAACGGATGCAAAAGTGGTGGCGCCCCCAGTGGAGGACCCCCTGCCACTGCAGCTCACATTAAAAGGCCATGTGACCTACGGTCGCTTATCTCCCGATTAGGGAGTCTTACTGGTTATTTATGTATTTATTTTTTGGGGGAAAAAATAATCAGAACCCAAGATATCATTATCTGAAGATTTGCAGCTCCATCCACTCCTTGTTTATCTTATAACTGAAAAAGGCTGTATCTCGCTTCCTAAGCACTTTTTTTTTTACTTAAAAAAAAAAAAATGCTGGCACAATATGAACATATTTTTTTTATTTCATTGGCACTGAGAGAGTTAAGTACAGTACTTGAGTAAATGCACTTAAGTTACTTTACACCTCTGCTGCTAAGTCCCTCCATGATGACACATTGAGTGGAGAGTGTGTTCTGGTGACACATCCATATCAAACGATGTAGAACATCACAGGTATCATGTATGTATGCTATACGGTACCATCACAGGTAATACCACTACCCACTACGGTTCCACCCAAAAAAAGCACCATTTCCACTGAGGTAAAGGTACCAGGAAAGTAAGAAAAACAGGAACAAAGAATCACCATCATCGCAAAACAGAATCTTGAACCTCTGAGGTTTCCATCCCCCGAAACGACGAGACCGACCAACCTTTCCTCCTGTCGCTTTCCTCAAAAGCAACTGGAGGACACACACACACACACACACACACACACACACACACACACACACACACACACACACACACACACACACACACACACACACACACACACACACACACACACACACACACACACACACACACACACACAGGTTTGTATTACTATACTTGTGAGTACATCAACGCTTTAGTACAGCCATTTTATGAATGCCATTTAAAAATATATCTATATTATTTTGCCATTTTTAACCGTAAGCCTAAAGCCGAAAGATAGCAGATCTACAAGCCCACAACGCGTCGCGCTGCGACGCGTTGTGGGCTTATAGATCGGCTATTTTTCGGTGCATGACACTGGCGCGCAACTAAGTATAAATCATGTTTAACTCTTAATTCCAATCCCTAAACCTATCCTCTAAATGTCTAATCCTAACCTGAATGTCTTTCTGATTTTAAAGGTATCTCTAAAAAAAATGTTTTAACTATAAAACAACCATTTGTCTTGTGAGGACCAGGAGAACGGTCCTCACAATGTAGATTTCTTCAAATTCTACTATACTTGGTCCTCGCAAGTATAGTAATGCACACACACACACACACACACACACACACACACACACACACACACACACACACACACACACACACACACACACACACACACACACACACACACACACACACACACACACACACACACACACACACACACACACACACACACACACACACACACACGTGAAAGATAAGCTCATGTTTCCACCCTCCGCAGAACATCAAGACATCCAGCCCTCCTCCAACCAATAGGAAGCCGGATGAAGGCAGCCCTCCTCCAATAGGAAGCCGGATGAAGGCAGCTAGCCCTCCTCCAATAGGAAGCCAGATAATAGGGGCCCCCTAGCGTGCGTCATAAGCCCGACATTAATCCATCTAGACCGGGAACGCATCTGTGTCATTTCTACATTTATTTGGCTATTGGATATACATTTTTTTTTGAAAGATCGTGGAAAATTTGTGCAAATCTTTGAATATACATATATATGTTTTGAAGCGAACATTTTTTAACTCCGATCTGTGCTTCTGGTGAGGGGGGGGGTCCCTGGGACAACATATTTTGAGATGGGGGTCCGTGGGCCAAATACATATCCTTTTGGGTGGTCCTTGACATGTCAGAGCACCACTGATATAGCAACGCATGCTGTTAGGATTTAGAAGACATATATTTGGCCGCGGACCCCCCCATCTCAAAATGTTTTGTTCCAGGGACCCCCCCATCTCAAAATGTTTTGTTCCAGGGACCCCCCCCCATCTCAAAAGGTTTTGTTCCAGGGACCCCCCCCCATCTCAAAATGTTTTGTTCCAGGGACCCCCCCATCTCAAAAGGTTTTGTTCCAGGGACCCCCCCCCATCTCAAAATGTTTTGTTCCAGGGACCCCCCCCATCTCAAAAGGTTTTGTTCCAGGGACCCTGTTACAAGTAAAAGTCCAGAATTAAAAATTTACTTGAGTAAAAGTACGAAAGTATTGGCATCAAAATGTCCTTAAAGTACCAAAAGTAAAAAGTACTAAATATTTGAAAATAGCAGATCTACAAGCTCACATTTTCACACATTTTCACGATTGAAAAGAAACAATAGCAGATCTACAAGCTATGAGCTTGTAGATCTGCTATTTTTGAAGAGCCTAAAGAAATCCAAAAAATGGACACAGGCGCGTTCCCGGTCGCAAAGGGTTAAAGAGAGGTTTCAGCAGAAAGCAGCAAACACCACGGGATCTCCGTGATGACACACACACACACACACACACACACACACACACACACACACACACACACACACACACACACACACACACACACACACACACACACACACACACACACACACACACACACACACACACACACACACACACACACACACACACACACACACACACACACACACACACACACACGCACACACACTCTTTCTGTGACAGCTTCCTGTCTGGCTCCCGCTGCGATACGCCGGCAGGAACCCGCAAACCACCGCGACTTCCTGTTCCTGCCTTCCGCTGCAGCGAGGAGAGGTTGCCACGGAAACGAAGAGGCACAGGGTTCTATACGAACCCCTGAGACAGGGCGCTATGTACTGTATGTGTCACAGCCAGAGGTGGAAAAAAGTACTCGAATGTTTTTACTTGAGTAAAAGTATCAACACTGCAATGTGGAAGTACTCTGCTACTTAAGTAAAAGTCCGGAATAAAACAAATACTTCAGTAAAAGTATGAACGTATTGGTATCGAAATGTACTTAAAGTAGCAAAAGTAAAAATGCTAAAATGTTTGAAAATAGCAGATCTACAAGCTCACAACGCGTCGCGATGCGACGCGCTGTGAGCTTGTAGATCTGCTATTTTCAAATAGCCTCGGTATAAAATAGGGCTGAAGTGGTTAATGTATGTTTTATGATGTAATACCTCATGCCTGCGAAGTAACTAGTAACTAAAGTGTTCAAATAACCGTAGTGGAGTAAAAGTACAATATGTGCCTCTGAGATGTAGTGGAGTGGAAGTAAAAGTATTGGAAATCGGAAATACTCCGGTAAAGTAAAAAAAAAAAGAAGAAAATCCTCAAAAGTGTGTAATTAAGTACTGTACTTGAGTAAATGTACTTAGTTACTTTCCACCGCTGCCTAGCTGAGACACGGTCACACCACAGCAGCTTTCTGGGTGCAGAGAGCCGTGGGCGATGTCTTTGTTGTGTTGTGTTGTGTTGGCTGCGTTCTCCGTCATTTGGTAGTATTCAGTGAGAGCATAGATATAGAGTAAGAGTGAGAGCAGAAAGGAGAGAGATAGTAAACAAGTTAAAGCGTGGAAAAGGTTAAAAATAAAAATGATACATTATTTCATTTTCACATGGTTGAAAAGAAAACCACCTACGGTGAAAACCCAAACGGGTAAAATGTCATTTAGTAAAGTGTGAACAATAATCTTGGGTAACTAAGTACAATTACTCAAGTACTGCACTTAACGCTCTCAGTGCCAAGCCCCGAGTTATCCCGAGTTTTTTCTGAATGCCCTCAGTGCCAGAACGAGAAATTCCGAGTTTTTACTTAATGTTGTTTTATAGACGGCCGCGGTCTGATCTTGAATCCGAAGGGAGCGGTAACACTGTAGCACAAACGGATACAGAAATAATGGATTTAGCGTCATTCCGTTCCCGTCGACTCCATGTTTGTAGTTTTTTTTTCTTTCGCCTGTATCCTTTGTCCATTTTTCCGAGGAGACGCGTGTTTCCAGCGGCCTGTAGTGAAGGGGACACTATAGCTCCGGATGCAATGTTTTGCTTCCGGAGCGATAGTCAGAGACTCCTGCTCCGGAAACACACAGCGAATCGATCGATAAATATGGATCTAAGCTTTTGTGACAACTTTAAAACTACTAAAAACACGAAAATCGCTCGAAAATCGCTTGCCACTGGGTGAGTACATTATGAAAATACTCTGGCAGTCAAATAGTGAATTAGGTACAACCTTGAGGCATTTTTTACTTTACTGGAGAATTTCCAATGTTCAGTGCTTTTACTTCTACTCCTCTGCGTCTCAGAGGCAACTATTATACCTTGAGGATTCTTAACAGGGGAACCTCATCAAAGGTCCTTTTGACTATGCATGCTCCTCATGGTATCACAACACCACTAAGGCCTTACAAACAAGGCTCCAGACAGGTTACCTCTTGGCCTCAAACATACAACCCATCTAACCCCTGCTCACTTTGCTAGGTTTGGATGGCTCAGGGCATTGGTTATCAAACCTTTTCATGTCAAGGACCCCCCAAATTGACACCTATTAGCCTGCGGACCCCCATTTGAAAAGATATGCCAAGGACCCCCATATGAAAAGATTTTTTTTTACGGCTCTAGCAGTGATTCTCAACCATTTTGATTTCAAGGACCCCCAGTTTGACATGCATTTTAGGCTATGGACCCCCATTTAATGGCATGTCTATCTATGGGTCCCCAATTTATATTGTAAAATCAATGTTAATTTAACTCTGAGAGTGTATACATGGAACCAAATGGACCCGTTAGGGTCCATTTGGTTCCATTTGTACACTCTCAGAGTTACAGACCCATAAGGGTCCATTTGGTTTCATTTGTACACTCTCAGAGTTACAGACCCATAAGGGTCCATTTGGTTCCATTTGGACACTGTCAGAGTTACAGACCCATAAGGGTCCATTTGGTTCCTAACTATCCATCACTTAGCTGGGGACCCCCTGGAACTCCCCGAAGGACCCCTGGGGGTCCCCGGACCCCACTTTGAGAACCAACGGCTTAGGGTAGGAGACGGAAACTTGCAATGGGCCTGGTCTGCAAGATACCCATGTACCTGTCAACATCAAGGGCGCCGATACTGTGGGTGCCTCGGGGCTGAAGCACCCAGTGGACATGAAGAGCACCCATCACAAACTCATCACGAAAAAAAGAAAAAAACACAGACATCTTCACTTCATGGAGTACATTTTTGGTACCAAATGAACCGAATTAACTGCATTAAAGTAACAAAACCCCCCTAAAAAGGTAACAAACACGGAAAATAACCGCTATTTTTTTTTTTTTGCGGACCGGACGTGCATGCACGCGTCCGTTGCGCACCCAGAAGTGCGGACATAAATCGGCGTCCCTGGTCAAAACACTTCAAAAACATGAATGAAGTCCACGATCACAACACCAGAGGCAGCTCCGCTGATCATGTCCAAAACAGATTCGGCACAAACAAGGGAATGAACTCGTTCTCATGCTATGCAACAAATGCCCTTCTACTGGAGGAGTGTAAAACCCTACTCACTTTCAAAACTGCCCTAAAAAAAAAACACCTTCAGGAGGCTGCAATTCCAAACTGGCCCCTGTCAAAGCTTTAACCTAATATACGTTTTATTTTTTAGATTTGGGAGATTATTCACAAATAGAAAAGAGCTAATCTACAAACTCACAACCTGTGAGACGTTAGCTTGTAGATCAGCTATGTTTTTTTTGTATACATTTTTTTAGCAATGTTCGGGGTGAGGTTAAAGATGAGAAAAAAATGACAAACAATTACATTCATAAAAGTGTGTAGATGTCCTCACACGTTTAGTGATACAATGCAGTCTGTGTGTGTGTGTGTGTGTGTGTGAGTGTGAGTGTGAGTGTGAGTGTGAGTGTGAGTGTGAGTGTGAGTGTGAGTGTGAGTGTGTGTGTGTGTGTGTGTGTGTGTGTGTGTGTGTGTGTGTGTGTGTGTGCGACCACATTCAGTCACAATCTATGTCTGTTCTGAGTGTCCTGAATGAGGTAAACACTTTGTTCTGAGTGTCATGAATGAGGTAAAACTTTGTTCTGAGTGTCATGAATGAGGTAAACACTTTGTTCTGAGTGTCATGAATGAGGTAAACACTTTGTTCTGAGTGTCATGAATGAGGTAAACACTTCCATATTAAAGAAATCACCTTCAGCAGGGGGTTTTCAGGCCAATATCAAAGTTATATAAAAAAATCACACCCAGTGTGAAGTGGGCGGTGTGTGGTCATCACAACATGACTCACTTTAAAAAAAGGATAAATTACTTTTTTTAAAGTCCATACTGCTATTCATAGGGCTGCACATGTGTCATGTGTTTCGCTAGCCAATCACAGTCCTGAATTTGCAAAGTCAGCCAATCACATTACAGTTAGTGGTGATGACACTAGCTGTAATGTGATTGGCTGACTTTGCAAAAGTATCGATTTGCATTAACAATGGAAGGGTTAGGGGTGTAGACTGCGTTATAGACTATTGGCCAATCACGGTGCAGGATTGGTCAGTGTCCAAAACTCACTTATAGGGGGCGGCTACACCGCCCCAAAAATGTGTTTAGCAAAATGTGGTCTCCTGAATGAATGAATGAAAATGTCATTAGGCAAAAGAATGTAAAACAACACAGTTACATTTATAATACTTTTGTCTAAAAGGTCCGACCAAACAAGTCCTTGCGGACTTGTTTCCGTCGGGGTCCTTGAATTAGTTTCATAGACAATGAAATTAAATCCTGGTGGCGCTATAACAGGCTACATGTTATGTGTTTTGCACCCGCTATGACAGGGTGAAAAACACAGTCACCTTCAGAGACAATGGAATGAAAAAGCTGCTTCTGCTTTGTCTCACGAGAGTGAAAGTGACGTTTAGCTTGATTACGTACGCACACACACACACACACACACACACACACACACACACACACACACACACACACACACACACACACACACACACACACACACACACACACACACACACACACACACACACACACACACACACACACACACACACACACACACACACTCTAACACGCAAAGAAGGAACCTCTATGTTTTTGTTTTCTGCAATTCTGGAAACTCTTAACCAGAGGTAACTTGTGTTTTTTTTCTATTAATAGTTGTGTCCTTATATCATTCAATAAGGCACGTGTTTCCCCCACACTGCCTGAACGCTGCCTAATAGTTAGGACCAGTGGTGCAAAAAGTACTCAAATGTTTTAAGTGATTACTTTAAAAGGGGAAGACCACTCATTGTCAACATTGAACTGTGTCTTTAATTAAGCTAAGCAATATTACACGAGAGGGTGTGCTCTACCGTCATTATTGGCACGCCAGTGATGCGGTCAGGAACGAGGCGGAGCCGAGTTAACCCTAACCCTGACCCGAGTGCCGCGCTACGAGCTTGTAGATCTGCTATTTTTTGAAAAAAATCCTTGAATATATATTGTTTTAAAGCAAACTTTTTAAACTAAAAACTTTGCTTCTGGGGGTCCCTGGAACAAAATATTTTGAGCTTGGGGTCGGCGGCCAAATACATATATATATATTTTGGGGGTCCTTGACGTGAAAAAGTTTGAGCACCACTGATATAGAAACATACGTTTTTTTTCAGAAAACTGTTGGGATTTAGAAGATATGTGTAGAATCGGCTTCAGGTCTTAATGGGTTAACGTACTCTACCATACAGATTGTATAAGTTATATTGTGTTACATTGTGTTACACATCGTGCAGCTTTAACTCTGAAGAGTGTACAAATGGAACCGAACAGACCCTTATAACCTTTAACCTCATTTATACAGTTAACCCATTGAGACCTGAAGTCGATTCTACACGTCTCCTAAATCCCAACAGTTTTCTGAAAAACGTACGTTTCTATATCAGTGGTGCTCAATCTTTTTCATGTCAAGGACCCCCAAAATTATATGTATTTGACCGCGGACCCCCATCAAAATATTTTGTTCCAGGGACCCCCCCAGAAGCAAAGATTTGAGTTAAAAATGTTCGCTTTAAAAATATATATATTCAGAAGATTTGCACACATTTTCACGAATTTTCAAAAAGCGCGGCACTCGGTGCCGCGCTACGAGCTTGTAGATCTGCTATTTTTGAATAGCCCAAGGTGTAAAATGATGCTTTTTTTAGCTCAAATCTAAAAATGACACAGTTCCGGGTCTTAATGGGTTTAATTAACATTACAGCCGCCCTGCGTTTCTTGTCAGGCAACGAATAGCAGTTTACTGTAACAACCAGTCACAATGTGTGTGTGTGTGTGTGTGTGTGTGTGTGTGTGTGTGTGTGTGTGTGTGTGTGTGTGTGTGTGTGTGTGTGTGTGTGTGTGTGTGTGTGTGTGTGTGTGTGTGTGTGTGTGTGTGTGTGTGTGTGTGTGTGTGTGTGTGTGTGTGTGTGTGTGTGTGTGTGTGTGTGTGTGTGTGTGTGATACTACGGTGACACACGCAAATGTCCCTGACACCTCAACCATGAGTAGTGACGAGAGGGAAGCCCTCCGCTCGCTCTCTCTCTCTCTCTCTCACACACACACACACACACACACACACACACACACACACAAACACACACACACACACACACACACACACACACACACACACACACACACACACACACACACACACACACACACACACACACACACACACACACACACACACACACACACACCTGCAACATTCACAGAAATACACTCATCATGCAAATAGGATCAGCGACGCGTGACCAGAGAGAGAGAAAAACAAATCCCTTCTTTCTCTCCGTAACTCAACCTCTTCAGCCCTACACTATGTACTCTGTTACTCAAGTACTGTACTTAAGTACAATTTTGGGGTACTTTTACTTTACTGGAGTATTCCCAATTGTCTATACTTTGACTTCTACTCCACTACATCTCAGAGGAAAATATTGCACTTCTACCCCACTACAATTATTTGAAAACTTACTAGTTACTAGTTACTTTGCACTTATCAATTATTTTAAAACTATATTATATAAAAAAAAAAACTGTATTATAAAACATACATTAACCACTTCAGCCCTATTTCATACCAAGGCAATTTGAAAATAGCCGATCTACAAGCTCACAACGCGTCGCATCGCGACTCGTGACCCGTCTCGAGCAGCTGGGGTGGAGAGTAACTGAGTACATTTACTCAAGTACTAGAGTATAGTGTGTGTGAGCAGCACGATGCTTTCTTGTACTCGTGTTACTTATAATAGAGTATTCCCATTATTATTGTGGTGTTGATACTTGTACTTAAATAAAAGTACTTCTTTCATCGCTGCATGTTGGATGAGACCTGGAACTGTCTCATTTTTAGATTTGAGCTAAAAAGCATTATTTTACACTTTGGGCTATTCAAAAATAGCAGATATACAAGCTCATAGCACGGCACCGAGTGCCGCGCTATGAGCTTGTAGATCTGCTATTTTTGAAAAATCGTGAAAATGTGTGCAAATCTTTGAATATATATATTTTTAAAGCGAACATTTTTAACTCAAATCTTTGCTTCTGGGGGTCCCTGGAACAACATATTTTGATGGGGGTCCACGGCCAAATACATATAATTTTGGGGGTCCTTGACATGAAAAAGATTGAGCACCACTGATATAGAAACAAATGTTTTTCAGAATACTGTTGGGATTTAGGACACGTGTAGAATCGGCTTCAGGTCTCAATGGGTTAAAAAAAAAAGATACCTGAGATTTGGTCAAAAAGTCCTGAGAACAATGTGTGACCTTTACAGTGTAAAGGTCATTGATGATGAGTGGAGTGATGAGTGATACTTTCACTTTCTACTGTGGTGTTACTACATGAGACTGACTCACCGTACAGCCTGAAGGCTGTATGTCATCGCTATCACATCTAGTCCATGAGCCAGAGCCCCAAAATTGAGCAATGATTATCGAAAGGGTGGGCAAAACCAAACCTATATTAAATTGTTCATAGGGTCAATACGAGTAAATGAATATATGATAACCTCTCCACAGGAGCAGCTTTTTCATGGTTATCACACTTTTTTTTTTTTTTTTTTAAGATTTGTTTTTGGCATTTTATTGCTTTATTGGAGAGGGACAGTGAAAGTATGACGACAGGAAGAATGGGGAGAGAGATGGGGGAAGACATGCAGCAAAGGCCGTCGGGAACGGGACGCGAACCCGCGGCACGCTGCTATTAAGGATTTTCAACCAGGGTGCCTAGACCGCGTCGCCACGGCCTAGGCCTTGGTTATCACACATTTTGTTATTTTCCCCATACGTACATGACAGGTGAAAAAATGACAACATTTAAAAAAAGAGTTATCATAATGAAACCTCCTGAGTTGATTACTTACATGAATACAATGATACAATGATTTATCGTATTACAAGTTTTCTGAAATCGTATATTTAAATATGCAAATTAGGCATTAGGAAAATATGCCCAAATTTGCATAACTTTCCAGAATCAACATTGGAACATTGGACAAAGCCAGAGTCAACTTACTTATTTCATTTTGTTAAGATGTTGGAGTCAAAGGTTTTTAACGAGGGAATATTCAATATCTGGCTCAAATTTGGGGCTCTGGCTCATGGACTAAATGCCTAATTTGCATATTTAAATATACAATTTCAGAAAACTTGTAATAGGATAAATCATTGTCTTCATGTAAGTAATCAACTCAGGAAGTTTCATTATGATAACTCTTTTTAAAATGTTGTCATTATTTTCACCTGTCATGTACGTATGGGGAAAATAACAAAATGTGTGATAACCATGAAAAAGCTGCTCCTGTGGAGAGGTTATCATATATTTATTTACTCGTATTGACCCTATGAACAATTTTAATATAGGTTTGGTTTTGCCCACTCTTTCGATAATGAAATCTTGTCTGGCTCATGGACTAATCCTACGGGATTGGGGATCTCATTTTAAACAAGCTTAGTGCTTTATGAGCTTTCCAGTTTAGTAGACCTTGTATTGTGAATTTGTACTTCCATGTACTGTTATGTACTGTTCTCATGTCTTACTAAATAAAGTACATCAATCAATCAATCAATCAGTACCTGTTGCTCATCAGTGGCGGAAAAAAGTACTCAAATGTTTTACTTAAGTAAAAAAGTATCAATGCTGCAATGTAGAAGTACTCTGTTACGGAATTAAAATTTCACTCGAGTAAAAGCAC
>NC_139940.1:2065143-2362619 GCF_963454915.1 Gymnoscopelus microlampas
GCCGATTCTACTAAATCTCCTAAATCTCAACCGTTTTCTGAAAAAACGTATGTTTCTATATCAGTGGTGCTCAATCTTTTTCATGTCAAGGACCCCCAAAATGATATGTATTTGGCCGCGGACCCCCATCAAAATATTTTGTTCCATGGACCCGCCAGAAGCAAAGATTTGAGTTAAAAATGTTCGCTTTAAAAATATATATATTCAAAGATTTGCACACATTTTCACGATTTTTCAAATATAGCAGATCTACAAGCTACAAGCGTAGCGCGGCACCGAGTGCCGCGCTACGAGCTTGTAGATCTGCTATTTTTGAATAGCCGAAGTGTAAAATAATGCTTTCTAGCTCAAATCTAAAAATGACACAGTTCCAGGTCTTAATGGGTTAAACTCATCAACATGGCAGCTGTACTGAAAGCTTGGTTTATCCTCTTTCTTTCTGTCAAGCAGTGGTGGGAAAAGTACTCAAATGTTTTACTTAAGTAAAAGTATCAATACTGCAATGTAGAAGTAGCCAACTCTGTTACACGTAAAAGTCCGGAAAGTTTACTTGAGTAGAAGTACAAACGTATTGGTGTCAAAATGTACTTAAAGCACCAAAAGTAAAAGTACTAAAATGTTTGAAAATAGCAGATCTGCAAGCTCACAACGCGTGCGTTGTGAGCTTGTAGATCTGCTATTTTCAAATAGCCTATGTATGAAATAGGGCTAAAGTGGTTAATGTGTGTTTTATAATGTAATAATTTATATCAGCAAAGTAACTAAAGTTTTCAAATAATTGTAGTGGAGTAAAAGTACAATATTTGTCTCTGAGATGTAGTGGAGTAGAAGTAAGAGTACTGAAAATTGGAAATACTCCAGTAAAGTAAAAGTATCAAAACAGTTTACTTAAGTACAGTTCTTGAGTAAAATGTAGCTTGTTACTTTACACCACTGCTGTCAAGTGTTTGTTTCATAAAAATCCACCGTAGAGACGTTACGTTATGAGACTTTCTGTCTTTCTAAATGTCTCATGTTTCTAAATGTCAGAGTCTGGAAGCGCTCGTTTTCAATAACTCAGCGTCCTGCTGCATCATGTGACATGTCGTCACCTTGCTAAACTAATGGCCTAAGTCAGTGGTTTTCAACCAGTGGTCCGGGGACCACCAGTGGTCCTTGAGGGGGTTCCAGGGGGTCCCCAGCCAAATTAATAATTAGGAACCAAATTGACCCTTATATGTCTGTAACTCTAAGAGTGTGCAAATGGAACCAAATGGACCCTAACGGGTCCATTTGGTTCCATTTGTACACTCTCAGAGTTAAATGAACACTAATGATGATGATACAGTGTAGATTGGGACCCCCAAGATATCAAAAGGGTTGAGTCCCTGGCATATCTTTTGAAATGGGGGTCCGTGGGCTAATATGTGTCAATTTGGGGGTCCTTGACGCGAAAAAGGTTGAAAACCACTGGCCTAAGTCATTTTTTGTCATCTCCTCATGACACTGGCCACCTTTGGTAAAATGGCCTATCTCCTAATAGAAAAGGATCATGCTGTTCACTCTCCTTTTAGTATAATGGCCTAACTCCCTAGTGTGACTTAGGCCAAAATAGGCCTTTTCTTTGGCCTAAGTCACATGGTTTTGTGACTTAGGCCAAATTATTTACTGATTTAGGCCATTTTTGTATTTATTTTATTGGCCTAAGTCAGATTTAATCCCATTTAAACCTATTTAAATCTCTTATGTTACATAACTGACAGACAGTGTTAAGTCTATTTAAATAGTCATAATTTGTTATAAACATTTTGGGTGAAATGATTAAGAAATATCATATAGTTTTGTTTTGGATCCGACAGGCCATTAGTTTAGCAAGGCGACGATTTAGATACAGATCAGGTACGAAGGACCGCTCAGTGATTTATAACGAGCGCTTTCAAAGTCAAACACTAGGAAAGATAATCACGGAATGTATTGACAGAAAGTGTCTCATAACGTGACAACGCTGGATTTTTATGAAACAAAAGCTTGACAGATACAAAGAGGACAATCCAAGCATTCCGTACAGCTGCCATGTTGGAGAGTTTAAAGGAGTAGTTCACCCTAACAATTACTTCTTTTCTATCAATTACACGCCCCATGAAGCCTTGAATTAATGGAGATTTTCTATTTTTTGTCGCATTCCTGAGCCAATAATTTGATTACCGGCGGAAAGATGCTAATCTATTTCGGTAGGAGACACAAAGGAGACCCTTTGAGTCTCCTACCGGAGAGACCGCCGGTCATCAAATTATTGTCTCAGGAATGTGACATAAACAACATAATCTCCATGAATTCGAGGTTTCATGGGGCATGTAATAGATAGAATATAGGTATTTTTTTTGGGTGAACTACTCCTTTAACCCATTAAGACCTGAGGCCGCGTCAAAAAAAAATCTAAATCCTAACAATTTTTCGGAAAAAAATATTTAAAACAATATTTTCACGATTTTTCAAAAATAGCAGATATACAAGCTCGTAGCGCGACACTCGGTGCCGCGCTACGAGCTTGTATATCTGCTATTTTTGAATGGCCAAAGAAATCTAAAGTGACACAGATGCGTTCCAGGTCTAAATGGGTTTTAACATAGTTTAATGCAATCATAAACGTTTCTGTTTGGATGAATGGGCTGTTCAGGGTTGGTATTACGACTCTAGATGCCTGATAGCATTATAGCATTGTACACCTGGTATCCTATAGTGCATTGGTTCTCAAAGTGGGGTCCGGGGACCCCCAGGGGTACTTGAGGGAGTTCCAGGGGGTCCCCAGCTAAATGATGGATAGGAACCAAATGGACCCTTATGGTTCTGTAACTCTGAGAGTGTACAATCTCCAAATGGACCCATAAGGGTCCATTTGGTTCCATTTACACTCTCAGAGTTAAATTAACATTGATTTTACAATATAAATTGGGGTCCCAGAGATAGAAATGCCATTAAATGGGGGTCCGTAGCCTAATGCATGTCAAACTGGGGGTCCTTGAAATTAAAATGGTTGAGAATCACTGCTATATATAGTTTCAATGTACAGATTATAGATTTCAGATTTGTGTTGATATTCTACTGTTTAGACTGATGATATGGTGTACCTATGATCCTAGATTACTACTTATATGCATGTGATGTATTACCTCGTGTTTTCCTTGCTTACTGTAAATCTCTCTGGATTAAGAGCGTCTGATACAAATGGCTACATTGTAAACCATGGCATCTAAGTAGCGTGCAGCTAGCACAAACAGTCACATATAAATATTCACGCGTCTACGACACTGCAAACTGACAACACACCCTCTGTTGAGCGTGGGAATCGTTTAGGGCAGGGGGTCTTCAACGTTTTCAGGCCAAGGACCCCCTTTAGCTGAGAGAGAGAGATGAAGCAGGGACCCCCTACTACTCTATATTGTATAAAATTGTGTCTCAGATAAACTTGTGCTGCTCTTTTTTCCCCTCGACACATCTATAACTCTTTTTATCACACAAAGATTTGGCGGACCCCCTGTAGTAACTCTGACGACCCCCTAGGGGTCCCTGTTGAAGACCCCTGGTTTAGGGACAGCGAGCGGTGAGCTAAAGGTTCAGAGGAGGGCACTTGTTTTCCCGGAAGGTTCTCGGTTCGATTCCCAGGACCGGCGGGAAAAATCCGGGAAAAATCCGGGTGGGGAAGTGAATGGTGACCACTCACCCCTCCCCCAACACCCCTCAATGAAGGGCCCTTGAGCAAGGCACTGAACCTCCAACCCGGCTGCTCCAGTGGTGCTGCTCAGTGACCAACGGTTTAAGACTGTGGTTGTACTGGTCAGCTCCCAGGTTGTAGTGTGTGTGTGTGTGTGTGTGTGTGTGTGTGTGTGTGTGTGTGTGTGTGTGCTCAGCTAGTACCCTGGGTAAATAAAGAACTAAAAACAAACGAAGAAAAATCTGCCTTTTAGACAGAAATGTCCCTTTAACTCTCATTCATAAGTCATAAAATAGCCTATTATTATCCTACAGTAATCCATTGCCAGCCTCCAACTGTTATCAATAATCATTGATCAGCTATAACTGACAGTCCTAGAAAAATAACCTCTGTGTAACTCAGTATACAAATGGAACCAAATGTACCCTTACAGGTCTGTAACTCTGAGAGTGTACAAATGGAACCAAATGGACCCTTACAGGTCTGTAACTCTGACAGTATGCAAATGGAACTCTGACAGTGGAACCAAAATGGAACCAAATGGAACCAAATGGACCCTTACAGATCTGTAACTCTGACAGTATACAAATGGAACCAAATGGACCCGTTAGGGTCCATTTGGTTCCATTTGTATACTGTCAGAGTTATGTGGGGGTCCTTGCGATATATATATATATATTAAATGTATTTTTAAACCAATTTGAGAGCCACCATACTCCAGCCTTATTCTCCAGTGTCAGAAGGCTCATCCAGCCACAAAACAAAACCTAGCCTATTGGCCAAGTAATAGGCTATACCAATAGGCTTTATTAAAACTATACATTGAGACTAAAGTGTCTTTAGCAAGTATCCTATGAACTGACCAAGAGGCAGAGAGGTTTCACAACCAGCTCCATGCTTCAACTTGACAAAACAAGACAAAAGTCCACTAAATAAATACAATACATGCTGATCGACTACGAGTACCACACACACACACACACACACACACACACACACACACACACACACACACACACACACACACACACACACACACACACACACACACACACACACACACACACACACACACAGTGGTGAAAAAAATACTATATATTTTTTTACTTATGTAAAAGTATCAAAACTGCAATGTAGAAACACTCTGTTACAAGCTAAAGTATGGAATTCTAAATTTACTGTTTTCAAAATGTATGTATAAACAGATGTATAAACATCTTTTGAAAATAGCTGATGCGATGCTTTGTGAGCTTGTAGATCAGCTATTTTCAAATGGCAGAAATTTATATAGGGCTGAAGTGGTTAATGTATGTTTTGTAATAATAATCCAAATGATGAGAAGTAAAAGTACTGAGTCCAGTCCAGTAAAGTAAAAGTAAAGTCCAGTAAAACAAAATACCTCAAAATTAATTTACGCCACTGGACACACACAGTCCCTAAATCCTCATAAAAAACATGACAGCATATACAACCCAATACACACAATAAAACAGAATAAATACGACATAAAAACCGTGACACAAACAAACACATAACATAACAACCAGAGCAGGTAGGATACAGCACAGCTATTGGCTAATGATGATGAGGGTTGTAATTAGTGTAATCAACCGCTTTCTTTCTCATTAATAAAACATACCAGCAAGAAATAAACAAGTGAATGGTGGCAGCCAGAATAAAAAATAATAAAGTCAGAATGAAAAAGACAACGTTTGCTTTTATTTCTCCATATGACTTACTTACAGATGGAACCAAATGGACCCTTACAGGTCTGTAACTCTGACAGTATACAAATGGAACCAAATGGACCCTAATGGGTCCATTTGGTTCCATTTGTATACTGTCAGAGTTATGTGGGGATCCTTGCAATATATATATATATATATATATATATATATATATATATATATATATATATATATATATATATATATATATATATATATATATATAGTACATATATACATTTATTTTTGAAACAATTTGAGAGCCACCATACTCCAGCCTTAATCTCCAGTGTCAGAAGGCTTGTCCAGCCACGAAACACATTGTCATATGAAGGCATTTAAATAGAGAAATCACAGAAAATGAACTGTTTTTCCCCCCATTTGGAGAGCAACCCAAAAGGTAAATGTGTGTTGTATTGTACTCACATTTCTCCCAGTGCATGTCAGAGTCCCTGGTAGCTGAAAGCTTCACTCTCTCTGTGTGTGTAAAGATCTGTTGAATAGAAGAGTCCCTGATCAGTTCAGATCCTCTCTCTCTCTCTGTGTGTGTGTGTGTGTGTGTGTGTGTGTGTGTGTGTGTGTGTGTGTGTGTGTGTGTGTGTGTGTGTGTGTGTGTGTGTGTGTGTGTGTGTGTGTGTGTGTGTGTGTGAAGATTTGTTGAGTTCAGATGACCTCTCCTCTACTCTACTATGAAGGCTGTTCTCTAATAGACAAAACAAAGTGTCCTCAGACAGATGTTTATATAGTCAGACGTTCATCAGGTCTATACAGTGTACTGCCTCTGTGATGCAGTGAGTGTGTGAGTGAGTGAGTAACTGCACTGACACACTCACACAAATGTTGTTCTCAACACCACGCCCCCTTACAGCAAACCACGCCCACTAGCATGCTTCTGTTTTTGTTAACTGTTTGTATACCTAACCGTGCACACCAGCGTGGTTGTCAAAGTATGGTTCCGGGGGCCCCCATGGGGGTCCTTCCCTTGAGGGGGGGGTTTTCCAGGCGGTCCCCAGAATAACGTGTTGATAATATATAGTAGCATCTAAATCACTTTGGTGAGTAAGTAAGTTAGTTGTATTCATATCACTCCTCACAGAGACAACATTATATTCAATATGAATATAAAACTGCATGAATCATTCAAATAATTACACATCAACACAAACTGTACAATTAATGTCATTAATGTCAGAAACAGCAGAAATTAAACAGCAGACACACATTAGGCGACACAATTAACAAATACAAACCTAGGCTATATAGTGGCTAGTTGAAAATAGCCGATCGCTTTGCGATGTGACACGTTTTGAGCTTATAGATCTGTGTGTTGAGCTTATAGATCTGTGTTTAGAGCTTATAGATCTGTGATTGTTTTGAGCTTATAGATCTGTGATTGTTTTGAGCTTATAGATCTGTGTTTTGAGCTTATAGATCTGTGTTTAGAGCTTATAGATCTGTGATTGTTTTGAGCTTATAGATCTGTGATTGTTTTGAGCTTATAGATCTGTGTTTTGAGCTTATAGATCTGTGATTGTTTTGAGCTTATAGATCTGTGATTGTTTTGAGCTTATAGATCTGTGTTTTGAGCTTATAGATCTGTGTTTGTTTTGAGCTTATAGATCTGTGTTTTGAGCTTATAGATCTGTGTTTTGAGCTTATAGATCTGTGTTTAGAGCTTATAGATCTGTGTTTGTTTTGAGCTTATAGATCTGTGTTTTGAGCTTATAGATCTGTGTTTAGAGCTTATAGATCTGTGTTTAGAGCTTATAGATCTGTGTTTTGCTTTAGTTTTTCTGGAGAAGAAAAATATGGAACACAAAATTACATATTTTTGAAACATTTTAACACATAATCTGGTATAGGGGTCCCTGGCACAACATATGTTCAGATGGGGGTCCGCAGCCAAATCCATATTAATGTGGACATGAACATGTTTGATAACCTCTGGGCTCATTTAAAACAGCCCTGAAAATGCACCTTTCAGAAGGCCAAAGAAGGAGGTAGAACCATTTATCCCTTAGACCAGGGCTCTTCAACGTTTTCAGGCCAAGGACCCCCTAGCTGAGAGAGAGATGAAGCAGGGACCCCCCACAATATTGTATACAATTCAGATAAACTTTTGCTGCTCTTTTTTCTCTATACACATCTATTAACTATTAACTCGATCTACAAGCTCACAACGCCTCGCGCTGCGAGGCGTTGTGAGCTTGTAGATCGGCTATTTTTGGCAATAGTTCTCCTCAGAAAAGGGATGCTAGGGTTCAAGTGGTTAATGTAAAAAACAACAAAAATCATATCACACAAAGATTTGGCGGACCCCCTGTAGTAACTCTGAGGACCCCCTAGGGGTCCCCGACCCCCTGTTGAAGACCCCTGCATTAGACAGATGACTTGTCCCCCCTCTAGGATGCCAGGGTGAAAGGATTTGGACCATAAAATAAGAATAATAATTTGCGCTAAGTATAATAAGATAAATGAACGTGTTACTTTGTGATCTAAACTGAAACTGAAATAAATATCTGACAAGCTTGACATTATTTGTGTTAAATCTATATCGTTTGCTTTGTTTTATTTTCTTATAAAGCTTTCATGATACTTGACAGATACATGCATTGGTTATGATTCAAAGCCTCTCTGCTCCCTCTGCTGTTGGAACGAGGAACTGCTTATGACTGAACTATATGCTATATGGCAGAGACTCAATTAAACCCAATAATACGTTTGAAAGTTTGACTTTAAACTTATCATATATTATTGTTTTAATCATTTTTAATAGTATTATGTATACTTTCATGTATTTGTTGTTGTTTTTTCTTAAATGAATTATATTTCAACCAGACTACATGTAAGGGTCTGTGTCAGGATAAGGCCTTTAGAAGTTATATTTAGGGATTAGAGAGAGAGAGACTTATGGGGGTCCTTCATAAGTCCCCCATAAGTGGGGGACTTATTTTTTATTTTTTTTACCCTACACAGGAGGGCATGCATTGCCAACCCACCCTACACACGCGCACCTTAACCAGTGGTGGAAAAAAATACTCAAATGTTTTACTAAAGTAAAAGTATCACTGCGTCTGTGTCTATGCCCATGTATGGACGAAAGGGGGCAGACCTTTATGGCTGGGGCCTAAGGACAAAGTGACCAAAACCTGTTTTCGCCCATGTATGGAGAAAACAGGTACAAAACATGCCCATGTATGGAGAAAACAGGTACAAAACATGCCCATGTATGGACGAAAGGGGTACGAAAAAAAACAGAAAACAGGTACAAAGCCTCATGTAAGCCAGACCCTCCCATGGGTCCGGCAAAAAAATAATTGTAGGCATGAGGGGGTAAGGCGGCACGATTTTAGAGCCCTGGGTGTGTAGACGGCAAAAAGCAGTCCAAGTACAGAGCCTCAACTCAGGGCCAAGTTACTGAGGTGAGAGGGTTTAACCCCTTTAAGACCGGGAAAGCATGTGTCATTTTAGATGTCTTTAGAGCGGCACCGAGTGCCACGCTATGAGCTTGTAGATCTGCTATTATTTAGTTATTTTTTAAATCTTGAATGTTTTTTGCAAATCTTTGAGTGTATATATTTTTGTAAAGTTTCATTTGAGTTACAAATGTTCGCTTTAGATTTGCACACATTTTCACGATTAAAAATTCAAAAATAGCAGATCTACAAGCTCATAGCGCGGCACAGAGTGCCGGCGCTACGAGCTTGTAGATCTGCGGTTATAGCTCAAATCTAAAGCGCTGCGAGGCGTTGAGAGTTTGTAGATCTGCTATTTTCGGCTAATGTTCCCCTCAGAAAAGGAATTATAGGGTTCAATCAAGTGGTTAATGTAAAAAAACTAAATCATACCACACAAAGATTTGGCGGACCCCCTATGGTAGCTCTGAGGACCCCCTAGGGGTCCTGGACCCCCTTGTTGAAGACCCCTGCTCTAAATAGTTGTAGGAAGTCTGCTATCACCGCCGTCACTGCCTCTGAGAGCAGATTATAGGGCTGGTCTAAGGCCTAACAGTGGTGGGAAAAGTACTCAAATGTTTTACTTAAGTAAAAGTATCAATGCTGCAATGCAGAAGTACTCTGTTACAAGTAAAAGTCCGTAATTCAAAATCTACTTGAGCAAAAGTACAAAAATGTAAATAGCAGATCTACAAGCTAACATGTAAATAGTAAATAGTAAATGGTAAAATGTAAATAGTAAAATGTAAATAGCAGATCTACAAGCTCACAACGCGTCGCATCGCGACGCGTTGTGAGCTTGTAGATCTGCTATTTTCAAATAGCTTGGGTATAAAATAGGGCTAAAGAGGTTAATGTGTGTTTCATAATAATATCATAATTTATATCTGAAAAGTAACTTGTAATTAAAGTTCTCAAATAATTGTAGTGGAGTAAAAGTACAATATTTGCCTCTGAGATGTAGTGGAGTAGAAGTAAAAGTATAGAAAATGGGAAGCACTCCAGTAAAGTAAAAACATTCCTCAAAAGTGTACTTGAGTAAATGTACTTAGTTACTTTACACCACTGACTGTCACTGTAGCTTCAGATAAGCGTCAACAAAGTGTCATGACGTCGGCTAGGGCTAAATATATGATTGAACCGCACCAAAAAAGAACAGTCTGCAGGTGTGTGTGTGTGTGTGTGTGTGTGTGTGTGTGTGTGTGTGTAGCTAAATATACGTGTAGAAAGTAACAATTAAAATGTGTACAATAAATAAAAAGACAATAAACAAACAAGACCCATGGCTTCCATGACTCCATACCTGACCCCAGGCTGCAGCCCTGATCCAAACGCCACTCCTTTATCAAATATTAATGTTAAAGGTGTAGTTCACCCAAAAACGTACTTACTTTCTATCAATTACACACCCCGGTGAAGCCTTGAATTCATGGAGATTTTTTTTGTTTGTTTTTGTCACATTTCTGAGCCAATAATGTAATGACCCGGCGGAGTCTCCTACGGGTGACGTCAGCATCTTTCCGCCGGTCATCGAATCAATCGTTGTCTCAGGAATGATGCGACAAAAACAGAGAAAATCTCCATGAATTCAAGGCTTCATGGGGCGTGCACTTGATAGAAAATAAGTACTTTTTCGGGTGAACTACTCCTTTAAATATTTCAAAAACATAAAATATGTGTACGTGATATATGTAGAGGTTTGCAGGATTAGCCCTGGACAGACAGACAGACAGACAGACAGACAGACAGACAGACAGACAGACAGACAGACAGACGGTGTGACGGTGACCGGGCTAAACGTGTCATTTCTTCCTCTGAACCATTGGCCTGGCACTCGGCCTGCCCATGTTCACGGTCCCCGTGAGAAAGCGCTTTTCTTTGTCGAATTTCCTGAAGTCCGTGTTCAAGCGCTTCGAAGGCTCCAGCGGGGGTCCGCAGCCGCCGCCGGTGCCTTCCCTGGCCGCCTTGCATATGGGGAAGGCGTTGCGCTTGTTGCCCATGATGGACGCCTTGTCGATCAGCAGGCCCGCGTACTGCTGGAACTGCATCTCCTCCTCCATGTCGAGTCGCCTCAGCCTTTCTTCAAAGTCGTTTTCCTCTCTTCTTGCGTTGCAGTCCCTGCGATGTTTCTCTTCCATTTGCTTGACTAGTTGCAGTCTTCTGCCCTCTTTGAGGGCTTCCAGTTCCTGCTTACTGAACGACTTGCCGGACTGTTTCCCCGTCTGAGCCATGTCCTGAGACATCAGCCGCTCCACCATGACCGGGTCCACTTTCTTCCGTTCCCTTTGTTGCTCCGTGATGATTAGCTTCAGCATGGCTTTCCTCCGGGCTTCATGCTCTTTCAGCTCCTTGTCGAACGCTCGTTCCTCCCTGACGAGTCGCTCTTCCTCCAGTTGCTCCTGCTTGGCTTTGAGCTCGTTGTGGACCTGCTCCCTGATGTTCTGGAACTCTCGAAACATACCGGCCTCCATGTCGTTCCACAAGTTCATCTTCAGCTCCTTTGAAGCGATGTCGCGTTTCCTCTTCGCCTCCGCCTTCTTCTCGTCCCGTTTGTCCCTCTCCTGTATTCTGTCCTTCAGGTCCAGCTGTACTCCCCACCCCTTCATGACCTCCGTCAGAAGCAGTCCGCTGTGTAGGGCCCGGACGCGGTCCGTCTCGCAGAACTGCTGAGCCTGGGCGTTCTCGATAATCTCACAAGCCACCTTTTCCTCTTGTGTTTTGTTTGCGTCTAATTCCAATGATTTCCTTATTTCTTCCTCTTGGGCTTCCTGAATCTTCTTTGCCTGGAGTTTAGCCTTGGCCTTTGCAGCGGCCTGCTTTTCTTTATGTTCGCTGATGAGTTCCTGTTCCCGTTCCTCTTCCAGAATCCTCCTCGCCTCGAGTCGAGCCTTGGCCTTTATTGCTGCAGCCTCCTTTCCTTTGTAGTCGGTGATGAGTTCCCGTTCCTCTTCGTGAATCCTCCTCGCCTCGAGTCGAGCCTTGGCCTTTGTTGCAGAATCCTCCTTCTCTTTACACCTGGCGATGAGTTCCCGTTCCTCGTCCTGAATCCTCTCTAGCCTGAGTCGCGCCCTCTCTCTCGCCGCGGTCGCCCGCTCCTCCGCCTCCATCCGCTCGTGGATCGCCTTCTCCTCGAGTTCCTTCCGCCGCTGAATCGCTTTGATGTTGGACAGCCGTGCCTTTCTCTCTCGTTCCCTCTCTCTTTCCCTCTCTCTCTCTGCAATGATGTTAATCTGGGTCTCTCTGCCTTTGAGCACGAGCCACTCGGCGTCAGACAGAATGGGGTTGGACGTGTGTCTGAAGCTCTTCCACTGGGCTTTGGGCAGAAAGGTGAACTGACGAAGGTGTGGTGGAACGTGGCCTCCGGTCCTCCGACCGTAGGCTGCATTGTAAGTTGTATTCATTGTTCTGTAGATTCCTATCTAATGGCGCTCTCTTTTGAATGGTCGATAGCGGCCGTCGCCCCCTTATGAAGGACCCAATGAGGTCCTTATAAAAGGTGCACGCGTCACACCGGTGACGTCACAGGCCATCCCCCCAAACGTATTGCGTCAACCCTGTCGGACGCCACTGTGGCCTCGGCTCTAAACATTTATTTTAATCTACCAATATCTAGCATGTGGTGGAAGAAGTACTCAGATATTGTACTTAAGTCAAATATAACAAGACCAGGAGACCTGGTTCTGCCAGACCCCTAGTGGTTGGAATCTGAATGGCTGGGTGGGAAAAGAGGGACCGACCGACCGACCGACAAACCGACCGACAAAACCTCCTGTAGGCCGACCCCCTGGGTCTGGCAAAAATACTCTGTAACAAGTAAAATGCCTGTGTTCAAAATGTTACTTGAGTAAAAGTAGAAAAGTATTGGCATCAAAATATACTTAAAGTAAGGTACTAAATAGCAGCTCTAAATAGCAGATCTACAAGCTCAGATCTAAATAGCAGATCTACAAGCTCACAACGGAGCTTGTAGATCTGCTATTTTCAAATAGCCTATGTATAAAATAGGGATAAAAGTGGTTAATGTATGTTTTATAATATATTAATTCCGATTGGCAAAGTAGCTAATAACTAAAGTTTTCAAATAATTGTAGTGGAGCTAGTAAAAGTACAATATTTGTCTCCGAGATGTAATGGAGTAGAAGTAAAAGTACTGAAAATTAGAAATACTC
Source organism: Gymnoscopelus microlampas (assembly GCF_963454915.1). Lineage (NCBI taxonomy): Eukaryota > Metazoa > Chordata > Actinopteri > Myctophiformes > Myctophidae > Gymnoscopelus > Gymnoscopelus microlampas. Next base: position 2,078,186 of record NC_139940.1, read on the forward strand.
CAGTACAGTGAAAGTACCTCAAAATTGGACTTAAGTACATGTACTTAGTTACTTTACACCACAGATATCTAGTATATCTAGATATCAGTGGTATATAGTATGTAACTTCACGTGTGTGTCTGTTCCGAGGAATAACTCGGATGCCTTTCCGACCGATTGACCCCGTGACCGTACGTCCGTCCGTCCATATGTCTGTCCTCAGTTCTGTTGGGGATGTACCGAATTTCTGTGTGTGTGTGTGGGGGGGGGGGGGGGGGGGGGGGGGGGACAACCCGGGGGGGACAACCCGACACGTACCGACCAAGCCCCCAGAGTTGCTGAGAAACATTGAAGCCGCCACCCCAGTGGCCAAAGCTGGAACTGCAGGCGGGGAGAAACACATGCACGAGCAAAACATACCGAGATATATTTATATATAAATATGTAAACATATTATACATAAATACATATGCATTTACATATACATATGCATCTCGAGTGTATTTAATAAATAGCTCGCGTTCAATCCTTGACACACGGGCTGCCGTAGAACGCAAAAAGGACACTATAGTGCGCATGCTCATAACTCTATGGTGTGTCCAAAAACGACTCAATAATTGTACTTCCGGCAGGCTTCCGGGTGCTTCAAAACGCCAGTGAGCACATTCATTGAAATGATAGCTGGGGGCGGGGCAATCCGCCCTCTAGTTATGTTATACCTCTATGGTACCGACACGTACCACCAACATACAGATGTGCCATTTCAAAACTTCAAATGTCCTGCCATTGCCAAGACAGTACATTTTCAGGGGATTCCCAGGGCAATAAGAGGGACAAAGAAGGGCATTTAAAATGCTGAATTATTTTGATGATCACTGCTTTTATGATGCTAATTAATTTGAGCAACTGGTCAAGGACCTCTTCAAATCACCTTTCGCCTCATAATGAGTCTGACACCTTCTTCAACACACATTCTTTTGTTCTCATGTATATGGCTGTCTGTTGAAGGGAAAAACGGGGGTGTGTAGTGACAACTTCTTTTCAGGTGCAAAACAGTGCATTTTTAAGGGCAGAACAGGGAGGAAAAAATGCATTTTCAGGGCACTTTCAGGGAAAGAACAGTAACGTGTGAAGTTTTGAAGTGGCACATCTGTAAGTCAACATGTATGTCATCAACCCAGTACATAGGGGTGATGCAACTTTGATGATGGAGAGGGCCACATTGCGTATACTGTCGGGCCATTCCATGTCACGCAAAAGCAGCAAAAATAGCCGATCGACAAGCTCAAAACGCGTCGCAGTGCGACGCGTTTTGAGCTTGTAGATCTGCTATTTTTGCTGCTTTTGAATTGGAATCCTGAAAAGTTACATTTTTATGTATTTCAATAATTTTAATTAATGCATTAATATTAAATTAATAAATAAATTAATATTATATTAACTTTATTAATATATAAATTAATATAAATATTAATATTAATAAATTAATATTATTTTATGCAAATTAATAATTTTGTAATGCATTTATTTTATACTTATGGTAGCTTTATGAACTTGAAAATACAAATACATTGGACGTAATTAAAGCGGGTCGTGTTTGCATCAATGATATATCAGTATTCCGATATGAACCTGCGGGCCGCATTAAGTGAAGGTGGGGGCCGCATGTTGCCCGTGTATGACCTAGTGGGTCACTGAGATCCTCTGGCGCGCCATGTTTAGAAGTTCCCACTGTCAGTAATAAGTAGACTGAGAGAACGAGAGCAATCCATGGTCTCGAAGGGCGGATCCAAAGCCAGGCGCCCGGAGCAGCCGCGTCCTCCGATTGCTTCACCAATCTATGTCCTCATGCTCATGCCTCCTTCAATGCATGAGAGCCAACTGACCTTCTTGTCACCTGACAGGGGAGAGTTTCCCTTGTAGGACGTAGCGCGTGGAAGGAACACGTTATTCCAACCAGTTCCCTTTCCCCTCCATCAGGCGCCCCGGCTGTCATGGGGGAGGGCGGTATAGTGACCAGGATTACTACATGTTTCTGTGAGGGTATTAACTACCCCGGGAGACACGGGGAGAACATGCAAACTCCACACAGAAAGGCCCTTTTCGCCAACCCCACCTAAGGTATGGGCGCTGATGACGCGGAGGAGAAGACATGCCCACAGCGCCCACAGCGTCCCCGGCGGGAATCGAACCCAGGACCTTCTAGCTGTGAGGCGACAGCGCTACCGATTATGCTTAAGTCGTAATAATCGGAAAACGTATTTATTCTTCCTTGCTTATCGCAATGACTAATCTGGCAGATATTCATTTATGTTTATTTTTGCTTTTCTTTTTATGTGCTCTCTTTTTGCGTAAAGCTCTTTGAGGTGCATTCTGTGTATGAAAGGTGCTTTATAAATACATATCATTATCAACGTGACGTCATCGGTTTCTGATGACATCAGAGATCGGTTCGCCATCCTGCTCTAACCGTGATAGGATGTCATGTTGCTGACATCATACACTGATGATGTCATCAAGTTGATGATGTCACTGTGGGACTCCATATTTGGGCAGGACCGATCGGTGAAACTTCAGTGTGTGTGTGTGTGTGTGTGTGTGTGTGTGTGTGTGTGTGTGTGTGTGTGTGTGTGTGTGTGTGTGTGTGTGTGTGTGTGTAAATATTTTAGTTATTTTAGAAACAGTTAATCTGTCACTCAATAGGGACCGCTCCGATTGCATTGATGATGTCTACTTCCTACGGTTAATATCAGCATCAAAACAATATTTTAAATATGTTTTATTAGCAACTTGGAGTTCACCCTGTTGAGTGAAAGATGAACTGTTTCTAAAATAAACAAAACATACTCCCTCGTCATGCCTTTCGACCTGGCGGAGACAATACAATATTTAAGGGGTTTTTAATTTGACATTTTAGTCATAGAGGACAATTATAATGTATTAAGACATATACGGCTTATTAGCCAAGGATCCTTTTGAGCTTCATCATGGGTGAGCTCGATAAAAAACAACAAACATACAGTAAGCAACATTAAAACTAAAACAACATATTAATTAATAATAATAATAATAATAAGACTCAATTAAGCAGAGTATATTTGATCCAATCAGCCAAACACACATATAAATACATAAATCATATGATGATGATCAATCAAAGTGGAAAGGAGTGTCTGTGGCATTATGACTCTTCATGATACAGTTGCACTGTTTCACCACAAGATGGCAGCGCTCTGAAGACCCTATGTTTGATTTCTCACATGGTTTGTGCCAGATAGGCCGTGTGGTGACCCACCAAAAAGTGCCTAGAAGATCGACTTTTTCAATGCATTTTTGCATAGACAATACTCTTGTGGACTTTGTGTTAAAAGGTCTCCGCACAAAATCCTGCAGTATTTTTTTCACAAGCCAGAAATGTATATAAAAGTGAATAACCAAAAATCTTGTGCTGCTATGTTTGCTTGTAAAATGTGTTATATTGTTTTTGGCAACACAAAATCTTTCTCAAATGTCATAAATACATGTACCTAACACCTGAAACAAGTATTGGTGCCTTAGTGCCATGGTTCTCAAAGTGGGGTCCGGGGACCCCCAGGGGTCCTTGAGTGGGTTCCAGGGGGTACCCAGATAAATGTTGGATAGTTAGTAACCAAATGGACCCGTATGTTGCTGTAACTCTGAGAGTGTACAAATGGAACCAAATGGACCCCCCCCATTTGTACATTCTCAGAGTTATGGTGGTCCGTGGTCTAATGCAGGGGTTCCCAAAGTGGGGTCCGGGGACCCCCAGGGCCCTACATACATCAGCTATTTTCCAAAAATCTTGATATTCTTTGAAAATGTTTGAATATTTTTTACATTTTTAACACCACATCTGGAACTCTTTTCAGATGGGGGTCCGTGACCAAAAAGTTTGAGAACCACTGCCTTAGTGTACTCATGTTTGAATTTTGTTCGTGAATTGCAGAAAGAAAACGCTTCTACTGAAGTGATCGGCCAACATGGATCGGCGCCCAGCACAATGAAACATACACATAGTACATTTAGCTAAAAGCTTATATATTTCATACATAGAAAATGTCACAACCTACTGTGTAATGAAAGGTAGAGAGAAAAAAAGCAGCACTCCTTGGCCCAAAATGGCTGAAAATCAATCAAAATGCTACCACGCCCCCTAGATTGGAATAATGCTTAAAATGGACTAGACTAAAATAAATACACTAAAGCTCCAAATTATTACAACATATTGTACAAATATGTATTAAAATACCACAGTGTGTCACAGCATGTGTCATTTGTACATCAACCCCCCCCCCCCCCCCCCATATAATATACTTTTCAGCATAAAGGTTTTTGTTTCCCAGGACTGTTAAAGACACACATGGTATTTGAGTTACCTTTGAAGCATCAAGATCCTCATGCTTCTTCACTGTGTTTACCAACATCCTTCGTAGCTGGTTTATTTTCAGCACCTCTTGGTCAACTATAAGCCTTTGACGGATGACTCTCTCACAGAAGATCTTGTAGCGGTCAGCGAAGGGTGGTTCATTTCTGAAACATACAGGGACACACATATTATAGGTGCAGTAAGGTTACATTCACATAATCCTGGCATATGTTTTCATGATACAATAGGCATGTCACTCAGTACTCTATGGGTATAGAGCACCGAAGTCTGACGTAATTTACACATCCTAGGTTTGTCTCCCTGACAATATGGCCGAGACAGTTTGTTTATTTTTTGGACCACAATTCTTATATGAGACGATTATATGATGACCCGATGTTATTCTCCATAGAGAAATGACTTTACGGACCTGGGGACGAACGAGTGAAGTCAGGACTTCTGTACTCTATAAGTAACACCGTCTCCGCCATACATGGCGGCTGCCAATTATAGCAGAGATAGCACAATACTTTGCCAACCTTTTTGCCTCCTTTTTTGGGCATCCCAAGTTGTTGAAACCCTCTAACAGCCAGTATGTGGACAGGCTATATGTCCCATAGCCTGCCAAATATAAAAACAAATAGTCTGCACCTAATAGCCCAGCTCTGAGGGGGTATGTATGTAGGAGTGGTTGGTATTTAATGACCTAGGTCATAAAGGCTACATTCTCATTGAGGTTTGCCACCGTTTTGCCATAATTATAAAAAAAAACATACTTGTGTGTGTGTGTGTGTGTGTGTGTGTGTGTGTGTGTGTGTGTGTGTGTGTGTGTGTGTGTATATATATATATATATATATATATATATATGGGGATGATAAATACAGTAATAGCACCCATACAATCATACAAAATGACTAATTAATATTTGACAGTCCAATATTGACATGCATGTTTTGTTAACAATCTCTTACTTGGCCATATTGCCAATTATCTTATGGCAGGGGTCTTCAACAGGGGGTCCGGGACCCCTAGGGGGTCCTCAGAGTTACTACAGGGGGTCCGCCAAATCTTTGTGTGATATGATTTATTTTTTACCTTAACCACTTGAACCCTAGCATCCCTTTTCTGAGGAGAACTTTAGCCAAAAATAGCAGATCTACAAGCTCACAACGCCTCGCCCTGCGAGGCGTTGTGGGCTTGTAGATCGGCTATTTTTGGCAAAGAGGTATAGGTGTAGAGGGAAAAAAGAGCAGACCAACAAAAAAGGATCTGAAACACAATGTTATACAATATAGAGGGGGTCCCTGCTTCATCTCTCTCTCAGCTAGGGGGTCCTTGGCCTGAAAACGTTGAAGACCCCTGGCTTATGGGCTTTATCAGCACTGGTGAGATGCAGTGGTGGACAACAACAAAGTACATTTACTCAAGTAGGCTACTGTACTTAAGTAGAATTTTGAGGTCGTTTTACTTTCACAACGCAACGTGTTGTGAGCTTGTAGATCTGCTATTTTCAATTGATTTCTTTTTTCATGTGATAACATAAAAAATGATTTCAGTCTCATGTTAAAATGTGTCTCCCCCCCAAATGAATCTATTGAAAATAGCAGATCTACAAGCTCACAACGCGTTGTGATACGTTGTGAGCTTGTAGATCTGCTATTTTCTTTTTTTTATTTATTATTTATTATTAAACATCTATTTTCATCTAAAATGAAAATAGATAAAACACATAACATCTGTGTGTGTGTGTGTGTGTGTGTGCGTGCGTGTGTGTGCGTGCGTGTGTGTGTGCGTGCGTGCGTGCGTGCGTGCGTGCGTGTGTGTGTGTGTGCGTGCGTGCGTGTGTTTGAGAGTTGATCCTTCTGCTGTTTTCCTCTCACATTAATAACATTAAAGTATTTTTGTCAATACAACGCTGGTAGAATGTTGCGTGAAACCCAGCGTCCTCACGAGGCTTGTAAAAACCCATATCCACACAATGTGGACGTTTATGACGTTGACGCACGCGTGCTGTAGTAGCCCTGAAACATTCAACCTGGTGTGTACTTTCTCCATTAACGGGCCATACATCTACATAAACGTTCATATTTCACATTTGAAGTGCTTACCCCATGGCCATGAATGTCATAATTATGTACGGGCCCAGAGAAGTACCTGTATCTTCCGTATTGTTCAATAAAAAGCATGTTAATCCAATCGGTGGCCATTTTCACCAAATCCTTTCAACTACGCGACCCTATCGGTTGGGAGGTGTATTGCACGCTGATACATTATAAATCTATGAGAAAATGGCCACCGATCGGTTAAGAATACTCTTTATTGAACAATACGGAATATACGGGTATTTCTGCAGAACCGTACAGAATTGTGACATCAATGGTCATGCGGTAAGCACTTTATATTTGAAATAGGAACGTTTATGTAGATGTACGGGCCGTAAATGGAAAAGTGCAAACACCTGGTTGAAGTTCGGTCGGGACAGACGACCGTCGTGTATCCATGGCTTGTTGTACATGTATCCCATCATGTCCGTGTAAACTCCTGAACCTCTTCTTTCTGGACAGACATTAGATTCATATAGCATCGTTTCGAGTCCTTTTGACGTGCTTTTGAAGGACACAAATATGTATTAAAATACCACAGTGTGTCACAGCATGTGTCATTTGTACATCAACCCCCCCCCCCCCCCCCCCCCCCCCAATATAATATACTTTTCAGCATAAAGGTTTTTGTTTCCCAGGACTGTTAAAGACACACATGGTATTTGAGTTACCTTTGAAGCATCAAGATCCTCATGCTTCTTCACTGTGTTTACCAACATCCTTCGTAGCTGGTTTATTTTCAGCACCTCTTGGTCAACTATAAGCCTTTGACGGATGACTCTCTCACAGAAGATCTTGTAGCGGTCAGCGAAGGGTGGTTCATTTCTGAAACATACAGGGACACACATATTATAGGTGCAGTAAGGTTACATTCACATAATCCTGGCATATGTTTTCATGATACAATAGGCATGTCACTCAGTACTCTATGGGTATAGAGCACCGAAGTCTGACGTAATTTACACATCCTAGGTTTGTCTCCCTGACAATATGGCCGAGACAGTTTGTTTATTTTTTGGACCACAATTCTTATATGAGACGATTATATGATGACCCGATGTTATTCTCCATAGAGAAATGACTTTACGGACCTGGGGACGAACGAGTGAAGTCAGGACTTCTGTACTCTATAAGTAACACCGTCTCCGCCATACATGGCGGCTGCCAATTATAGCAGAGATAGCACAATACTTTGCCAACCTTTTTGCCTCCTTTTTTGGGCATCCCAAGTTGTTGACACCCTCTAACAGCCAGTATGTGGACAGGCTATATGTCCCATAGCCTGCCAAATATAAAAACAAATAGTCTGCACCTAATAGCCCAGCTCTGAGGGGGTATGTATGTAGGAGTGGTTGGTATTTAATGACCTAGGTCATAAAGGCTTCCTCTAGGCTAGAGTCAAAAGGTGCAGGGTATCTCTAATAATACAGACACTTCCCTGGACTCTTTATCAATCACAACAACTGGTGTATTAGCTGTTAACGATGTAAAGATGTCTGAGTTATCACAGAGATGGAACATGGATGAAATGACACAAGAATGTTTGTACATTCTCACAGAGGTTTGCCACTGTTTTGCCATAATTATAAAAAAAAAACATACGTGTGTGTGTGTGTGTGTGTGTGTGTGTGTGTGTGTGTGTGTGTGTGTGTGTGTGTGTGTATATATATATATATATATATATATATATATATATGAGGATGAGGATGATAAATACAGTAATAGCATCCATACAATCATAAAATTACAAATTAATATTTGACAGTCCAATATTGACATTCATGTTTTGTTAACAATCTCTTACTTGGCCATAGCCTATTGCCAATTAGCTTATGGCAGGGGTCTTCAACAGGGGGTCCGGGACCCCTAGGGGGTCCTCAGAGTTACTACAGGGGGTCCGCCAAATCTTTGTGTGATATGATTTCTTTTTTACCTTAACCACTTGAACCCTAGCATCCCTTTTTTTCTGAGGAGAACTTTAGCCAAAAATAGCAGATCTACAAGCTCACAACGCCTCGCGCTGCGAGGCGTTGTGAGCTTGTAGATTGGCTATTTTTGGCAAAGAGGTATAGGTGTAGAGGGAAAAAAGAGCAGACCAACAAAAAAGGATCTGAAACACAATGTTATACAATATAGAGGGGGTCCCTGCTTCATCTCTCTCTCAGCTAGGGGGTCCTTGGCCTGAAAACGTTGAAGACCCCTGGCTTATGGGCTTTATCAGCACTGGTGAGATGCAGTGGTGGACAACAACAAAGTACATTTACTCAAGTAGGCTACTGTACTTAAGTAGAATTTTGAGGTCGTTTTACTTTCACAACGCAACGTGTTGTGAGCTTGTAGATCTGCTATTTTCAATTGATTTCTTTCTTCATGTGATAACATAAAAAATGATTTCAGTCTCATGTTAAAATGTGTCTCCCCCCAAATAAATATGTTCAAAATAGCAGATCTACAAGCTCACAACGCGTCGTTGTGAACTTGTAGATCTGCTATTTTCAATAGATGTTTTCATCTGATAACATCTACCTGTACTGTGTGTGTGTGTGTGTGTGTGTGTGTGTGTGTGTGTGTGTGTGTGTGTGTGTGTGTGTGTATGCGCGTGCGTGAGGCTCACCTGCTGACGTTTCTGTTTGAGAGAGTTGATCTTTCTGCTGTTTTCCTCTCACATTAATCACATTAAAGTATTTTTGTCAATAAAACGCTGGTAGAATGTTGCGTGAAACCCAGCGTCCTCACGAGGCTTGTAAAAACCCATATCCACACAATGTGGACGTTTATAACGTTGACGCACGTGCTGTAGTAGCCCTGAAACATTCAACCTGGTGTTTGCACTTTCTCCATTAACGGCCCCCCATACATCTACATAAACGTTCATATTTCACATTTAAAGTGCTTACCCCATGGCCATGAATGTCATAATTATGTACGGGCCCAGAAAAGTACCTGTATCTTCCGTATTGTTCAATAAAAAGCATGTTAATCCGATCGGTGGCCATTTTCACCACATCCTTTCAACTACGCGACCCTATCGGTTGGGAGGTGTCTTGCACTCTGATACATTACAAATCTATGAGAGAATGGCCACCGATCGGTTAAGAATACTCTTTATTGAACAATACGGAATATACGGGTATTTATGCGGGACCGTACAGAATTGTAACATCAGTGGCCATGCGGTCAGCACTTTATATTTGAAATAGGAACATTTATGTAGATGTACATAAATGGAAAGGTGCAAACACCTGGTTGAAGTTCGGTCGGGACAGACGACCGTCGTGTATCCATGGCTTGTTGTACATGTATCCCATCATGTCCGTGTAAACTCCTGAACCTCTTCTTTCTGGACAGACATTAGATTCATATAGCATCGTTTCGAGTCCTTTTGACGTGCTTTTGAAGGACATTTGCTTTGTTTTTGATTTCTTTACTTCGGACGTTACCGTTGCCATGGCTGTGTTGCAGGAAACGGTGGGAATAAAGAGGCGACCCCATTGGTTCTAACGGCGATCACGTGCCAAAAGTCGAACCACCCTTTTGAGTATTACTGCGCCTAGTAAGAAAATAGTACCGACTTTAAACACTGATTATAAAAATACTGAACACAATCAGATGGCGATACTTTTGCTTCTACTTACTACCAATATTGTGAATTTGTACTTCCATGTACTGATGTTTTCATGTCTTACTAAATAAAGTACATCAATCAATCATAGATATTTTTTAAGAAGAGATTATTTAGATCCACTTGATGGGAACGAAACTGAAGGAAAAGGACCTAGACAATAGGGCCTAACTGGGTAGCCTACTTATACGTATATTTAATAAATGTGTTCATTTGCATTGAGTTTTATTATCTTCCATTATTCAGTTATTTACTTGAACTTAAAATATATAGTTTGTGTAAATTATAGGTAACAATATTCACCTCTATGTATATTCACTCCCACTGTTTATTTGATGTGATAGTAAAGAAGATACAAACACTGTTTTCTAAACTATGACATTATTTTTCACAGCATCTTGTATGAAATTGAAAAATAAAAATGATAAACTTACTCTTAGTAAGAAGAGAAATACATTTGTAAAACAATGTAAACAATGTTATATTTTACTGTACAATAGAGACCTTGTCTATTACCTTAACAGTGTGGCTGGCTGTGAAAAAAAATAACACTTTCAAAATAAAATGCTTCATTTCTGTACAGTGGCAATTTGAACAACAAACAACGTCAGTAGTTTTGCAATAATTCTTCTTCTTCTTCTCCATAAGTTGTTTGTGGTCTTGTTCTGTCAGGTTGTCAAACCACACCAGTATGTCTCCTCTAAGGATGCTCAAAGGAAAGGATGACAATATAATGACAAAATGCCCAAAATAGATACAGAGTGACAATGACAGGTTAAACATGTCTGTAAAAACATTTGACAGCTGACTAGAGCAGGTCTGGTCTGGAGAACTGGAGGCTTTGACACTTTTAAAAACCTTTCTCAGGTCAATCTGTACGACTTGATGTGTTTCCTCGTTGAGTGAGTCACAAGGTTCTGGTCATTTTTCTGGTGGTCCTGAATCACATCAGAACGCTCATAGAAGCTTGTCATGTTCTGGTGGTCCTGAATCACATCAGAACGCTCATAGAAGCTGGTCATGTTCTGGTGGTCCTGAATCACATCAGAACGCTCATAGAAGCTGGTCATGTTCTGGTGGTCCTGAATCACATCAGAACACTCATTGAAGCTGGTCAGGTCATGTGGGAGTGAAGTGGTTCTGTTGGGAGGCTTTGTGGTCCGTTATGGCTTGTAGTCCCTGCAACATGGGCCTGGAAACCCCACCGTTGTTGTTCTAGTTCATCCTGGTACCGTTTTATGGAATGTAAACAGCTCTTAAAGGAGAGTGCCGGTCATTTTAGGTTGTGTGTTTGATGTGTCGCTAATCACTCACCAACATACAAAGGAACGTTGATTTTTTTTCCAGATCTGCCCTCTTGTCCATTCTGCAGACCCCTTACAGCGGCATAATGGGAGACGTGTGTAAGAGTGAAAATCGTGCATTTTAACCATGTTAGACTCATACATTAAAAACACACGTCCTTGGTTCTGGTGACTGATATTGTCTTCTAATACGTGAGGCGGACCTGTTTTTTCTCATGGTGGTTCCATGGAGAAGCCGTGGGTCTGTATGGATGTGTCTGGATGGAGAAGGGTCTGTATGGATGTGTCTGGATGGAGAAGGGTCTGTACGGATGTGTCTGGATGGAGAAGGGTCTGTACGGATGTGTCTGGATGGAGAAGGGTCTGTACGGATGTGTCTGGATGGAGAAGGGTCTGTATGGATGTGTCTGGATGGAGAAGGGTCTGTACGGATGTGTCTGGATGGAGAAGGGTCTGTACGGATGTGTCTGGATGGAGAAGGGTCTGTACGGATGTGTCTGGATGGAGAAGGGTCTGTACGGATGTGTCTGGATGGAGAAGGGTCTGTACGGATGTGTCTGGATGGAGAAGGGTCTCTACGGATGTGTCTGGATGGAGAAGGGTCTGTAGATGTGTCTGGATGGAGAAGGGTCTGTACGGATGTGTCTGGATGGAGAAGGGTCTGTATGGGTGTGTCTGGGAGGTCATAGGTCAGCCTGGAGGTAACGCAGCAGGATTATAAACTGGAACTTTCTGCTGGAATTTGAAAAGAAACAAACAAAATAAACGTGTCACACACAACAGCTTTACCTGCCTTAATTAATTATGTATGGGTTACTGTATATGTTTCATCTGATGGACTTTAGTTTGTGTTAAGGCTGTTAAAGTGTATTTACATTACCCAGAACTCCTTATACTCTATAGAATATATATATATATATACATATACACATATATATATATATATACATATACATATATATATATATATATATATATACATATATACATATACACATATACACATATACACATATATATATATATATATATATACATATACACATATATATATATATATATACACATATATATATATATACACATATATATATATATATATATACACATATATATATATATACACATATATATATATATACACATATACATATACATATATATATATATATATATACATATACATATACATATACATATACATATACATATACATATATATATATATATATACACATATATATATATATATATATATATATATATATATATATATATATATATATATATATATATATATATATATATATATATATATATATATATATATATATATATATATATATATATATACATACATATCATTTTGGGGGTCCTTGACATGTAAAAGTTTGAGAACCACTGATTATAGCAACGTACATTTTTTTCAAAAGACGGTTAGGCTTTAGAAGACATTTGTAGAATCCCCCAGAAGTAAAGATTTGAGTTAAATACATTTTTAACACAAAATAGCAGATCTACAAGCTTGAGTGCCATGCCGTGTATAGTTTGTATATCTGCTATTTCTGAATAGCCAAAAACATCAAAAAATGACACGGATGCGTTCCAGGTCTTAAAGGTTTAAAGTGGAGACGCAGGAGAAAGTTTGTGTCACTGTGTGTTGATTTGGACTCATTTCCTTTAGATTGTAAGCAGCCAGCGAGTTCAATGCTGGACCCTGCTATCACATACGCTGTCTGTAGATATTTCTACATTTATTTAACCAGTTTCTATCCTGTTTTTTATTTCTTGGCCTGCCCTACATCTATCTTCTCACAGAAACTACTAAATGATGTATCAAAAATAATGTTTTTTATATAAGTGGTGGCAACATTTTTAGACACCACACGGGTCTTCCCAACAATAGCGAAGATTGAAGTCAGTGTGAATATGGCCAAATAATAACTTAATAGCCAAACTAGGTCTAATGAAGAACGCTAGCATTTGGGCTAACTCCCTGCCTGAGGCTGCAGTAAAGCTTGCACTGTCTGCAACTGTTGCAGTGTGAATGAGGGGAGCGGAGCGCGGTTACTGCGGAGGACGGGCCGTGTCCCCATTCGTGTTGCCATTGGCTTAAAGGAGTGAAGGACAGCCAATGACAAATGGGTGTCGCTTAGGCGTCGCGGATGATGATGTCTCTGTCTCTCTGTAGACTCAGGCGCTCTTCGAGCACCTGGTAAAAATATATTTTTTCCACTTGACACCTGTAAACCTGTGATGTGACATTTAAAGCTAGTTCTGATGGAGGCCAAAGGAATGCTGTATTGAGCCATAATACATCCATCAGTGTGAAAAGGACTGGAGGCAGTGAATAGTGACAAACAGACTGGACTGAAAGAGGGATTTGAAGGTGTTGGTTCTTACCCAGATCTCTGAACAGACACGAGTCGTGTTTCAGCAGAGCATCGTAGAACGCTGATATCGCCGTTGCTCCTTTTCGTTGCAGAACGATGAGCAGTTTTCTCATTTGATCTTGCCGGGGCGTTACTTGGCAGATTTCGTCGTACGTCTCAGTGGTGAGAATGTCTTTCTCAAAGAGCTCGTCTGCTATACACAGAACCCCTGTGACACGCTGGATCAGGGAACCCCAGTTCTTCTTCACAAAGTCAGCTTTCATGTCTGTCAACAACACAACATAGATAATGATGTTAATGGACTTCTGCCCTCATTAATGAAGAGGTACAATGACGTTGTTAAAGTTTAATGAAATTCTACTGATAAGCTGGTGATCTAAATTCAATAAAGGGGCTAACAAGGTGGAAACAACTCTGACATTTAAAATAATAACAATATTTCAGAACCAATGCAAATACTTTGGGCCGGTCCTTCATATTGGGGAGATAATAGGAGTGGTTAAAGCAGTGGTGGCTGTTCTTGGTGCTGTTTCAGCTCATAATAATGAATTTAGATTTCCTCAGATCTGATCAAATGCCTACGTGTTTCTGGGAATGATTCCTATTTCACTATCAGTTTAACTAAAACAATAGATGAAAGCTATATTACCTAACATGGAGTTGTATTTTCTTAAAGGCAGACCAATTAGTATTTCACCATTAATAAGAGAGTTGTGCAGTGATGTTACTGAGAGATGGAAATAACTGTCTGGTTCTGCAATGCTGAAAACCCTGATATCACACAAATTAAACCCACTAATAATCATCGTTAAATTGCATATCAAACTCACCTCGCTTCGGCATTTTCCTCGAGCCAAACTGACCAAAGTCAGCTTGACGTTTGCGTTGGAGTTTGCCTGGTGTTTTCTCTGTGCTGCTGCCAAACAAGTCATCTGACACCACAACAAAAGTTACTAACATTATGATCAAGAACAATATAAACACAGCCATTCCAGTAGACAGGTTACAGTGTACACACACACACACACACACACACACACACACACACACACACACACACACACACACACACACACACACACACACACACACACACACACACACACACACAGGTTACTGTGTACAGACGGTAGGTACCTTGTCTAATGGTTGCAGTCCATGCAGGAACATCAGAACCACTCACTTTAAGGTTCAGTTTGAAAGGAAGTGGCTGCTGCTCATAGTATGCTTCAAAGTATCCTTTGAAGACGGTTGATTTCAGGGTGAATGGCAAGTTCTGCAGAGACACATAACATGAATGATTCACTTGTATCACACGTTCATAATAAATACATCATGTTCATAGCTACGCCTGTCTTCACACAAACACACCTCAGGATCAATCTCCCCACTTGGCTCACTCATCAGGTGGTAGCTCCTCTCTCCCAGTAGACAGAAGGTATTCTTGACAACTGTAGAGAAATGTCCCCTCTTCATCTTCTTCTTGATGTCCTGCCACACACAAGGACAACATGTGGACAAGGTGATGAGAGAAGATGAGAAGGAGGGTGAGGCAAAAAGAGTTTTTATGAACCATATATCTGGTGATACAAAGTACCAGAAAACTGCAGGTCTGCTCCCATTCTTATATCTGGTGCTATACAAATAAAATGGCTTTGCCTAGCCTATCATCATTTATTTTTGTCCCAATGCTAAATGTTTGTGTCTCCATCTTGGTGCCATCCTCACTTTAATATGTGATGAGCTGCAGCCGGGGGCGAGGTAGACGCGGAAAATGTGAGTGTCGATACGACTCCCCAGATCCTCGTAGACCAGCACCGCTCCATGGCATTCCTTCTGCTGTGGGTCCAGGGCGATGACACCCACAGGTGACAGGGAGGACACCGGCCACTTCAGATGACTGCCAGAGGACTGGACTCTCTCAATGACGGGATTCTTGCCAGTGACGTGTAGAACACCAAATACCTTCTCCTTCTCCTGGCCTGCAGGTGAAGATAATGAGGAGGAAGGATGGAGGGAGAATGCATGGAGGCCACAGATAACACAGATAACAGTGGAACAAATACATAGGATACGATGGTTTGGATTCATCCTATTGTAAAAAGCTGTTTAGCTGTACAGTCATTATTAAATATATCAGAGGCAGCATATCTTCTCACCAGCCAGGCACAGGGAGTGGGGGAGCTGGATGGACTTGAGGGCAGATGGATCCTTGTTGACCGTCTGTACGTTGAATATGGGACCAGCGATCATCCAAGGGTTCTGGAGGAACCTGCTGAACTTGGACCAGGACAGGACGGAATAAAGCACCTCAACGCGCTCTGACGCCTCAAATATCAAGCCTGTGAACGCACACTCATATGAACCTTCTCCTGCCAGCTGAGTCCTAAAAACACACACACACACACACACACACACACACACACACACACACACACACACACACACACACACACACACACACACACACACACACACACACACACACACACACACACACACACACACACACACACACACACACACACACACACACACACACACACACACACACAGTCTCATAAGGAATCAGAATAGCATTAAACCAGGAAGGCAGATGATGTCAGAGTGATGTCCAGACTCACTGCAAACGTCCTCTGGAGAGCTTCTCAGGAACGATGGTCTCATTGCCGTAGCTCTATCAAACAAACAAACACAGCAGATCATTTAGGATCAGCAGCAGCCACACATACTTATATCAACAAGAGGTTCTGCTTTGAACAAACAGACCTGCTGGACGTCTTCACATGTTTCACAGCATGGTCTTGAGTACGCCTCGTCTGGAGGAACACAAAACAACAGATACACACACAAGATGTTTGTCTTTTTGGATATTTTCACATCAAACGTTGATGCTGTGTTCACACTGACATACAAAGCTATATCAAGGAACAGGAGCATGTCAAGGAACCCCACAATTTGTTCCAGGGACCCCCCAGAATTAAAGATACGAGTTAAAAGTGTATAAATATATTCAAAGATTTGCACACATTTTCATGGCTTTTCCCCCTCAAAAATAGCGTTCCCGGTCTTAATGGGTTAAGGTACTTTTACTTTACCGGAGTATTTCCAATTTCCAGTACTCTTACTTCTACTCCACTACATCTCAGAGGCTTGCACTTTTACTCCATTACAATTATTTGAAAACTTTAGTTACTAGTTACTTTCTAGATATAAATAGGCTATTTGAAAGTAGCCGATCTACAAGCTCACAACACGTCGCATCACGACGCGTTGTGAGTAACTGTGATTTATAGATTCATATACATTTATTCATCTCTCACGTACCATCATCACAATCATCCAGGTACGTTTTCTGGAGCTCAGAGTCTGCAGGAAGACATTAAAGAGAAAACATTTAGTTGTGTGTAATCCTTCATGTTGTATTCACACCAACACACAGTTCATCATGTAATTGATTATTATATATGTGTTTACCTTCCTCTCCACTTTCTATCTTCATCGTCTTCATCATCTTCATCCAGTCTCCTGTAGAGAGTAAAGACAGAGGACAGTTAGTGATCAGAGGCAGCTTGGAGGCTTTTACCGTGTAAAATAATGATATGATCCATGTCTCTCACCAGAATCCTCATCCTCCTCTTCCTCTGATGACATATTCATAGATGAATCCTAAGAATGAAGAGGCAGAATAATGAACACGACGTTCAGCCAGATTCAGCCAGTCTAAGACGTTTACATTCAGAAAGCTACAGCATCTTGAACCCAGTTCAGCTGTTCTATGGATTCTTGATTATTGGCAAATCACTGATCTCACTTAATATGATGTCCATTGTCCAAGGACAGATATCTGATTGGTCTATTATGGACACACAGTGTGGACATAGTGGGGGCCAAGAACCCACGATGACCAATAAATGACATGAATAAACATCTTTTAATGATCATTAATGACATTAATAAAATATCAAAATGAATCAGAGTTCTATACAAAGACCACGTATGATGGAGAAATTACATGAATAGAGATTGTTCAGGATTTAAATCAGAATCATTTTAATGAGTGAAATGTGTTTTTGTGCGAGCTCCATCACTTGTTAAAAAGAAGTGAAGCTTTGTTGATTTTCACTTTACAGAACTTGTTTCTGAACGGTCAGAATGATGATTTAACTTTAATGTGTTGGATGTGATTTTCATAACATTATGTATATGTAGGTAATTTCATTATAGGATTATTTTTGCTGTATTTTCTTTCCCCCTCTAATTTGACCTCTTTTCCTCTCTTCTCTTGGCTAGGGAAAATTACTTGAATTATTACTTATTAATTAATTAGATATATGAGATCATGTCCATTTTGAGTTATTACGTTTTGTACTCAACATATGTATCCTTGCATTAAGACAGAGGTGCAAATATTTGACTTTAAGAAAGAATAAGAGTTTAAATGTGTGATTGATGTCAAACTTAAGTTTCTTCTATGAAACATCTTCATCTCTCACACTCATCACGTCAGCGTCTGTCTGGGTTGGAGCTTCACTCATGGTGCCATATCCTGAAGAGGACGCTATTGGTCCAGGATCTGCCTTCAGCAGCCAATCAGAGACCTTCTTTTCAGCTGACCTGCGGTATGAACTTCCTGTTTCAGATGGTGTTCCACCGCTCACTGCTACAGAAGACAAGACATTTAAACATTTAAGAACTGATTATTATTATTATTATTACCCTTATTACTACTACCCTTATTATTATTATTATCAAAATTATTATTATTAGAGCACTCTGATCTCACATTGAAGTCCAATGGGTCTTCTATTCATCATCACCATGTCTTCTACTTTCTCCAGCAGCTCTCTGGCTTCTGAAATGTCCCACTTTTTACCATGTAGAACATGATACCTGAAGCCACATTTCTCCAGGATCCACCTCAGAGGTTCTCCTTCAGACTCTATGTACTCTTCAACACGTCTCCCTCCCAGCCACCATCCCTGTATGAACAGAACCAGAGTGTCTCTCCAGACTCTGTCCTCCAGCAGCTCCATGTGTTCCTCCACTGATCTCCTGTCAGCTTCAGAGAAACTGGACCTGACATCAACAGTCACCAGGACAGCGTGGGGTCCAGGAGAACACAGAGTCACACCGTGTAGAAGGACGTCTTTGGTCTTCTGTGATGGAGGTGTAGTCGACCAGTCTGGACACATCACCACACTAACATTTCTGTCAGCAACTCGTCTCTGTTCTCTGACACATTGTGTCAGTTTAGTCAGGGATTTAAACTCCTGGAATATGAGGTTATTGTATGTTAGTCATAATAATCTCTGTTCTCTGACACATTGTGTCAGTTTAGTCTGGGATTTAAACTCCTGGAATATGAGGTTATTGTATGTTAGTCATAATAATCTCTGTTCTCTGACACATTGTGTCAGTTTAGTCAGGGATTTAAACTCCTGGAATATGAGGTTATTGTATGTTAGTCATAATAATCTCTGTTCTCTGACATATTGTGTCAGTTTAGTCAGGGATTCAAACTCCTGGAATATGAGGTATTGTATGTTAGTCATAATAATCTAAACCTTCTTTCTATTCTGTCCTCAGTGAAGAATTCCCTCTTAATCTTTACAAAGTTTATCTCACTGAATTATTCTACTTTACTTAGTCTGACTGTCATAAGAACATTACAACTAATTAAATAAAACAGTAATTAAATATGTGGAATAATTTAACACCCTTAATAATAATATGAAGATGGTTAATAATCACAACTAGCATACAGTTCATATACGTATGAAGAACACAGTAAAATCCTTTGTATTCATTTAACTCTGATAGTGTAAAAAATGATGCATTTTGGCACATTTTGTAATCTCTGAGTTAAATTAATATCAATAAAGGTCTATATATCTATCCGTCCGTCCGTCCGTCCGTCTCTTCTTCCTCCATCCATCCACTAATAATCATAGATGAACATGTTATAGCAAAAATACCATATCTACAATCTCACAGTTTGTTGCATCATGACACGTTGTGAGATTATAGATCGAATATTTTGGCCCAAGCAACACCATGATAGGATGAAGTATAAAGTAGGATTTATGTGGTTAACAGTGTTTTTAATTATTAACTGTCTATCAGAATACTGAAGACTACTTTCACTTTCACGTTTAATGTAATGAATAGACTATAAAATATGATTATCTTATGTCATTTTCGAAAATGTATTTCTAAATGTTATTTAACTAGTTTTTAACTTCATCTTATGCCCTTTTTGAACACCCCAGAGTACAACATGTATTTGTTTTCATATTTATATATTTCTTATACCTTATTTTACGTGTTTATGTTTATTTTATGTATTTTCTTTTTGTCTTTTAACAGTGTTCGAAATAAACAAATCAATCAATCAATCAATGTAATGTAATGATTCTACGTTCATTTGAGATGAACATCTGTGTGTATTATCACTGACAGTTCGTTGATTCAATGTTTTAACCACTTAAGTCCTATTTTATACTTCGGCAATTTGAAAATAGCAGATCTACAAGCTCACTGGGATGTGATGCCAAGTTGTGAGCTTGTGGAACTGCTATTTTCAAAAGATTCAGAAACATGTTAAAGCTAATTGTGAATTTATTTTGATAAAACAGTGAAACATGTTGTGATGCCAGGCTGAAGATGTTTAAACATTAATGACAGCAGAACCTTTAACATTATCATCAGAAAACATTTATATTTCATCTCTTTACTGTTTACTTTGAGCTCATTCATTATAACATCACATTCATATAATATTACTCACCTTGTAATGAGTTTCTGTAAACACATTCTGCTGCAGTATTATATTTCCAGCTGTGTTCCTGTCAAGCTGCTCTCCACCAACCAACATCAGCCTCACATCTAGTAGAACCAGATGTTCTCCTGACAAACACAAACTCTACATTAGTTCACTGAACACTGATTTAAATATTTAGGACCTGGATTCAGAGACTGAGCTTCATGAATTATTATAAACAATTCTGTGTGAACTGACCTCAGAACAGTAGAACTAATGTATCACTCATTTAGTATTATACTGTATGTTCTCATGTGATCAATTATGTTAATGTGTTGAACATTCATACATTAATCCCTGAAGATGTTAATCTGTTGGTCATTAGATCAGTCATAACATCACATTTAACATGGTTTACATCAGCCTTCATATAAACACTGACAATATATAATAACAACAACAACAATAATATTAATAATAATAATAATAATAATAATAATAATAATAATAATAATAATAATAATAATAATAATAACAAAGTTGACATGGAGCTGCTTTACTGTTGTTCAATAAGAACCTTTTGATGCTTCTGTCAGTTCCTCTAATATAGGTACATGGTTTTATTTATGCACTGTTACTGTACAACATGTGAGCTGCATTCTTAAGTATTAAAAGTGCAATATAAATCAAATGTTTTTTATTGTTACTATTATTATCTTGCCACATTAATTGACCAGCACACTCATGGAGTGTACATGAGTGTATGGGGACAAAAAATCCTCAATATTCTGCCTGTAACACCAGCTGCTTCCCATACCGTGACTGTACTTGCAGGATGTACAATTAATATGAAACGCATTATGACCCAATACTTATGAGACAGAGAGACAAGACGAAACATTTCTCTCTACCACAATGCAGGAGGAATGTGTGTGTGGATATATTATGACAGAGTGTGGCCAGCTTTGCAAAGGACGTGTGTGCAAACACGGAGGGGGGGGAAGAGAGAGAGAGAGAGAGAGAGAGAGAGAGAGAGAGAGAGAGAGAGAGAGAGAGAGAGAGAGAGAGAGAGAGAGAGAGAGAGAGAGAGAGAGAGAGAGAGAGAGAGAGAGAGAGAGAGAGAGAGAGAGAGAGAGAGAGAGAGAGAGAGAGAGAGAGAGAGAGAGAGAGAGAGAGAGAGAGAGAGAGAGAGAGAGAGAGAGAGAGAGAGAGAGAGAGAGAGAGAGAGAGAGAGAGAGAGAGAGAGAGAGAGAGAGAGAGAGAGAGAGAGAGAGAGAGACACACAGGGGGAGAGAGAGAGAGAGAGGGCGAGAGATAACGAGGAGGAGAACTACAGAGAGAGAGAGATTGAGAGGGAGGGGGAGAGGGAGAGAGAGACAGACAGACAGACAGAAACAAGCGTGTACGCCAGTGTTGCCATGTACGCTAATTATAAGCGACGTTGCCCTACTTTTCACAGCACTCTCAGCAGTGTTGCCATGTCCGAAAATGATAAGCGCCTTTGGCTAACTTTAACAAAATGGTCTCTCTAACACTGTAAGGTGGATCTGCGATGCGAAGTGTGCGCTACTTAACGCTAGATGTGAGAGCCGGGTAGTAGTAGTATTACTACTACAAATGATGTATTAATAATGTACCGGCGAGATGTATAAGCGACAAACAGACAGACAGACAGACAGACAGACAGACAGACAGACAGACAGACAGACAGACAGACAGACAGACAGACAGACAGACAGACAGACAGACAGACAGACAGACAGACATACTAAACATTACCTTCAAGCAGAGCTTTCAGTTCACTTCTTTGTTTCTTTGTCTTGCTCATGAACGTCAGGACATGTTCCTCTATGTCCCTCTTCCTCTCTGATATCTTCTGTGAAACATCTCCATCATCTTCATAGTGTCCACCTCTGTTTCCTGCCACCATCTCCTCCATCTTCTCCAGCAGCTCTGTGACCTGAGTGTCATCTCTCTGCTGATTGTTGAGGACATGGAACCTGTTCCCACATTTGTCAACAAGCCAGCGGAGGTCTTCTCCTTCAGCCTCGATGTGCTCATCAATGCTTCTGTCTCCCAGACAGTCTCCATGGGTGAACAGTACCATAGCATGACTCCATACGCTGGGTGACAGAAGTGTCATGTGTTCCTCTAACGCTACTCTGTCTGCTTTGGTGAATGCTTCATCAAGACGAACCGTCAGAAGGACACCATGTGGTCCAGGAGGACAGAAGGACACACTGTTCTGGATCTCCAGTTTGTCCATCTCTGAGGTGTCCTGTAGTGGACTGTTGTACCACCAGCCTGGTGAGTCCACCACTGTCACCTGTCTCCCTGCTACTTTACCCTGTCTCACCTCACACTGCGCTGACCTCTGACCCTCTTTAAAAACCCTTCCTGTCAGAATGGTGTTTCCTGCTGAACCCTTCCCAGAGCAACGCCTTCCCAACAACACAATCCTGAGGTCAGTCAGTCCTGTCAGAGAAAAGATAGTTTACTTTAACTGTATCATAAAGCCTCAACATGCTGGTTTCACTCTTTTTTTATCCAAAAACAGCAGAAATTGCAGATCTACAAGCTCACAACATGTCGCATCACAATGCATTGTTATATTGTAGATTGGCTAGTTTAGCTATTTGTCCTATATATATATATATATATATATATATATATATATATATATATATATATATATATATATATATATATATATATATATATATATATATATATATATATATATATATATATATATATATATATATATATATATACACACACACACAGTACATACTGTATATCATTGCTGTCAGGCAGAATCCTCTCCAAATGTCAACTTTTTATTAATTATTGAATTTAATATTAATAACTCTACTTCATCATACAAGAGTGTCACACAAAAGTAGTGAAAATAGCAGATCTACAAGCTTACAACGCGTCGCAATGCGACGCGTTGTAAGCTTGTAGATCTGCTATTTTCACATATTTAAAATATTTAAAGATTATAAAAAGCAACGGTATTGGGCCTGCATGTTTTCTTGCAACAGCAACGATATATAAAATGAATATTTTCACAAAATAGAGACACCAGCTTTAATGTTTGTTTTTTGCTCACATTAGAACTCTGGGATTTATGTCCAAACATTTTGTTCCCTTTAACAGAATAAAACTAAACATACCGATATGTTCTGGAAGTCCAGGTGTTTGTTTCTGACCATCTGTCCTCCTTTGTTCGGCTCTTGTTCTGATAGTTGTCTCCTTCTCCTTCAGTTCCTCTGAGACGTGTTCTTCTGTCTCATAGTGACCACCATTACTAGTCACCATCTGATCTATCTTCTCCAGCAGCTCTGTGACCTGACTTCCATCTCCTCTGTCTCTGATGTTAAGAACATGGAAGCGCCCTTCACATTTCTCAATAAGAGAGCTTAAGTCAGGGACAGATCTAATGAGATCAGTGTCCATGTTGTTTCTATCAGCTACAGTGAACACCACAGTAGTGTGTTTCCACACTCTGTCACTGAGGAGAAGATTCACATGCTCCTCTGCTGACATCCATGTTCCTATATATGGGATGACCAATGGCATCACTAGGACAAAGGCATGGGGTCCTGGAGGACACAGATTCACACTCTGTTGGATTTCTAACTGAGTCAGTTTAGGGGTCAGATCTAGGGGATTATAAGACGTCCATCCTGGAGTGTCCACCACAGTGACCTGTCTGCCTGACACTTCCTCTTGTCTCATGACACTCTTAGTTGTTCTTCTGTTTGCTTTAAAAACATCTCTGCCCAGGATGATGTTTCCTACTGAAGTCTTTCCACTGGGTAGAGGTCCACCTCTCCCCCCGATCAGAACAATTCTCAATTCTGTTGGGTCGCTGTTCTTCCCTGGTTGGAAAAATAAATATAATATTCATAAATATTATTATTATTATTATTATTATTATTATTATTATTATTATTATTATTATGCTCAAACAACATCTCTGCACTGATACATTTGATATAATAATAATAATAAACATGTTACATGTTACATCTCAGTTAAAGTTCTTTAGAACTAAATAACATTTGACATTTTTATACTTTATACTCTTTAACCCATTAAGACCTGTGTCATTTTTTTATTTGAGCTAAAAAGCATTATTTTACACTTTGGCTATTCAAAAATAGCAGATCTACAAGCTCATAGCGCGGCACTCGGTGCCGCGCTACGAGCTTGGCGAGAAGCGTCCACGTCTTGCATCAATGAAAGGACCTTGTGTGTTTAGAGGACCTTGTGTTGTGATTTGTACTTCCATGTACTGTTTCCATGTCTTTCTAAATAAAGTATTCAATCAATCAATCAATCAATCAATCAATCAATCAATAAAATTAATTGAATTGAACCTGATGCCGATTCTACAAAATGTCTTCTAAATCCTAACAGTTTTTTGAAATAAACGTATCTTACTATGTCAGTGGTTCTCAAACTCTCTCATATCAAGTACCCCAAAATGTATGTATATGGCCACGGACCCCCATCTCAAAATATGTTATTCCAGGGACCCCCCAGAAGCAAACATTTGAGTTACTAATGTTTGCTGTTGGGAAAAAAATATATGTTACAAAAAATATACATTCAAAGATTTGCACACATTTTCACAATTTCTCATAAATAGCAGATCTACAAGCTCATAGCGCGGCACTCGGTGCCGCGCTATGAGCAAAAAATAATGTCAAATAATGCTTTTTAGCTCAAATCAAAAAATGACACAGATACTTCTCCCGGTCTGAATGGGTTAATGTGTGTTTTCAGACAGTTAACCACTCAAGAAAACTTGTACTTGGTCTGCTTTTTTTGGCTAATGTTCTCTCAGAATAGGGATGGCATGGTTCAAGTGGTTAAGGTAAAATAAAGGTTCCTATCACAAAGAGTTGACGGCGGCCCTGTAATAACTCTGAGGACCCCCTAGGGGTCTGGGACCACCTGTTGAAGACCCCTGTTATAGATAATACTCAACCTTTACATAGATATAAGATATGAAAAGGAAAGAAAACACAATATTCAAAGCTCAAACTCTTTGAACTCAGATGATTATTAATTCATATTGTAAACATCATGTAAAGTAAACATTTGAAATTCTGTTTCACAAATTCAAGTCATTGTAAATGTAATATACTTGACTGTATACTAGAGTGTACTCATAACTATATATGAATCTATGCTTCTGATAAAATAAATAGGTCTATAAAACACATTAAATGCATGGTTTAGGGTCACGGTCTGGTTACAGTCATCCAACACATCCAACACATCCAACTCATCCAACACACAGTCAGACATGTCTGTTTCCCATGTTATCTTACATGCATGTTGAGGACAGTGTTGGTTTTCTGGTGTGTAGTTCTTTAGACTTACGTTGGAGTGTTGACTCACTGAAAGAAAACTACAAGTCAAATGGCTGCCAAGTGCAGCTCAAACCACAGCTCTTCTTTCCTATTGGTTGTCACCCCAGGTCAAGGTTCACCGATGTTGAACCCACACGCTTCAGTGCCGTCAACAGGCTCCGCCTCTTTTCTCCCTTAGAATGGAAGTGAAGGGGAAGCAGGGAACAGTGTTGCCATGTTTGCCTTTTATAAGGGACTTTGGGCTTGTTTTTCTGTAAAGTCTCTTGTAGTAGCGGGTTGTGTTTTTGTGGGCTTGTTTCTAAAGTCTGGTTGTTTATTTAGGCTTCTAGTTTCCTAATGTTGTTTAAACCAGTGGTTCTCTAACATTTTCATGTCAAGGACCCTCAAATTAATATTTTTTCCACGGACCCCCATCTGAAAATATATTGTGCCAAGGACCCCCATACAAGATTGGTGGTGTTAAAATATCTCAAAACTTTCAACCTTTTTACATTTCTTTCAAGATTATTTTAGAAAATAGATACTACTGATCTACATGTAATAGATAGGGCTCAAGTGGTAAAACTGGTCGCTTCTTTTGGGCTTGTTTTCATTGACCTTTTCACTTGTTTCTTTTGCAAAATGGCAACTGTCAGGCAACACGGGCAGGAAAGCTGACGCTTCTGTTGCATCTGAAGCATGTGTGTGGGTGGAGCCTCAACATTGATCAAACTTGACCGGAAAACAGCCAATAGGACAGAAGCACCGTGCGTTGAGCTTGTAGTTTTCTTTCAGTGAGTCAAGACTGCAATGTAAGTCACATGAACTACACACCAGATAACTGACACTGCCCACAACCTGCAAGGCATCATGGGAAATGTATGCGTCTGAGGGTTTGGTTTGTGTTGCTACAACGTATCTTAATCGTACTGTATGTGTGACAAGGTCTTTAGGGTTCTGTAGGAAACATTTAAATCATGTTTCACCTTCTGGTTTGATGCTGCTCTGAATCCCATCCTGTGAAGTGTCTTTCTCCTCAGCTGTCTGCGTCCGTTCCCTCTTTCTCTGCCGTCGTTTCCTCCTTTTGGAAGACATTGTAGCCTATATACTGGAAACACTGGAAACACACTGGAAACACACACAATGTCATTTTAATCAATTTGAACATTACATTATCATCTGATAATGAAAAAGAAAGTGATTTCAATCAGCTCCTGATGGTTTGATTGAAAATGTATCACACGCTGAATGAAGCATAAGAACAGACTATAGCTAGCATCTCATGTCACAAGCTAGAAGCTAACATAGGTTGGTGTGGTTCACACATACTGACTGTAAACAATAATGACTAAACAGTTTAAACCATGAATGAAACATGAACAACTAGAAAAAGTGCTCCTCGGACCACACGTCTCCGCCAGGTCAGGTAGGTTATTGTGGCCTCCTGGTGGTGCTATAATAGGCCAATGTGAAAAGGGTGTAATTTATTCTTTGCACGGCAATCTGACACTGCATTCATCCCACTGAGCCATAGTCGTCTATTAGACCTCCGTCTAAAACGGGGTTATAATTGGTCTACTGGTGAAAGTTTTTTAGCGGTCTAGGCTTAACCTAGACGTTGATTAGCTGTTTTTTAAGCGTCTATTTATAGACGTCATTGCAACGTCTATAATATAGACGGTCTATAAATAGACGCTCAAAAAACAGCTAATCAACGTCTAGGCTAAGCCTAGACCGCTAAAAAACGTTCGCCAGTAGACCAATTATAACCCCGTTTTAGCCTACCCCTTAGACATATTTTAGACGTCTAATAGCCCGAAAAATGCTCAGTGGGATGATTTGAAGCATTCTGTTAAAAAAAAATGTTTTGCTTAATTAGACCTGCTGGTGGCGCTATAACAGGCCAATGTTAAAAGGGTGGCAATTGTTCCCCCACATAGTGTGAATTTGCGTGCAAAGTTTGACCGCAATCGGACGCAGCGTTGATGATTTGCGGCATTTTGTTCAAAACAAGCCACTACTGCAAACTTTAGATGTCAATCTTAGCCAATCAGGATGGAATATGAACAATCAAACACATCCATCCGTCTTGATCACATGTGTACCGATGTGCGTTAAATTTGGATAAAATCGGAAGGAGTAATCTAAAAAAAAATGTTTTACATAAGGCGGCCTCTTGGTGGCGCTATAAAAGGCAGACTGAAGAATGCAGGGCAAAGGTTTTTCCTTGACCTCTAGGGAGTGTGCATACAAAGTTTTACACAGTTATAGGTAAAAACACGAATCGGCCTGTTATAGCGCCACCATGAGGCTGATTTGAAAATATTCAAGTGGCAATTCTTCCTCGGCATAGTGGAAATATGCGTGCAGAATTTCAAGGAAATGTCATGCTGTGTTCATGATTTGAGGCGTTTTGTTCAAAACGGAGCACTCCTACAAACTTTGGAAGCCATTTTTAGCCAATCAGGATGGAATATGAAAAATCTGAAAGACCTGTTTGGTTAATGACTATAGAGATACTGTGTACCGATGTGCGTGTTTTTTGGAAAAAATCTGTAGGAGTACTGTCAAAAAATACGTTTTGTACAAATCGGCCTCCCGGTGGCGCTATAAAAGGCCCATGTGAAACATTTGAGGCAGAGGTTCTGAATTGGCATCCAGGGAGTGTGTGTGCACAGTTTCACACACACACACACACACACACACACACACACACACACACACACACACACACACACACACACACACACACACACACACACACACACACACACACACACACACACACACACACACACACACACACACACACACACACACACACACACACACGGGGCAAAACATACTCTCTCGCCATGCCTTTCGGCCTGGCGGAGACAATAATAGTCCCACTAGGGATTAGCCACAGGCTTTAATCCAAACCAAATGTGGCACAAACACTGTTCAGGGCTCTGCCATGAGAATGGCCACACCAAAAAAGCTAAACTGCACACTGACACTACAACAGTGTTACAGCAGTGTTTAACACTTCAAATGGACATAATACTAACTCTGTCACCATTGCTAAGATCAGCACAATGTATTGAATCCATACAGTATTTACATAAACAATGTAAATGTTCTTCAGTCATGGTGCAGCGTCCCATCTGAGCTCTTGTTAAAACAGATTTAACCACTTTCACTTTACTAAGTTTTCAAAAGCAGGGGAAATAGCAGATCTACAAGCTCACAACATGTTAAGATGCAATGCGTTGTGAGCTTGTAGATCTGCTCATTTCGCAACCTTTGAGTGAGACTGCTGTACCCATAGAGTTGGCTGTAACATGAAGTATAGGGCAAAAAAAAATCATTTAAAAAGTCAAATAATTATGAAATATGGAGATACAAGGTTCCTGTCAGACAGCAGTGACTGACAGCAACACAACAAGACAACAGGTTTACAACACTTACCTTAGATTGAGCTTTTATTAGTGTTTGTTCTTGATGGAAAATATGTATTTAATAAACTAACGATCAGCTTCCTCGTTGTGCCATAGGTGTGCGAAGAAAACAGGAACTAACTCAAGGCAGCGAGACTACCTTTGTACATGATTGGATGGCTTAAAGTCCTCCCATTGCCCTGCATTCTGGGAAATGTAGTGAAACGGTTCAACATGTCATAAAGGCTTCCAAGCAAGAGAAGCAGTTTCACAGGAACAGACAAAGATTCCATTCCAACCACAATCATACCTCATCTATTCCATGTTTATGTTTATTATGTTCATGTTTACACTGTGTTAGAAGTTGATGTTTTTGCAGTGGTGTAAAGTAACTAAGTAGATTTACTCTAGTACTGTACTTATAAGTACACCTTTTTTGAGGATGTTTTACTTTACTGGACTATTTCCCATTTGTTATACTTTTACTTCTACTCCACTACACCTCAGAGGCAAATATTGTACTTTTACTCCACTACAAGTATTTGAAAACTTTAGATACTAGTTACTCTGCAGATTTATGTTATTATCACAAAACATACATTAACCACTTCAGCCCCATATACATTTCAGCCATTTGAAAATTGCCGATCTACAAGCTCACAATGCGTCGCGATGCGACGCATTGTGAGCTTGCAGATCTGCTATTTTCAAATGATTTGTAGCCTATACATTATAAACTTGTGAAATGGGACATTGTGTACAATGAGTACTTTTACTTTTGGTACTTAAAGTATATTTTGAAGCCAATACATTTGTAGTTTTACTCAAGCCAATTTCGATTACAGGACTTTTTACTTGTAACAGAGTATTTCTACACTGCAGTATTGATACTTTTACTTAAGTAAAAAGACCCCCCCCAACCCCCCTTCTTGAAATCCCCATATTAAAAAAATTCCAGAACACACAGTCTTGTATATCCCTAAAGTATACAATAAGGCTTAAATGGTTAATGTTTGTTTCGTAATAGTAATCTAAATCTACAAAGTAAGTAACCAGTAGTAGCTAAAGCTATTAAATGATTAAATGAATGTCTTGTATGATCATCATACAAGACATTCATAATGGACACTGAATGTCTAACATGGCAATGTGCTGTAGGTACAGTTTATGACCAGTAGGTGGCAGTACACTCTCACACAACAACACAGAATGCAGATAAAGTTGCAGATGAAGTTGTCAAGTGACACAGGTAACAGCTGGATGACTGATCTCATGTCACCAGACTTTTATATGACTTATTTACCCTCCATAATAATAATAATAATAATAATAATAATAATAATAATAATAATAAGTAGAATTGTAAAAGTGTGATTGCCTTCTTTTGATCTACAAGATCTCACTATAAATGCAACGTATTGAGAGCCTCTAGATCTGCTATTAAAATCTTGAAAGAATGTGAAGTTGAAATAGCAGATATACAAGCTCATAGCGTGTCACTTGTAGATCTGCTATTTTTGAAAAATATTGACAACTAGTGCATTTTAAACCAAACATTTTTCTCTCAAATCTGTCTGGGGGGTCCCTGGAAGGCTGGAACGACATATTTTTAGATGCAATTAGACAGTGCTTCCATCTTACATCGCAGGAGCATAAGGCCACTTAGCTGTAAAGGTGAGTGGGTGCATATTATACTTCATATTATTATATAGACAGATGGCTTTTCAGAGGACAGTGTTAGGCCTACTTGATGACAGGAGGAGACAGGAAGCTCTACCAGTTAAACTATTTTTTTGTTTGTCAAGGTAGCTTCAGTAGTTGTGGTTTCCATAAAAGGTGAACAGGTATGTAGTCTACTGTATGTTGATGACAAAGTCTAAGGTGTGCCAACAATGGAAAAAGATGCTTGAGTGTCAAAACATATAATTATGTACATGATGAGTGATTAATGAAGGGAGTGACAGGAGTCAGGACTTAAAGGAACGCAGCAGTGTCACAATAGTTTGATACAAAGGTGCTTAACTTTGATCAGAGGTCAGTAGGAGGTCTGGTTTCCATGGATTATGATTGTGGAGTGTTATATGGTTGGTATTATTGGACACTTTGAAACACTTTCTCTCACTTGACGAAAATCATCTTTAATAGTCCATTTCTGCCCTCCTTTGCCTCTGAGCTCGTTCTCAACAGATGACATGCCTTCTACTTTTGTTCTTTTCCTGCACCATGTTTCACTGTGGTCACTCACATAATCATACACTGTATTTTAGGCTAACATATAAAGTCATTAGTCATTACTGCAAGTCCATCCAATCACAATAAGTTCAATTACTTATTGGCGTGGACTTAAAATCATTGTTTTATGTGATTGCCTTCCTGCCCTGGCATCTGGCCTTTGGCCCTTTTAGTTTACAAAATATTACGATCATTTAGTCAACTAAATTTACAGCAATGCCTGATTTATTCTTAGCTGTGCGCCAAGAAACAGCCGATCTACAAGCTTGTAGATTTCCTATTTTCAGAGCGTTTTACTAGTCCTCCCTCATAGGTGCCTCACACACAGAGAGAGTAATAATATCAAAAGATTTGTTTAGCAAAAACTGGCCTGCTGGTGGCGCTATAATAGGCCAATGTGAAAAGGGTGGCCTTTCTTCCTCTGCCTAGTGGGAATGTGTGTGGAACGTTTCATGGCAATCAGACGCTGTGTTCATGATTTGTAAACTTTAGATGTAAAAAATGAATGAAAAAAGTAATTAAAAAAACACGATCACGCATTAGAAGGACATTATCAATCATCAGAACCAAGGACGGTGTTTTTAATGAATCTAACATGTTTAAAATGTAGTTTGAAGTTACAATGGGTTTGAATAGGAAGGGGGCGTGTCTGATAAAATGAATATCAAATATCTAAATACTGAATCAATCAACTTTAAATTCTCATTGTTAGAATTAAACACTAAAGCCTGAGTAGATGTTAAAATGACACCTAACATGTTTGAAAGTGAAATATGCCTTTAAACATTTTAGAATATGTTTGAAACATTTTAACCACACACATCTTGTATGGGGCGGTCCCTGGCACAAAGCATTTTCATGTGTCCCTATAGTGCCCAGATGTCCCTATAGTGCCCAGATGTCCCTATAGTTCCACCTATCCTGTATCAAACATGTGTATAATCAGCCTCAGGTCTTAATGGGTTAACTAACATCTCTCAGATCAACACATAACCTCCACATAATTCTCATCCATGAATCTACGCTCAACACTAGAACAAGTCCATCCGCTGATAGAAGATAAAAGCAGTCAGGTTGATACGTAGTCATATTGTTTAACATTAGATTCAACACACACATTATTATGGTTCTAATGCTAATAGGATGAGCATGATAGCAACACAGTAACTCTGAGAGTGTAACAAATGTAACCAAGTGGACCCGTACGGGTCCATTTGGTTACATTTGTTACACTCTCAGAGTTAAATGAAACGGTGTATCATCTTACCGAATGTGTGTGTGTGTGTGTGTGTGTGTGTGTGTGTGTGTGTGTGTGTGTGTGTGTGTGTGTGTGTGTGTGTGTGTGTGTGTGTGTGTGTGTGTGTGTGTGTGTGTGTGTGTGTGTGTATCGGCTCTGTCTCTACAGAATCAGAATCAGGTTTATTGGCACATCACAGGTTTACAAGGTAAAAAAGTGGGTGAAATTCGTTTTTGTACATCATTCCCATCACTACGTTAATTTCCATAGAAAGAGGAGGGGGGAGGAAGAAGAAGAGGGGTGGGGGGAAAGTGGGAAGGAGATCAAACAAGAGAACAAGAGAAGGCCAAACAAGTTTTCTACATATTTACAAAGTACCTGAGATAAAGAAACAAACTAAGGTGCCTGACCATAGCAACAATGTATGTATACTGTGCATGATATACTTATGGACGTTAAGGTGCTTAGAGAAAAAAGAGCACAATAAAAAAAAGACAAAAAAGTCAGTGCGTTATACATGGGATTAAGGTGCAAAAGGTCAGTGCGTGTCCACCTAGGGTGGACTGACCCTGGTATAATCCGCAAGCAGCTCCATGAGGGAGAGCAGCAAAGAAAGTCATTTGTACGTGGTGTAGTCCACAGGTATGTCCGAGGGGGAGCTAAATCCATGTAATTTGTCCCTGGTATAATCCACAGGTGTGTTCAGACTACTGACATGTTACACTGACACTGACTTCCTCACCTGCCTGGCCCCTCCCTCCACAGTGAGTGACAGGCAGGGACACCGATTTCATCCAATCAGGAGAGAGAAGGCATTTATCAGCTTCAATTTGACGTTGTTCCAATTCAGATCCATTTTAGTCTGTATTAAAATAACATTTGTTTCATCACGTTATGAGGCAGATAGACGTGTGTTTTAATGAGTCTAACATTCATTAGAAGGACACAAAACTACTTATTTTAAAATACACTTTTTTTCTGTTTTTAGCATTAGTAAAATGATGTATTTAATGACCTGTTCTAGAGAGAAAGCATGTAGTATCTATTAGCTTGGATTCCCCATCGATGATGTCACTGGTAGGCAGGTTTCTGAACTGTCCACAGCCCTCCTCTGAGACACACAGTGAGTATAGACAGAGATGAGTATGAATGAATGAATGAATGAATGAAGAGTGAGTATAGAAGAGATGGGGAGTGACATGCAGCACAGGCCGTCGGGATCGGGAGTCGAACCCGCAGCGCGCTGTCAGGCTACATTAGGCCTATAGGTGCCCAGACCGATACGCCAGCCGTACGGGCCGGTGAAATGCTCCTTTAAGTGTTAGAAGTCTTCTTAGCTTGTAGATCAGTTCATAAACAGACGACTCAACCTCACTCCAAATTGTTCAACTTTTGTTCTAGAATTTTTCAAATGAAAGTTCAAACATAGCAGATCTACAAGCTCACAGCGTGTCACATCGCCACATGTTGTGAGCTTGTAGATCTTCTATTTTTGAATAGTGTAAGTATAAAATAGGGTTAAAGTGGTTCAACTTATTTTGATGCTGTATAAACTCATTTGGCTGGGAACCTCTTCAATCAAGGACCCCTGGGGGTCCCCAGACCCTAATTTGAGAAGCACTGGTCTAAGGGATTACTAAATCTGATTACTCAATCAAACAATAACATGTGAGGGTATCAAACACTATGTCTAAACCTAACGTTAACCCTAACCTCAGACACACTAGGTCTAAACAAGAAAAGGTTGTGCATCAACAATGGGTTTTCTCATGGAGTGCTATATCTAAAATCCAGTAAACATACAAAGGTAGGAATTGAAAAAATCCCCAAAAAGGTAGCACATCCAAAATTCCAAATCAATGGAGGACAAAGCACTCACATTTTTACATTTCCACTATGCCTAAACCTAACCTAAACCCTAAACTTACAAACACTATGCCTAAACCTAACCTAAACCCTAACCTTAACCTCACAAACACTATGTCTAAACCTAACCTAAACCCTAACCTTAACCTCACAAACACTATGCCTAAACCTAACCTAAACCCTAACCTTAACCTCACAAACACTATGCCTAAACCTAACCTAAACCCTAACCTTAACCTCACAAACACTATGCCTAAACCTAACCTAAACCCTAACCTCACCAACACTATGCCTAAACCAACCTGTGAGACAGCCTGTGTGGGAGTGTACTGCCACCTACTGGTCCAGAACTGTACCTGCAACACATGCCCATGTTAAAAGAAAGCTGCATTAACACATTGAATAGACTTCAACAGGGTTGTATGTGACTGTGAGTGTATATATAATATTTTAATGAACGTGTTCATTTGCATTGAGTTTTCTTATCTTCCATTATTCAGTTAATTACTTGAACTTAAATGATATAGTTTGTGTAAATGATAGGTAACAATATTCACCTCTATGTGCATTCACTCCCACTGTTTATTTGATGTGATAGTAAAGAAGATACAAACACTGTTTTCTAAACTATGACATTATTTGTCATAGCATCTTGTTTGAAATTGAAAAATAAAAATGATACACTCACTCTTAGTAAGAAGAGAGAAATACATTTGCAAAACAATGTAAACAATGTTATATTTTACTGTACAATAGAGATCTTGTCTATTACCTTAACAGTGTGGCTGGCTGTGAAAAAAATAACACTTTAAAAATAAAATGCCTCATTTCTGTACAGTGGCAATTTGAACAACAAACAACGTCAGCAGTTTTGCAATAATTCCTCTTCTTCTCCATAAGTTGTTTGTGGTCTTGTTCTGTCAGGTTGTCAAACCACACCAGTATCTCCTCTGACTAGACAGCTGACTAGAGCAAGTCTGGTCTGGAGAACTGGAGGCTTTGACACTTTTAAAAACCTTCAAAACACATCAATCTGTACGACTTGATGTGTTTCCTCGTTGAATGAGTCACAAGGCTCTGGTCATGTTCTGGTGGTCCTGAATCACATCAGAACGCTCATAGAAGCTGGTCATGTTCTGGTGGTCCTGAATCACATCAGAACGCTCATAGAAGCCGGTCATGTTCTGGTGGTCCTGAATCACATCAGAACGCTCATAGAAGCTGGTCAGGTCATGTGGGAGTGAAGTGGTTCTGTTGGGAGGCTTTGTGGTCCGTTATGGCTTGTAGTCCCTGCAACATGGGCCTGGAAACCCCACCGTTGTTGTTCTAGTTCTTAAACTAGCTCTTAAAGGGGTATTTCACTTTAAACATTTCTGGGGTCATTTTATCGTCTACTCAGGTTTCATCCCAAACTGTTTTTAAGTTGCTTGATTGAATATTTAGATATTTGATATTCATTTTGTTAGACATGCTATACTGTATAAGCCCATGCAACCTCAAACTGCATTTTAACCATGTTAGACTGATGTTGTGACTGATGAGTTCTAATACATGAGTCGGCCGTGTTTTTTCGTGGTGGTTCCATGGAGAAGCCGTGGGTCTGTATGGATGTGTCTGTATGGAGAAGGGTCTGTATGGGTGTGTCTGGATGGAGAAGGGTCTGTACGGGTGTGTCTGCATGGAGAAGGGTCTGTATGGAGAAGGGTCTGTATGGATATGTCTGGATGGAGAAGGGTCTGTACGGGTGTGTCTGCATGGAGAAGGGTCTGTACGGGTGTGTCTGGGAGGTCGTAGGTCAGCCTGGAGGTAACGCAGCAGGATTATGTGCTGGAACGTTCTGCTGGAATTTGAAAAGAAACAACAAGAAAAGAGAAAGAAACATATCACACACAACTCAAACAACAAACTGGAGTGAAAAGAGGATTTGAAGTTGTTGGTTTTTACCCAGATCTTTGAAAAGAGCCCATTCCTGCTTCTGAAGAGAATCGTAGAATACTGACATTGCTTCTTTCCCTTTAGGATATACAGCATCAAGCAGTATTCTCATTTGTTCTTGGCTGGGCTTTGCTTCCCTGATTTTGCTATACGTCTCATATGTGAGAATGTCTGTTTCAAAGAGCTCATCAGCTATACACAGAACCTCTCTGACACGCTGAATCAGGGAACTCCAGTTCCTCTTCACGAAGATAGCTTTCATGTCTGTCAACAACAAAACATAGATTATGATGTTAATGGACTTCTGCCCTCAGCGATGTAGAGGCACGATGAAGTTGTTGACGTTTAATGGCACCAATTTCTAGGGGGGGGGGGGGGTCAAATATACAGGTCAGTGACAAGTAAAGGTCTTACCTGTTGTCTGGGTAATCTGAGGTTCTATCACACCTGATGCATGTGGGAGAAAAACATTAATCAGTTACTGTAACTGAAATTAAACAAATGTAAAGAAATAGCTTTTTAGAAATGTGTTTTTAGGAGGGTCGGGACAAACACCATAAAATACCAGTCTAGTATTAGCTGGTGACATTTAAATTCTACTGATAAGCTGGTGACATCTAAATTCAATAAAGGGGCTAACAAGGTGGAAAAGTGTTTTTCAAAGCAGTGGTGGCTGTTCTTGCTGCTGTTCCAGCTCATAATAATGAATTTAGATTTCCTCAGATCTGATCAAATGCCTACATGTTGCTGGGAATGATTCCTATTTCAGTATCAGTTTAACTAAAACAATAGATGAAACCTATTATTACCTAACATGGAGTTGTATTTTCTAAGGCAGACCTATTAGTATTTCATCATTAACTAGAAAAAGTGCTCCTCGGAGCATAGGTCTCCGCCAGGTCAGGTACGTTATTGTGGCCTCCTGATGGCGCTATAATAGGCCAATGTGAAAATGGTGGCATTTCTTCTTAGGCCTTTCATGGCAATCAGACACTGCATTCATGATTAGAGCCATTTTGTTCCAAAAATGATTGGAACAAATCATGAACAAAAAACGAAAATGATTTGAGCCATTTTGTTCCTAAATTAGACCTGCTGGTGACGCTATAACAGGCCAATGTGAAATGGGTGGCATTTCTTCCTCGGCCTAATGGGAATGTGCGTGTGAAATTTCACGGGAATTGCAAGCTGCATTCATAATTTGAGGCATTTTGTTCAAAATGAACCAATCCTGCAAACTTTGGAAGCCAACCTTAGCCAATCAGGATGGAATATGGGAAATCGGACAGATCCGGGTTGATTAAATGACTATAGAGATACTGTGTACCAATTTGCATGACGTTTGGATAAAATCTGTAGGAGTCAAGAAATGTCAAGAAATTGGTTTTGCACACATAGGCCTCCTGGTGGCGCTATAACAGGCCCATGTGAAAAATTTGGGGCAGAGGTTCTGAATTGGCATCCAGGGAGTGTGTGTGCACAGTTCCGCAGCGACCGGGCCAACGGTGCCGGAGATTAGCTGCTAACACACAGAGTGGACACACAGAGTGGACACACGGACGGACGGACGGACGGGCGGACGGACAGGGGGTAAAACATACTCTCTCGCCATGCCTTTCGGCCTGGCGGAGACAATAAGAGAGTTGTGTTGTAAGAGAGAAATAACTGTCTGGTTCTGCAATGCTGAAAACCCTGATATCTCAAAAATTAAACCCAATAATAATTGGAGGGAAATCAAACTGACCACGCTTCGGCATTTTCCTTTTGCTGGAGCCAAGCTGACCAAACAGTCGTTGGAGTCTGCCTGGTGTTTTCTCTGTGCTGCTGCCCAGCAAGTCATCTGACACCAGAACAAAAGATAAGCATCATCATTCAGAAATACAGAGTTACTAACATTATGATCAACAACAATATAAACACAGCCATTCCAGTAGAAAGGTTACTGTGTACATACATACAAACATTAAGTAGACAGGTGACTGTGTACAGACGGTAGGTACCTTGTCTAATGGTTGCAGTCCATGCAGGAACATCAGAACCACTCACTTTAAGGTTCAGTTTGAAAGGAAGTGGCTGCTGCTCATAGTATGCTTCAAAGTATCCTTTGAAGACGGTTGATTTCAGGGTGAATGGCAAGCCCTGCAGAGACACATAACATGAATGATTCACTTGTATCACACGTTCATAATAAATACATCATGTTCATAGCTACGCCTGTCTTCACACATACACACCTCAGGATCAATCTCCCCACTTGGCTCACTCATCAGGTGGTAGTTCCTCTCTCCCAGTAGACAGAAGGTATTCTTGACAACTGTAGAGAAATGTCCCCTCTTCTTCATCTTCTTCTTGATGTCCTGCCACACACAAGGACAACATGT
The DNA here is from genome assembly GCF_963454915.1 of Gymnoscopelus microlampas. Classification (NCBI taxonomy): domain Eukaryota; kingdom Metazoa; phylum Chordata; class Actinopteri; order Myctophiformes; family Myctophidae; genus Gymnoscopelus; species Gymnoscopelus microlampas. Next base: position 2,117,176 of record NC_139940.1, read on the forward strand.
GGACAAGGTGATGAGAGAAGATGAGAAGGAGGGTGAGGCAAAAAGAGACAGCATTTAGTTTTTATGAACCATATATCTGGTGATACAAAGTACCAGAAAAATGCAGGTCTGCTGCCATTCTTATATCTGGTGCTATAAAATGGCTTTGCCTAGCCTATTATCATTTATTTTTGTCCCAATGATAAATGTTTGTGTCTCCATCTTGGTGCCATCCTCACTTTAATATGTGATGAGCTGCAGCCGGGGGCGAGGTAGACGCGGAAAATGTGAGTGTCGATACGACTCCCCAGATCCTCGTAGACCAGCACCGCTCCATGGCATTCCTTCTGCTGTGGGTCCAGGGCGATGACACCCACAGGTGACAGGGAGGACACCGGCCACTTCAGATGACTGCCAGAGGACTGGACTCTCTCAATGACGGGATTCTTGCCAGTGACGTGTAGAACACCAAATACCTTCTCCTTCTCCTGGCCTGCAGGTGAAGATAATGAGGAGGAAGGATGGAGGCCACAGATAACACAGATAACAGTGGAACAAATACATAGGATACGGTTTGGATTCATCCTATTGTAAAAAGCTGTTTAGCTGTAGAGTCATTATTAAATATGTCAGAGGCAGCATATCTTCTCACCAGCCAGGCACAGGGAGTGGGGGAGCTGGATGGACTTGAGGGCAGATGGATCCTTGTTGACCGTCTGTACGTTGAATATGGGACCAGCGATCATCCAAGGGTTCTGGAGGAACCTGCTGAACTTGGACCAGGACAGGACGGAATAAAGCACCTCAACGCGCTCTGACGCCTCAAATATCAAGCCTGTGAACGCACACTCATATGAACCTTCTCCTGCCAGCTGAGTCCTAAAAACACACACACACACACACACACACACACACACACACACACACACACACACACACACACACACACACACACACACACACACACACACACACACACACACACACACAGTCTCATAAGGAATCAGAATAGTATTAAACCAGGAAGGCAGATGATGTCAAAGTGATGTCCAGACTCACTGCAAACGTCCTCTGGAGAGCTTCTCAGGAACGATGGTCTCATTGCCGTAGCTCTATCAAACAAACAAACACAGCAGATCATTTAGGATCAGCAGCAGCCACACATACTTATATCAACAAGAGGTTCTGCTTTGAACAAACAGACCTGCTGGACGTCTTCACATGTTTCACAGCATGGTCTTGAGTACGCCTCGTCTGGAGGAACACAAAACAACAGATACACACACAAGATGTTTCATTGTTGGATATTTTCACATCAAACGTGTTGATTTATGCTGTGTTCACACTGACATACAAAGCTATATCAAGGAACAGGAGCATGTCAAGGACCCCCAAGATGTGTTCCAGGGACCCCCCAGAATTAAAGATACGAGTTAAAAGTGTATAAATATATTGAAAGATTTGCACACATTTTCATGGCTTTTTTCCCCCTCAAAAATAGCAGATTTACAAGCTCACAACGCATCGCATCGCGACGCGTTGTGAGCTTGCAGATCTGCTATTTTCAAACATTTTAGTACTTTTACTTTTTGTACTTAAAGTACAGTTTGATACCAATACTTTTGTACTTTTACTGAAGTAAATTTTGAATTCCTGACTTTTACTTGTAACGGAGTACTTCTAGATTGCACTATTGATACTTTTACTTAAGTAAAACATTAGTGTGAATGCAGCATAAGTAACTGTGATTTATAGATTCATATACATTTATTCATCTCTCACGTACCATCATCACAATCATCCAGGTACGTTTTCTGGAGCTCTGAGTCTGCAGGAAGACATTAAAGAGAAAACATTTAGTTGTGTGTAATCCTTCATGTTGTATTCACACCAACACACAGTTCATCATGTAATCGATTATTTTCTCCGCCAGGCCAAAAGGCATGGCGGGAGAATATGTTTTACCCTCAGTCCGTCCGTGTGTGTGTCCGTGTGTGTTAGCAGCTAATCTAGGTCTAATTTAGCAAAACACATTTTTGAATGAATGAATGCAGTGTCCGATTGCCGTGAACGACCTAAGAACAAATGGCACCCTTTTCACATTGGCCTATTATAGCGCCACCAGGAGGCCACAATAACGTACCTGTCCTGGCGGAGACCTGTGCTCCGAGGAGCACTTTTTCTAGTTATATATGTGTTTACCTTCCTCTCCACTTTCTATCTTCATCGTCTTCATCATCTTCATCCAGTCTCCTGTAGAGAGTAAAGACAGAGGACAGTTAGTGATCAGAGGCAGCTTTGAGGCTTTTAGCGTGTAAAATAATGATATGATCCATGTCTCTCACCAGAATCCTCATCCTCCTCTTCCTCTGATGACATATTCATAGATGAATCCTAAGAATGAAGAGGCAGAATAATGAACACAACGTTCAGCCAGATTCAGCCAGTCTAACACATTTACATTCAGAAAGCTACAGCATCTTGAACCCAGTTCAGCTGTTCTATGGATTCTAGATTATTGGCAAATCACTGATCTCACTTAATATGATGTCCATTGTCTAGGGTTGCCAACAGTCCCGTATTAGCCGGGACGCCCCGTATTTGAGCCAAAAGGGGCGTGTCCCGTACGGGACTTTGTTTGTCCCGGACTCCGGTGTAAAGGGAAAAATAAAAAATATATTTCTGTTTGCGCACACTGCAGTGTCTGGCTGCGTGTTTGTGTGCTTTATGAGATGGGCGCTAGGACCGCTCAGTTGACAGGGCAGGCACAGTGCTCGCACGAGTGCTTGTGTGTGTGTGTGAGATTTTCTCCGGTGGGAACGGCATCATTGTTTGTGTGGCATGTATGTCAGCCTGTTCCCAACCCTAACCCTAACCCTAAAACCGAAATAAAGTAACAAAAAAAAGTAACTTTATCCGCGGGAAACCCGAAAAAAAACGCGCGCGCGCGCGCTCGGGGGGCCCATGCACGCGCGCGCAGTTCTGGATGTTGGCAACCCTACCATTGTCCAAGGACTGATATCTGATTGGTCTATTATGGACATAGAGGGTGGACATAGTGGGGGCCAAGAACCCACGATGACCAATAAATGACATGAATAAACATCTTACAATGATCATTAATGACATTAATATAATATCAAAATGAATCAGAGTTCTTACAAAGACCATGTATGATGGAGAAATGACATGAATAGAGATTGTTCAGAATTTAAATCAGAATCATTTTATTGAGTGAAATGTGTTTTTGTGCGAGCTCCATCACTTGTTAAAAAGAAGTGAAGCTTTGTTGATTTTCACTTTACAGAACTTGTTTCTGAACGGTCAGAATGATGATTTAACTTTAATGTGATGTTATGAGACGTTTGTTGGATGTGATTTTCATAACATTATGTAGGTCATTTCATTATATATTATTTTGCTGTATTTTGTTTTCTTTTTCCCTCCTCTTATTCACCTCCTCTCTTCTCTTGTCTAGGATTCTAGGAGACTTACTTGAATCATTACTTAGTAATTAATTACATATATGAGATCAGGTACATTTTGAGTTATTACGTTTTGTACTCAACCTATGTATCCTTGCATTAAGACAGAGGAGCAAATATTTCCCTTTAAGAAAGAATACACATTTAAATATGTGATTGATGTCAAACTTAAGTTTCTTCAATGAAACATCTTCATCTCTCACACTCATCACGTCAGCGTCTGTCTGGGTTGGAGCTTCACTCATGGTGCCATATCCTGAAGAGGACGCTATTGGTCCAGGATCTGCCTTCAGCAGCCAATCAGAGACCTTCTTTTCAGCTGACCTGCGGTATGAACTTCCTGTTTCAGATGGTGTTCCACCGCTCACTGCTACAGAAGACAACAAGACATTTAAACATTTAAGAACTGATTATTATTATTATTATTATTATTATTATTATTACGCTTATTATTATTATTACCCTTATTACTACTACCCTTATTATTATTATTATTATTATTATTATCAAAATTATTATTATTAGAGCACTCAATCTCACATTGAAGTCCAATGAGTCTTCTATTCATCATCACCATGTCTTCTATTTTCTCCAGCAGCTCTGTGACTTCTGAAATGTCCCACTTCATACCATGTAGAACATGATACCTGAAGCCACATTTCTCCAGGATCCACCTCAGAGGTTCTCCTTCAGACTCTATGTACTCCTCAACACGTCTCCCTCCCAGCCACCATCGCTCTATGAACAGAACCAGAGTGTCTCTCCAGACTCTGTCCCCCAGCAGCTCCATGTGTTCCTCCACTGATCTCCTGTCAGCTTCAGAGAAACTGGACCTGACATCAACAGTCACCAGGACAGCGTGGGGTCCAGGAGAACACAGAGTCACACCGTGTAGAAGGACGTCTTTGGTCTTCTGTGATGGAGGTGTAGTCGACCAGTCTGGACAGATCACCACACTGACATTTCTGTCAGCAACTCGTCTCTGTTCTCTGACACATTGTGTCAGTTTAGTCAGGGATTTAAACTCCTGGAATATGAGGTTACTGTATGTTAGTCATAATAATCTCTGTTCTCTGACACATTGTGTCAGTTTAGTCAGGGATTCAAACTCCTGGAATATGAGGTTACTGTATGTTAGTCATAATAATCTCTGTTCTCTGACACATTGTGTCAGTTTAGTCAGGGATTCAAACTCCTGGAATATGAGGTTACTGTATGTTAGTCATAATAATCTAAACCTTCTTTCTATTCTGTCCTCAGTGAAGAATTCCTTCTTAATCTTTACAAAGTTTATCTCACGGAATTATTCTACTTGACTTAGTCTGACTGTCATAAGAACATTACAACTAATTAAATAAAACAGTCATTAAATATATGGAATAATTTAACACCCTTAATAATAATATGAAGATGGTTAATAATCACAAGTAGCATACAGTTCATATACGTATAAAGTACACAGTACAATCATCTGTGCTCATTTAACTCTGATAGTGTAAAAAAATATGCATTTTGGTACATTTTGTAAACTCTAAGTTAAATTAATATCAATAAAGGTCTATTTATCCGTCTGTCCGTCCCTCCCTCCATCAACCCATCCCTCCATCCATCCATCCACTAATAATTATAGATGAACATGTTATAGCAAAAATACCAGATCTACAATCTCACAGCTTGTTGCAACATGACACGTAGATTGTAGATCGAATATTTTGGCCCAAGCAACACCATGATAGGAGGAAGTATAAAGTAGGACTTATGTGTTTAACAGTGTTTTTAATGATTAACTGTCTATCAGAATACTGAAGACTACTTTCACTTTCATGTTTAATGTAATAAATAGACTATAAAATATGTTTATCTTATGTCATTTTAGAAAATGTATTTCTAAATGTTATTTGTATGTTTTTAACTTCATCTTATTCCCTTTTTGAACACCCCAGAGTACAACATGTATTTGTTTTCATATTTTTATATTTCTTATTCCTTATTTTAGTGTATTATGTTTATTTTATGTATTTTCTTTTTGTCTACGATTCTACGTTCATTCTAGATGAACATCTGTGTGTATTATCACTGACAGTTCATTGATTCAATGTTTTAACCCCTTAAGTCCTATTTTATACTTTGGCTATTTGAAAATAGCAGATCTACAAGCTCACTGGGATGTGATGCCTAGTTGTGAGCTTGTGGAACTGCTATTTTCAAAACATTCAGAAACATGTTAAAACTAATTGTGAATTTATTTTTGATAAAATAGTGAAACATGGTGTGATGCCAGGGTGAAGGTGTTTAAACATTAATGACAGCAGATCCTTTAACATTATCATCAGAAAACATTTATATTTCATCTCTTCACTGTTTACTTTGAGCTCATTCATTATAACATCACATTCATATAATATTACTCACCTTGTATAGAGTGTCTGTAAACACAGTCTGCTGCAGTATTTTATTTCCAGCTGTGTTCCTGTCAGGCTGCTCTCCACCAACCAACATCAGCCTCACATCTCGTAGAACCAGATGTTCTCCTGACAAACACAAAGTCTACATTAGTTCACTGAACACTGATTTAAATATTTAGGACCTGGATTCAGAGATTGAGCTTCATGAATTATTATAAACAATTGTGTGTGAACTGACCACAGAACAGTAGAACTAATGTATCACTCGTTTAGTATTATACTGTATGTTCTCATGTAATCAATTATGTTAATGTGTTGAACATTTATACATTAATCCCTGAAGATGTTAATATGTTGGTCATTAGATCAGGCATAACATCACATTTAACATTGTGTACATCATTACATTATATTATTACATTATTACATTATTACCCAATACTTATGAGACAGAGAGACGACACGAAACTTTTCTCTCTATCACAATGCAGGAGGACTGTGTGTGTGTGTGTGTGTGTGTGTGTGTGTGTGTGTGTGTGTGTGTGTGCGTGTGTGCGTGCGTGCGTGCGTGCGTGCGTGCGTGCGTGCGTGCGTGCGTGCGTGCGTGTATATATTATGAAAGAGTGTGGCCAGGTTTGCCAAGGACGTGTGTGCGGAGAAAGAGATACAAACACAGGGGGAGAGAGAGAGAGAGAGAGAGAGAGAGAGAGAGAGAGAGAGAGAGAGAGAGAGAGACGGGGGGAGAGATAGAGAGAGAGAGAGCGAGAGATACCGAGGAGGAGAGCTACAGAGAGAGAGAGACAGGGAGGGAGGGGGAGATGGAGAGAGAGACAGACAGAAACAAGTGTGCACGCCAGTGTTGCCATGTACGCTAATCATAAGCGACTTTGCCCTACTTTTCACAGCACTCTCATGGCAACACGCCATGTCCGAAAATGATAAGCGCCTTTGGCCAACTTTAACAAAATGGTCTCTCTAACACTGTGAGGTGGCTGTAAGGTGGATCTGCCATGCGAAGTGTGCGCTACGTAGAGGTTCGAGCCGCGCAGCTCGAACGTAATAGTAATAGTATTATTACTACTACTACAAATTATGTATTCATAATTTACCAGCAAGATTTATAAGCGACAAAGAGACAGACATACAGACAGACAGACAGACAGACAGACAGACAGACAGACAGACAGACAGACAGACAGACAGACAGACAGACAGACAGACAGACAGACAGACAGACAGACAGACAGACATACTAAACATTACCTTCAAGCAGAGCTTTCAGTTCACTTCTTTGTTTCTTTGTCTTGCTCATGAACGTCAGGACATGTTCCTCTATGTCCCTCTTCCTCTCTGATATCTTCAGTGAAACATCTCCATCATCTTCATAGTGTCCACCTCTGTTTCCTGCCACCATCTCCTCCATCTTCTCCAGCAGCTCTGTGACCTGAGTGTCATCTCTCTGCTGATTGTTGAAGACATGGAACCTGTTCCCACATTTGTCAACAAGCCAGCGGAGGTCTTCTCCTTCAGCCTCGATGTGCTGCTCAATGCTTCTGTCTCCCAGACAGTCTCCATGGGTGAACAGTACCATAGCATGACTCCATACGCTGGGTGACAGAAGTGTCATGTGTTCCTCTAACGCTACTCTCTGTGTTTTGGTGAATGCTTCATTAAGAGGAACCGTCAGAAGAACAGAATGAGGTCCAGGAGGACAGAAGGACACACTGTTCTGGATCTCCAGTTTGTCCATCTCTGAGGTGTCCTGTAGTGGACTGTTGTACCACCAGCCTGGTGAGTCCACCACTGTCACCTGTCTCCCTGCTACTTTACCCTGTCTCACCTCACACTGCGCTGACCTCTGACCCTCTTTAAAAACCCTTCCTGTCAGAATGGTGTTTCCTGCTGAACCCTTCCCAGAGCACCGCCCTCCCAACAACACAATCCTGAGGTCAGTCAGTCCTGTCAGAGAAAAGATAGTTTACTTTAACTGTATCATAAAGCCTCAACATGCTGGTTTCACTCTTTTTTTATCCAAAAACAGCAGAAATTGCAGATCTACAAGCTCACAACATGTCGCATCACAATGCATTGTTATATTGTAGATTGGCTAGTTTAGCTATTTGTCCTATATATATATATATATATATATATATATATATACACACAGTACATACTGTATATCGTTGCTGTCAGGCAGAATCCTCTCCATACAGTATGTCAACTTTTTATTAATTATTGAATTTAATAACTCTACTTCATCATACAAGAGTGTCAAACAAAAGTAGTGAAAATAGCAGATCTACAAGCTTACAACGCGTCGCAATGCGACGCGTTGTAAGCTTGTAGATCTGCTATTTTCACATATTTAAAATATTTAAAGATAATAAAAAGCAACGGTATTGGGCCTGCATGTTTTCTTGCAACAGCAACGATATATAAATGAATATTTTCACAAAATAGAGACACCAGTTTTAATGTTTTTTTTTTTTTATGCTTACATTAGAACTCTGGGATTTATGTCCAAACATTTTGTTCCTTTTAACAGAATAAAACTAAACATACCGATATGTTTTGGAAGTCCAGGTGTTTGTTTCTGACCATCTGTCCTCCTTTGTTCGGCTCTTGTTCTGATAGTTGTCTCCTTCTCCTTCAGTTCCTCTGAGACGTGTTCTTCTGTCTCATAGTGACCACCATTACTAGTCACCATCTGATCTATCTTCTTCAGCAGCTCTGTGACCTGACTTCCATCTCCTCTGTCACTGATGTTAAGAACATGGAAGCGCCCTTCACATTTCTCAATAAGAGGTCTTAACTCAGGGTCAGATCTAATGAGACCAGGTCTCATGTTTCTATCAGCTACAGTGAACACCACAGTAGTGTGTTTCCACACTCTGTCACTGAGGAGAAGATTCACATGCTCCTCTGCTGACATCCATGTTCCTGCATATGGGCTGACCAATGGCATCACTAGGACAAAGGCATGGGGTCCTGGAGGACACAGATTCACACTCTGTTGGATTTCTAACTGAGTCAGTTTAGGGGTCAGATCTAGGGGATTATAAGACGTCCATCCTGGAGTGTCCACCACAGTGACCTGTCTGCCTGACACTTCCTCTTGTCTCATGACACTCTTAGTTGTTCTTCTGTTTGCTTTAAAAACATCTCTGCCCAGGATGATGTTTCCTACTGAACTCTTTCCACTGAGTTTAACTCCACCATGTCTCCCCCCGATCAGAACAATTCTCAGTTCTGTTGGGTTGCTGTTCTTCCCTGTTTGGAAAAATAAATATAATATTCATAACTTATTATTATTATTATTATTATTATTATTATTATGCTCAAACAACATCTCTGCACTGATACATTTGATATGATAATAATAAACATGTTACATGTTACATCTCAGTTAAAGTTCTTTAGAACTAAATAACATTTGACATTTTTATACTTTATACTCTTTAACCCATTAAGACCTGTGTCATTTTTTTATTTGAGCTAAAAAGCATTATTTTACACTTTGGCTATTCAAAAATAGCAGATCTACAAGCTCATAGCGCGGCACTCGGTGCCGCGCTACGAGCTTGGCGAGAAGCGTCCACGTCTTGCATCAATGAAAGGACCTTGTGTGTTTAGAGGACCTTGTGTTGTGATTTGTACTTCCATGTACTGTTTCCATGTCTTTCTAAATAAAGTATTCAATCAATCAATCAATCAATCAATCAATCAATCAATCAATCAATCAATCAATACAATTGATTGAATTGAACCTGATGCCGATTCTACAAAATGTCTTCTAAATCCTAACAGTTTTTTGAAATAAACGTATCTTACTATGTCAGTGGTTCTCAAACTCTCTCATATCAAGTACCCCAAAATGTATGTATATGGCCACGGACCCCCATCTCAAAATATGTTATTCCAGGGACCCCCCAGAAGCAAACATTTGAGTTACTAATGTTTGCTGTTGGGAAAAAAATATATGTTACAAAAAATATATTTTCAAAGATTTGCACACATTTTCACGATTTCTCATAAATAGCAGATCTACAAGCTCATAGCGCAGCACTCGGTGCCGCGCTATGAGCAAAAGATAATGTAAAATAATGCTTTTTAGCTCAAATCAAAAAATGACACAGATGCTTCTCCCGGTCTGAATGGGTTAATGTGTGTTTTTAGACAGTTAACCACTCAAGAAAACTTGTACTTGGTCTGCTTTTTTTGGCTAATGTTCTCTCAGAATAGGGATGCCATGGTTCAAGTGGTTAAGGTAAAATAAAGGTTCACAAAGAGTTGACGGCGGCCCTGTAATAACTCTGAGGACCCCCTAGGGGTCTGGGACCCCCTGTTAAAGACCCCTGTTATAGATAATACTCAAATACCTTTACATAGATATAAGATATGAAAAGGAAAGAAAACACAATATTCAAAGTTCAAACTGTTTGAACTCAGATGATTATTAATTCATATTGTATTCATCATGTAAAGTAAACATTTGAAATTCCGTTTCACAAATTCAAGTCATTGTAAATGTAATATACTTGACTGTATAACCCCAGTACTAGAGTGTACTCATAACTATATATGAATCTAAATGCTTCTGATAAAATAAATAGGTCTATAATACACATTACACATGGTTTAGGGTCAGGGTCTGGTTACAGTCATCCAACACATCCAACACACGGTCAGACATGTATGTTTCCCATGTTATCTTACATGCATGTTGAGGACAGTGTTGGTTTTCTGGTGTGTAGTTCTTTAAACTTACGTTGGGGTGTTGACTCACTGAAAGAAACTACAAGACAAATGGCTGCCAAGTGCAGCTTAAACCACAGCTCTCCTTTCCTATTGGTTGTCACCCCAGGTCAAGGTTCACCGATGTTGAACCCACACGCTTCAGTGCCGTCAACAGGCTCCGCCTCTTTTCTCCCTTAGAATGGAAGTGAACGGGGAAGCAGGGAACAGTGTTGCCATGTTTGCTTTTTATAAGGGACTTTGGGCTTGTTTTTCTGTAAAGTCTCTTGTAGTAGCGGGTTGTGTTTTTGTGGGCTTGTTTCTAAAGTCTGGTTGTTTATTTAGGCTTCTAGTTTCCTAATGTTGTTTAAACCAGTGGTTCTCTAACATTTTCATGTCAAGGACCCTCAAATTAATATTTTTTCCACGGACCCCCATCTGAAAATATATTGTGCCAAGGACCCCCATACAAGATCTGTGGTGTTAAAATATCTCAAAACTTTCAACCTTTTTACATTTCTTTCAAGATTATTTTAGAAAAAGGATACTACCGATTTACATGTAATAGGGCTCAAGTGGTAAAACTGGTCGCTTCTTTTGGGCTTGTTTTCATTGACCTTTTCACTTGTTTCTTTTGCAAAATGGCAACTGTCAGGCAACACAGGCAGGGAAGCTGACGCTTCTGTTGCATCTGAAGCATGTGTGTGGGTGGAGCCTCAACATTGATTAAACTTGACCGGAAAACAACCAATAGGACAGGAGCACTGCACGTTGAGCTTGTAGTTTTCTTTCAGTGAGTCAACACTGCAATTTAAGTCAAATGAACTACACACCAGATAACTGACACTGCCCACCACAACCTGCAAGGCATCATGGGAAATGTATGAGTCTGAGGGTTTGGTTTGTGTTGCTACAAAGTATCTGAATCGTACTGTATGTGTGACAAGGTCTTTATGGTTCTGTAGGAAACATTTAAATCATGTTTCACCTTCTGGTTTGATGCTGCTCTGAATCCCATCCTGTGAAGTGTCTTTCTCCTCAGCTGTCTGCGTCCGTTCCCTCTTTCTCTGCTGTCGTTTCCTCCATTTGGAAAACATTGTAGCCTATATACTGGAAACACACAAAATGTCATTTTAATCAATTTGAACATTAAGTTATCATCTGATAATGAAACATAACGTGATTTCTATCAACTGCATCTGCTTGTTGACTGAAAATTCATCACTAGCTGAATGAAGCATGTTTAAGAACATACTATACATAGAAGCTCATGTTAAAACATGAATGAAACATGTTCAAGAACATACTATACCTAGAAGCTCATGTTAAAACATGAATGAAACATGTTCAAGAACATACTATTGCTAGCAGCTCATGTTACAACATGAATGAAGCATGTTCAAGAACATACTATAGCTAGCATCTCATGTCACAAGCTAGAAAGAAGCTAACCTAGGTTGGTGTGGTTCTAACTGACTGACTGTAAACAATAATGATTGAACAGTATAACAACACAGATACCAACTATAAACCATGAATGAAGCATGAATAATAACACAGATACTGTACCAACTAACAACAACACAGATACCAACTATATAGTTTGATGTTACACTGTCACATGACAGGGGTCATAGGTCATCACTTGCACAATGGTTTAGTTTTGTGAACCATTCTTAAAGAGCCCTGCCTGCACCTTCACTAGTGGAGCTAAAGATTAAGAAACATTATAAACTAGAAAGGTGCAGGTCTCTGCCAGGCCGGGTTGCCCATCCAGGGCCTGCACATTTTGGAAGGCAGTTATAGACAATTGGAATGGAATATGAGACATCTGACTTCAGAGATAATCATGTACAGATTTGCTTGAGTTTTGGACAAAGGTTAAAGTTGTACCAAAATGTGTGTTTTGAAGAAAACACAAAATGGCAGAAAATCTAGTCGGGCAAAATATGGGGAGTTAAGTCATGATCCAAGGAATCCAGGGAAAAGAAGATGGTTCAAGAGTTATAGGGCATAGCAGTGGCAGCCATTTTGTGTCAATTTTTGTTGGGAAAACCATGCAAAAAAGGGTATTTATTAAATATTGTATTTACAATTTTAATATTACATTTTAAATATATTTTTATTTTATTTTACACAGAATCAAATGTCTTATGGTCATGATTCACCAGGATCCTGTATGGCTTGGTTCCAGGCTTAAGATAATGAATATAAATAGTTTCGGAAATCTCTATGTGGAAAACGAATGGGCTTTGGAACTGTGGCACCACAAAATGGCCGCCACTGCTATGCCCCAGAGGCCAAAACATGAAGCAAGCTATTATAGCTCCATCAGGCACACCGTCGCTCCAATCCACACCAAAGTTGTCACAAACAACAGTCACACTAGGAGCTCGAGTGGCTCAGTGGTAAAGTACCTGCCCACCACCACGGAGGTTGTGGGTTCAAATCCACCGTGGTGCATCCGGCTTTGTCCAGCGCAAACACAATTAGCCCGTGTTCGGGGGAGAGAAGCCGGGCGGGAAGGGTTCTATCACTGCACACAATCCTACAGGCTGGGGGCGGAGCTCTACAGCGGGGAATGTTGGACGGGAGGATTAAGACAAAGGCTCTATACGTCCTCCCGGTGGGGGCTCCTTACTGGCAGGTGAGTCAGTAGGATACAACAGCAGTGACAACACAGCAATGTGTGTGCTGGGGAAGAATGAATTGGCATAACAAATAAATTGTGGAGAAAAAGGGGTACAGGCCACAGGCTCTAATCTACACCAATTGTGGCACAAACACTGTTCAGGGCTCTGCCATGAGAATGACCACACCAAAAAAGCTAAACTGCACACTGACACTACAGCGGTGTTTAACACTACAACAGTGTTACAGCAGTGTTTAACACTTCAAATGGACATAATACTAACTCTGTCACCATTGCTAACATCAGCACAATGTATTGAATCCATACAGTATTTCCATAAACAATGTAAATGTTCTTCAGTCATGGTGCAGCGTCCCATCTGAGCTCTTGTTAATACAGATTTAACCACTTTCACTTTACTAAGTTTTCAAAAGCAGGGGAAATAGCAGATCTACAAGCTCACATGTTAAAATGCAACGCGTTGTGAGCTTGTAGATCTGCTAGTTTCACTACCCTTGTGTGAAACTGTTGTACCATGAAGTAGGGTAAAAAAAAAAGAAGAAACATGAAAAGTGTAAATATGTAGATACAAGGTTCCTGTCAGACAGCAGTGACTGACAGCAACACAACAAGACAACAGGTTTACAACACTTACCTCAGATTGAGCTTTTATTGGTGTTTGTTCTGGATGGTAGAAGAAAGTTATATTATAAACTTCCTGCTTAAGTTTGAGCAGCGTCTTTAGGGTGCGCCACAAGGGAAACAGGAAATCACTGAATATGTGCCGTATACAATATTTTTTTCATATTGCCATGTATGATTGGTTAGCTGATTTGCTGCATTCTGGGACATGTAGTGAAATGGTTCAACATGTGATAAAGGCTTCCGAAATCACCAAGTGTCTTTCTGGTAAGACAGACAACAGACCCCCAATCTCTATCTAGCTCTATCGAGTCCTCAATCTAAGGTGCTTGGCACAGGCATAGAAAAACATATCCCCAGACACTTATTCAACCAAGATACAGGCTTGCCTAGACACTTATCTAACCAAAAGACGGCTTGCCAGAATTTTTGGTTCGATTTTAAATCTGGAAAATATCTATCATTGCCATGCAATGGGCTAGCTAAGATAAAGTGACCAAGCAAAAATACTAGCAGCTGACAACATTCTCTCTTTACCAAGTTCTAGTCAACAGAATCTATTATCGCTCCCCGCGACCTCGTTGCAGTCTGGTCACCAAAAAGGAACTAATGGGAGAGAGCTACAATGGGAGAAGCTCCGCACATGTCCGTCGCCCGGCTAAAGGGACAAACAAGTGACACCTCCAGGGACGTGCTGGCCACTGGGAAATGTGGGACAATTCCAGAAAGGCCTCTCCATTCCAGGCCAACCATTTAAAAAAAAACTGACAAAATTAAGTAAAAAAAACGGCCGAAATTATAGGCCTCTCTATCTGCGATTCCCAGGATGAATTAGGGGCCCAGCACGTCCCTGGACACCTCACACAAGCTTCTCTACCAAACCCCCCCAGAACAGAATATACAGCAGTATTTATACAATGTTGGATACATCTGACACACCTAATATGGGATTGCTTCCCTAATGTTTAAAACCTTTCAGTAGACAAACCTAATAATGTGTTTTCTTCCTAACAGTTAAAACATGTCAGCTGTTGCCATAGCAATGTGGTCACGTGAGCAAAAAAGTATAGTTACTTAGCAAGTCATTGCGTAAGAGGAAGTTGTGGTGGGCGACGGGCATGGGGGAGCAGAGATGGTGTCAGCAGCAGAAGGCGGTCGACTTTCCTTCCAACGGCTGTGTTGTCGCCCGCCACGCCTGTTCCTCTTCTTCCGCAGAGTGCGTTGCTCGTGATGGTCAACCAGCCGTTCCGGGGTCATCAAAGGCCGGGGAACGACTAGGCCATACCTACTGTAGCCTAACCATGTCAGATGGCATAATGACACTGTGATGCATCTATTTTGCTGAGCTGGGGACAGGATACTCTGATGACACTGTGGCTGTGTTTTTACTGTGTTTTTTTTTCTAGAAAGAGACTGAGCAACTACTAAACACTTTTTAGCTTTATGTGGTATGATTATTTGTTTTACCTTAACCACTTGAACCCCTAGCATCCCTTTTTTTTCCGAGGAGAACAGAGGGGAAAAAAGAGCAGACCAAGTAAACAAAAAAAGTGTAATCTTTAACACAATTTTATACAATATAGAGGGGGTCCCTGCTTCATTTCTCTCTCAGCTAGGGGGTCCTTGGCCTGAAAACGTTGAAGACCCCTGCTTTAAGCCAATGGGGAGACTTCCCCGTACTCTGAACACTCCCCCATCTCTCCCACTGAGTTCAGAGAGCAGTTGAGAGACGGACACACTGTTGCAGATACTTTTGTGTGACATAGAATATGTCACACAAACAGTATATCATATGGAGTGAGTGTGGAAATATAGGGGCCCTCTGCATCATCACAGTTACCAATGTTACCAATAGACTGGCACCATACACACATAATATAACATACTTTATTATTTAAATACATTTTGTTGCTCCTCCAAAAGTAGGTTACAGTATTGATTCTTAAAGTGGGGTCCGGGGGCCCCCAGGGGTTCCAGGGGGTCCCCAGCAAAAGTAGTTAACATAGCAACACAATCATTTTAACCATTTCTGTCCAATAACATATTCACTTTATCCATTTATACGTTGGCTATTCAAAAATAGCAGATCTACAAGCTCGGAGAGTTTGGATATCTCCTATTTTTCCTAATAGTTGGTGACAATATCAAACTTTTTGAATAATTTAGAATTGTTTTTTTAAGCATAGATCTTCTCTTCTGGGGGTCCCTGGCACAGAATATTTTCAGATGGGGGTCCACACTCAAATACATATCAATTTGGGGTCCTTGAAATGGAAGTTCGAGAACCACTGGGCTACAGAATGCAAAAACAAGAATGCAAAGTTCTCAAAGAGAGGGGGGTCTTTTGACCTTTTGATTAATAACACAATTCTAAAGCACATTTCCTACTATGAACAAGACCCCCCCCCCCCCCCCCCCCCCACACACACACACGCACACGCACACACACACACACACACACACACACACACACACACACACACACACACACACACGTTTACATTACACAAACTACTAATCTTGAAGGTAGAAGCTGAGTCATCATTAAGGGGCGGGGCCATATATAGCTGAGGACCAATGAGAAGCTAGCGAAGTTGATCCTTGCACACGCGAGTAGAAGCACTGAAGCAGACATTTTAAATACATATTTACATCAATGTTTTGTAAAACAAACACATCGCTGCACTTCTTAAAGGACGACTTCACCCATTTTCAACCTGTCTTCGTATAATTGGTCCTCACTAATGCTCATGATAACATGGCACCATTTTTGTCTACTCAGTCTGTGTCTCAGAGGAGGGCTGTGGACAGTTCAGAAACCTGTCTACCAGTGACATCATCGATGGGAAATCCAAGTTAATAGAAACAACAGGCTTTCTATTCCTGGAAAGTTAGCATGCTATAATGGAAGCCATTGCTCACGTTAATAAAAATAAAAAGTATTTTTTTGGCCGGCCTTGATGGCTGAATTAATTTAGTCGACGAACATTTTTCATCACATTTGTAGAGATGAACACTGACAGGTATTTTTCTTTATCTCCGCCAGGAGACTATGTTTTCGTTCTCGTCCACCTATGTGTCCCCCCCCTCAGCAAAGCTAACATTGGTCAAGCTTAACGTGACACGTGACAATATGTTGAAAGGGTGTGCTTTGATTGGCTAGCGAGACGCATGACGAAATAGAGACCTATAAATAGGTGTGTCACTTCAAAACATTGTTTACATGTTTTGAAGTGACATCAGTGCCATCAGCCACGCTAAGCCAAGCTAACATGTTCTAATCCTTAGATGTTCTAATCTAAGAATCAGAACAAAGATAGGGTAAGTGATTTCCTTTGGTTAAAATAGCACGGGTCTGCTGGCGGAGACTTGTGCTCGGAGGAGCACATTTTCTAGTTTTATATTCAATTCGTCCCACTGTTGAGCAGCGAGCCCTTCTACCCACACCTAGGCTGAAGTGTGTTGAGCTTCTCTTTTTGGGGGTATGACATACACTAGCTCTGATTCAGAGCGTTAGTGAGTTCCCTCTAACGCTCTGGAAGACCCCTCGCTCTGCGCATGTACAAGGAATTCCACGGCCCTGCCAACGTTCAAGTGTAGTGAAAATAAACTAAACCATTTCGCTACTCACCGAAGCAAAGGCTGTTTTGTGTTGTTGAATGTCTATTCTCCAACCCCGCACGCCTAAACGCACCCCACCTACTCTGTAGAACACACTTTTTGGGCAGAAAATAAAATATGTCAGCGAGACGGACAATATTTGTATTTACTCCACAGTGCCCTCTACATTTTGGTTAATGGTAAGTTCAAATCCCCCAGATCTGTAGTTTGTGGTTTTGTTTATTTTCACTACACTTGAACGCTGGCAGGGCCGTGGAATTCCTTGTACATGCGCAGAGCGAGGGGTCTTCCAGAGCGTTAGAGGGAACTCACTAACGCTCTGAACCAGAGCTAGACATACCCATATGTGTGGGTGTATGATCACATATGTGTGGGTGTATGATCACATATGTGTGGGTGTATGATCACATATGTGTGGGTGTATGATCACACATTTGCATAGATGTTCTCCATGTGATCCGTGCCACTCGTCTGACCCAAACACGCCTGGAAACAAGAGAGAAACAGTCAGGTTTACTTCTAGTCTGACTAATAATACAGATTACAATCTAAACAAAGGCACATCATTCCTACCTGAACATTGACATAAACATAGACATCATTCCTACCTGAACATTGCCATAAACAGGCTCATGGATGTCTTTGGGCGGTGAGTCTGACTCGGCTGAGACTTGTTTGTTGTCTTGTTGTGTGACAGCTGGATCGCTGGAAGAAAAAAAAAGAAAACTGAATTGATTTGTTTCATGTATTGATTGAAGGGACAATATTTTCATCCATAACCTCTTTAAATTGTCTATTTACAGCATTACGTATACATTTCAGATATTGTTTTACTTTTTTATTGAGAAACATATTGACAAAGAACGGCCAGAACAAGACAATATCATGATCACATGACTATAGAGATCAAGTCTACCGACTTGCGGGAAATTTGGATAAAATCTGAAGGAGTAAAAAAATCACCCAGTGTGAAGTGAGCGGTGCTATTTATGAGTTATTAATTTCATCATAAATCTCGGTAGCCAATCACAGCACGTCCTGCGAAGTGACGTGCTTAAATTTTTTACATTATTATTAATTTCATCATACGTCTCGCTATCCAATCACAGCACGTCTGCGAAGTTTGAAGTTAATTTCATCATGTGTCTCGCTAGCCAATCACAGCACGTGATGCAAAGCTTAACCTATGGGCGTGTTGTCCACAGCATGGCGTCACAGCGAAAGACACATTTTCAAGACGGAAAGAAAAACTTTCGCCACGGATGGGTCTAAACCTTCTTATAGGAGCGGTTGCACCGCTCAAAAATATATTTTATATAAGTCAGCCTCAGCGCTATAAAAGGCAGATGTGAAAAATGCAGGGCAAATGTTTTTCCTTGGCCGCTAGGGAGTGCACATACAAAGTTTTACACAGATCGGTACAGTTATAGGTAAAAACACGAATCGGCCTGTTATAGCGCCACCATGAGGCTGATTTGAAAAATTTCAAGTGGCATTTCTTCCTTGTCATAGTGGGAATGTGCGTGCACGGAAATTGCATGCTGTGTTCATGATTTGAGGCATTTTGTTCAAAACGGAGCACTCCTGCAAACTTTGGAAGCCATTTTTAGCCAATCAGGATGGAATATGAAGAGTTTCGATTAATGACTATAAAGATGCTGTGTACCGATTCGCGTGACGTTTGGACAAAATCTGTAGGAGTACTGCAAAAAGCGGCCTCTTGGTGGCGCTATTTCAGGCCAATGTAAAGAATTTGGGGCAGAGGTTCCGAATTGGCATGCAGGGAGTGTGTGTGCACAGTTTCGCTGCGATCAAGCCAACGGTGCCAGAGATTAGCTGTCCACAGACCGACGGACGGACAGACAGACGGACAGACGGACAGGGTGCAAAACATACTCTCTCGCCATGCCTTACGGCCTGGCGGAGACAATAATAACTAGAAAATGTGCTCCTCGGAGCACAGGTCTCCGCCAGTACTGTTCCTGATTAATCCTGTCTTAAGTGTTACTCCGCCATTTCTCAGCCATTTCGTGATTACTCCTGTCTTACCTCACTTTGAAAGAGGCTAAGACTCTTTCAAAGTGACACATCTATTTATAGGCCGCTATACGTCATGCGTCTCACTAGCCAATCAGAGCACACTCTTTCAACGTATTGTCACGTGTCACGTGAGGCTTGACCAATGTTAGCTTGGCCGAGGGGGGGCGGGGGGACGGAAAGTGAAAACATAGTCTCCTGGCGGAGACAACGAGACAATAATAACTAGAACATGTGCTCCTCGGAGCACAGGTCTCCGCCAGTACTGTTCCTGATTAATCCTGTCTTACCTATTTATATTACATATTGTCACGTGTCACTTGACCAATGTTAGCTTGGCTGATGGAAGCTCACTTCAAATAAATATAAATGATTTTTTGAAGTGACACACCTATTTATAGGTTTTGATTTCGTCATGCGTCTCGCTAGCCAATCAAAAGCATTGGTGACAACATATTGTCACGTGTCACGTGAAGCTTGACCAATGTTAGCTTGGCTGAGACTGACGGACATACTCTCCACCTCTGGCGGAGACAATAAAACTAATAATAATAATAATAATAATAACTAGAAAAAGTGCTCCTCGGAGCACAACTCTCCGCTGTTGGGAATGTTGGGAATGTTCTATCTGTATAAGTGTCCTATCCGTCCTGTCTGTATAAGTGTCCTATCCCTCCTGTCTGTATAAGTGTCCTATCCGTCCTGTCTATGTAAGTGTCCTATCCGTCCTGTCTGTGTAAGTGTCCTATCTGTCCTGTCTGTGTAAGTGTCCTATCCAATTGTTACAGTATCCGCCATTTCTCAACCATTTCGTGATTGTTCCTGTCTTACCTCACTCTTACCAGACTTGTGTTGGGAATGTTGGGAATGTTCTAATTCTTATGTTCTAACTGTCCTATCCATCCTGTCTGTATAAGTGTCCGATCCGTCCTGTCTGTATAAGTGTCCTATCCGTCTGTATAAGTGTCCTATCCGTCTTGTCTGTATAAGTGTCCTATCTGTCCTGTCTATGTAAGTGTCCTATCCCTCATGTCTGTGTAAGTGTCCTATCCCTCCTGTCTGTATAAGTGTCCTATCCGTCCTGTCTGTATACTGTAGGTGTCCTATCCGTCCTGTCTGTATACTGTAAGTGTCCTATCCGTCCTGTCTGTGTAAGTGTCATATCCCTCCTGTCTATGTAAGTGTCCTATCCGTCCTGTCTGTGTAAGTGTTCTATCCGTCCTGTCTGTATAAGTGTCCTATCCGTCCTGTCTGTATAAGTGTCCTATCCGTCCTGTCTGTATAAGTGTCCTATCCGTCCTGTCTGTGTACTGTAAGTGTCCTATCCGTCTGTGTAAGTGTCATATCCCTCCTGTCTATATAAGTGTCCTATCTGTCCTATCTGCCAATTATGTATCAGCCATGCAGCCATTTCGTGATGGTTCCTGTCTTACCTCACTTTGACAGTGGCAAAGACACTGCCAAAGTGATGCCATGTATTTATACAGTATTTCACCGTATTGTCACGTGTCACGTGAGGCTTGACCAATCGGTGTGTCATATTTAGAAAGTGAAAACAAAACTCTCCTACGGAGAGTAATGAAAACAAAACTCTCCTACGGAGAGTAATAATAATAATAACTAGAAAAAGTGCTCCTCGGAGCACAACTCTCCGCCAGAAGACTTGTGTTGGTTCGAAGGTCGCGAAGGTCGCTATCCCTCTTGTATATGTAAGTGTCCTATCCATCCTGTCTGGGTAAGTGTCCTCTTCCGTTCATTCTGTGTAAGTGTCCTATCCCTCCTGTCCTATCCGTCCTGTCTATGTAAGTGTCATATCCCTCCTGTCTATATAAGTGTCCTATCTGTCCTATCTGTCCAATAAGACAGATAGGAACAATTGGACCGCGACTACTTGACTACTTCCGGTTCGAAGGTCTGGGAGTGAGCTAGTGGCCGGATTTTCGGTATTGGAATCTGGCTTATCACAGTGACACATGTATTTATAGGTCGCTATCCCTCTTGTATATGTAAGTGTCCTATCCAACCTGTCTGGGTAAGTGTCCTCTTCCGTTCTGTCTGTGTGAGTGTCCTATCCCTCCTGTCTGTATAAGTGTCCTATGTCATATCCCTCCTGTCTATATAAATGTCCTATCTGTCCTATCTGCCAATTATGTATCAGCCATGCAGCCATTTCATGGTTCCCGTCTTACCTCACTCTGACAGTGGCGGAGACACTGTCAGAGTGATGCCATGTATATATAGGCCCGGTGGCGTCACTAGCCAATCAGATCACAGTATTTCACGTGTCACGTGAGGCTTGACCAATCGGTGTGTCATGTTTAGAAAGTGAAAACGCAGTGATAACAATACTCTCCTGGCGGAGAGTAATAATAATGATGTAATCTATAAGTCATAAGGTGAACTAACCTCTGGGCTGCAGTGGGTTTTCGGTGGTAATTGACATAATATCCTGAGTCCTTTCTGGTGAATGACTGACGCCTGTCAATTTAAATCACATGACATGAGGCAGGCTGGGAGGAATGAGTGAATAATATGTGAAAATAATCATTCAGATTTAATTAGAGACCGTACACCTCTGGTTGTCAAAGTGGGGTCCCCAGCAAAATGGGTTAATACATCATCACAATAATTGTATCCTTTTATACGTTGGACACTCAAAAAATAGCAGATCTACAAGCTCTAGCATTTTCTTCTATTCTGGAGGTCCATGGCACAACATCTTTTCATCTTGAGGGTCCTTGACATGAAAACGTTTGAGAACCACAAGAAGTACAATGTTATGAGTTTCAATCTAATGTACCTTTTGTGTCTCCTGTAGAATATAACACCAAGTGTAATACCAACAATAACCAGCAGGCTGGTGGTCAATGGAACACAGACACGTACGATGTTAGTTGACTTGTTCTGGGTCTCTGGAATGAAAATACATTTATACAAAACACGTTAATATTACAGCACATGGTGCTATAATACATTTATAAATGCATTTATACAAAACACGTTCATATTACAACACATGGTGCTATAATACATTTATAAATGCATTTATACAAAACACGTTCATATCACAGCACATGGTGCTATAAAACATTTATAAATGCATTTATACAAAACACGTTCATATCACAGCACATGGTGCTATAATACATTTATAAATGTATTTATACAAAACACGTTCATATTACAGCACATGGTGCTATAAAACATTTATAAATGCATTTATACAAAACACGTTCATATTACAGCACATGGTGCTATAAAACATTAATAAATGCATTTATACAAAACACGTTCATATTACAACACATGGTGCTATAAAACATTTATAAATGCATTTATACAAAACACGTTCATATTACAGCACATGGTGCTATAAAACATTTATAAATGCATTTATACAAAACACGTTCATATTACAGCACATGGTGCTATAAAACATTTATAAATGCATTTATACAAAACACGTTCATATTACAACACATGGTGCTATAAAACATTTATAAATGCATTTATACAAAACACGTTCATATTACAACACATGGTGCTATAAAACATTTATAAATGCATTTATACAAAACACGTTCATATTACAGCACATGGTGCTATAAAACATTTATAAATGCATTTATACAAAACACGTTCATATTACAGCACATGGTGCTATAAAACATTAATAAATGCATAAACACATTCATATTACAGGGTATGGTCTGTATAAAGGGTATAAAACTCTCTACCCAACTCTTAGTATATACTGCAATTTCAAAGTTGCAATAAAGCATATTTAAAGTAATACTAGGTAACGTTTTCAGTAAAACTAAAGTTAAATTGTATATCTTTTGTGAGTGGCAAATGTTTCACAACACCCACTCCATGAATTTCACCCCCGAAAGCCTTTTATTTATATATTTTCTATTGAACGCTGTCGAGCATGACTTTCCCTCGAAAATGACGTCACCTAGCTGGCCGGAAAATGGAAGAGGAAATGCACCAGGTTCCTGTTTGGCCAGGAACTACCGCGCCGGTTTCCTGTTTGGCCAGGAACTACCGCGCTAATAACAAAAGGAAACTCACGCTGATTTTAAGAGATTGTATGATTTGAAGAACGAAAAAAAACAGAAAAAGAAAACACAGCTCACGGTAACTAATGCTCCACTGGCTAAGAGAAACGATCCACAGATCGTATAAAAC
Source organism: Gymnoscopelus microlampas (assembly GCF_963454915.1). NCBI lineage: Eukaryota > Metazoa > Chordata > Actinopteri > Myctophiformes > Myctophidae > Gymnoscopelus > Gymnoscopelus microlampas. Next base: position 2,140,902 of record NC_139940.1, read on the forward strand.
AATTAAAAGAACGCTTTTTGAAACACTTCCGACACTTTCGTCCGGTGACGCAGTAATAAAGAAACGGCCTGCAGTGACGGTAATGACCAGCAGAGGCTGCTAAAAGTCGTTTTTTTGGAAATTTGCACAGAACAACTTTAAAATAATAATAATAATAATCATACATTGGTAGCCTTAAATATGAATAATGTATTATAAAAATACATGTATAACACTGTGATTGCTGCTGATTTGGTGTCTTATCAACATCATTTAGTTTTAAAGCTATGGAAGTGTTTCTCTACACACTTGTAGATACTATCATACAGTATAATTATATACAGTATCCTACAGAATATCTGTCATCAGAACCTACATTTTAAAAAAGAAAAAAGAAAATATTCACAGGCTATGCTTTTTAAAAGACTAATAAGAAGGATACATTTTTGTCATTATTAGGGCTGGAACTGGATAAAAAAAAAAATCTAATTAATTAGAGGCTTTGTTATTAATTAATACAAATTAATCGCATTTTTAACCTTATATCAATATTTGACGGTCTGACCGGCTTCTTCTCCCATTGCGTGCCTAACCCTGCACTGGGATTTGTCTGACGTCAATCGATGAACATTGTTTGGTGCACCAGTATGATCGGTACGCCTGAAACTCGTCCAGTGAGTTGGACAATAAGCGCGATTAAAATGTGATCATTTCTTTTACGTGTTATTTTTTGTGGAATTCATTAATCGAAATGTATCAGTTAAAGTCCCAGCCCTAGTCTTTATATAAACTAAACCTGATGAGGAGGTGAAGACACTGTCATCGGTTGTGGCATCAGGTGTGATGGTAGCCGTCACATTATCTGGAAACACAAACACATAAAACATCATTAATCTGCCGTTTTCAGTGTGATTAACTGTTAAATGAGGCCCCCTTCTGGTCAGGCTGGTCACTACAGGAGAAAATGTGGACGTTATTGACGATGCATTTTCTAAACCAGTCATTCTCAAGCTTTTCATTTCAAGGACCCCCAATCTGATATGCATTAGCCCACATATCCCCATTTGATACTTTTTAAAAAAGAGATTTATGTCTGGGACTCCCATCTACACTGCAAAATCCTCCATGTTAATTTAACTCTGAGAGTTACAGACCTGTAAGGGTTCATTTGGTTCCTAACTAACTACCATACCTATCATATTGCTGGGGACCCCCTGGAACCCCCTGAAGGACCCCTGGAGGTCCCCCGACCCCACATTGAGAGCTGGTGGTCTAACTGGCCGGCTACTACTGTAGCTACAGTACAGATCTTTATGAATATAAATAATCATTTTGTGATGTCATGTCTGTATAGTAGTGTGAGCTGTGATTGGTCTAATCTTGAGGGAACACATACACTCATACACTCACGCACTCACTCACTCACTCACTCACTCACTCACGCACGCACGCACGCACGCACGCACGCACGCACGCACGCACGCACGCACGCACGCACGCACGCACACACACACACACACACACACACACACACACACACACACACACACACACACACACACACACACACACACACACACACACACACACACACACACACACACACACACACACACACAGTATATAGATAAACCCTGCCCATGTCGTATTATAAATAAGCCATAGTCTTTCATTTTAATGAAAGTGAAAGGTGAAAAGGAAAACATTAAAGAGTCCCCCCTTTTTCTAACTGAATGATGTTATGAAGATCTTACCTGGGATTCTGCGTCCTGGGAGAACACCTGGAGGAAAGCAGCAAGCATTACATTCATTATATAAACTGACTTCTATTACAAATCAATTATTACTTGATCAATGATGGGAAAAAAACATATTAATCTACAAAAGAAGCTTTACCTGATACCACGATATTAACCATATTTTCTTTCTTTTTTTTGAAGCTGTAGGCGTGTTCGAGGTGTTCCGTTTCGACCCTGACGTAGACGGGCCCCACGGAGACACCGATGGACCTGACGAGGAGGGAACAGTTCCCCGCTCTGAAGTCTCCCACCAACGCCGTCTTGTTTCTGAACTCCTCCATCACGAAGGAGGCGTTGGGGTGGAAGACGAAGGCGTTGCCGTCTCGGCGGAGGCCGGGGTGATCGAAGGACGCTCTCTGATTGGCCAGTTTCCAGTACAGCCCGGTGACTGCGTGCTCGGGCGGGGAGGTGAAGGTACACGGGACGGTGACGTCGGAGCCTGGCGTTGCGTTCACCCTGGCAGGAACCTGGACGTCCCATTCCTGACCTGGGTTAACCCATTAAAGGGGAATACCACAAATTTTCAACATTGAACTATGTCTTTAAATACACCTTGGAGCTGTCTATGTTGCCTAGAACTGGATAATTGATTGAGGCCATGTGATCAGTGACACACGCAGGGTTTTCCTTTGGCTCCGCCCCCCCCAGCCAAAGGTACACCCTGCGTGTGTCACTGATCACATGACCTCAATCAATTATCCAGTTCTAGGCAACATAGAAGGACTTTTTTTCTTATTTCCAAGGTTCCAAGTTCTAAGGTATATTAAAGACATAGTTCAATGTTGAAAATGAGTGGTATTCCCCTTTAAGACCGGGAAAGTATCTGTGTCATCTTTTTTTTTTATTTGGCTTATTAAAAAAAAAATAGCATCTATATAAAATAGATCTACAAGCTCATATAGTGCGAGTGCCGCGCTATATGAGCTTGTAGATCAGCTTTTTTTTATTTTTTATTTGTGAACATTAATGTGCAAATCTATTTTTTCAAGCAAACATCTTTAAAGGTAGGGTAAGTGATTTACTTTGGTTAAAATAAGTGTTAAATAGCTATATATATATATATATATATATATATATATATATATATATATATATATATATATATATATAAATTTGGGGGTCCTTGGCACAAAAGGTTTGAGAATTAGTGATTTAGAAGGCATTTGTAGAATGTGTCTCTGGTCTTAATGGGTTAAAGGACTAAGTTTGTAGACTAAGACTAAAGGACTAAGATGTTGATATTTAGACGACAAAGACTAAACCATGACAGAAAACTAAAATAGGACTAAGACTAAATGGTGTGTTATTCAAAAGACTAAGACTAAGACTACATCAGAATTTGCTGTCAAAATGAACACTGGTTCCCAAGTAGTTATCCATAGGCGGCGGGTAATGAAGGCTAGGGTAGGCTAAGCCTTCCCAAATGTTATGCTGGGAAATTCTGGGAATTCATAATAAATCAGTAAAATAAGGCAAAAATATGAATTAAAAAACCTAACCCTAATATAACCCTAACCCTATAACCGAAATAAAGTAACCAAAAACCCAACAGACACTAACAGAATCCAACCAGAAACCGCAATTTTTTTTCTGCACACGCGCGAAGCCTTCCCAATTGTCAAGCTCACCCGTCGCCTATGTAGTTATCCCAACACTGGTATTGAGTAAGAACACATGAATTGTCATCTTACCATTTGTACTGGAGGCCAGAATGAAGAGGAGGCCGATCTGAATCAAAGTCTGCATCTTCACCTGATCTAACACAGATATTCTGATGTTAACAAACAGCCGTGGAATTGTCAGACAAGGAACTTTCACAGTCTTAAAGGACGACTTCACCCATTTTCAACCTGTCTTCGTATAACTGGTCCTCACCAATGCTCATGATAACATGGCACCATGTTTGTCTACTCACTCTGTAGCCTCGGAATCCCAGCCTTTTTTTTTTTTCAAAAGAAAAACGTCTGGGCGAACGGTGCAGGAACGATGGTCTTAGGACCTTGTTAACTCCTAACCAACCAGAGTGTAGAGGGGCGTCGCTCTAAATTTGGTGACGTCAGCCTGCTCCGTGCACAGACCGGGGGGGGGGGGGGGGGAGGGGAGGCGGAGACATAGATTGGTGAAGCAATCGGAGGACGCGCCTTGCTCCAGGCGCCTGGGTTTGGATCCGCCCTTCGAGAACATGGATTCCTCTCGTTCTCTCAGTCTACTCACTCTGTGCCTCAGAGGAGGGCTGTGGACAGTTCAGAAACCTCGCCTACCAGTGACATCATCGATGGGGAAGCCAAGCTAAATAGAAACTACAGGCTTTCTATTCCTGGAAAGGTTAGCGTGTTATAATGGAAGCCATTGTTCTCACGTTAATTAAAAAATCTAAATATTGAAGAAAATAAAACCCTTCCTAGCGATGATGTCACTGGTAGGCGGGTTTCTGAAGTGTCCACAGCCCTCCTATGAGACTCAGACTGAGTAGAAAAGATTTTCACCATTTTATCAGGAGCATGAGTGAGGATTATGTTATATGAAGATAGGTTGAAAATGGGTGAAGTCGTCCTTTAAGGGCTGTTCAAACTGAGCACTATAACTATAAATATATATATAGTTTAAAATAATGAAATCCAAGTCAAGTGGATGGCAGAGTTTACCACAACTGTAACAAATACAATGGTGAACCACATACAGTACAACAAACACAAAGAGGTTTTGGAACTTTAATTCAGTCGATTATTTCTCCCCTTCAATAATACCAACTGGTATTGTATTGTATTGTATATCGTTGGAAAGTCTGATTAGTCACCTTTACAATGAGGTACAACATGTAAGGATGGTGCATTCATGGAATGAGCAACACAGCTAAATGTGTGAGTAGCACAACACAGCTACATGTGTGGGTAGCACAACACAGCTAAATGTGTGAGTAGCACAACACAGCTAAATGTGTGAGTAGCACAACACAGCTAAATGTGTGAGTAGCACAACACAGCTAAATGTGTGAGTAGCACAACACAGCTAAATGTGTGGGTAGCACAACACAGCTAAATGTGTGAGTAGCACAACACAGCTAAACGTGTGAGTAGCACAACACAGCTAAATGTGTGAGTAGCACAACACAGCTAAATGTGTCAGTAGCGCCCCACAAAAGAATTGTCACAATCCCCAGCAACATTCTTCTGATGGTATTCACTCTTGTTTTTAGGTTCTAGTGCTGACAGGTGTGTGTCAGTCACTGGCACACGGTTACATGTCGCCTTTCAGACATGTCGCTAACCCTAACCGCACGCGGAAGCCACGTAGTCGGAGTAGTGGGATGTCGGAATGGGAGGCGGTTACCCTGGCACACACCTGTGACTGGCACACACCTGTGTGACTGGCACACACCTGTGACTGGCACACACCTGTGTGACTGGCACACACTTGTGACTGGCACACACCTGTGTGACTGGCACACACCTGTGACTGGCACACACCTGTGTGACTGGCACACACTTGTGACTGGCACACACCTGTGTGACTGGCACACACTTGTGACTGACACAGACCTGTGTGACTGGCACACACTTGTGACTGGCACACACCTGTGTGACTGGCACACACTTGTGACTGACACAGACCTGTGTGACTGGCACCCACCTGTGACTGGCACACACCTGTGTGACTGACACACACTTGTGACTGGCACACACCTGTGTGACTGGCACACACTTGTGACTGACACAGACCTGTGTGACTGGCACCCACCTGTGACTGGCACACACCTGTGTGACTGACACACACTTGTGACTGACACAGACCTGTGTGACTGGCACACACCTGTGACTGGCACCCACCTGTGACTGGCACATACCCGTCAGAGTGACTGGAACCTGAGCATGGCTCCTGCAACTTTTTCGTGTCTGTGTGTGTCTGTGCTCCAAACATCAATACTGTCCCCATGGAAAGATGCCACGTTTGTCCCTTCAGGATCAGACCTGATCCTGACATAGTTACCAGGGCTGACACCAAATAATGCTGTTATAATGGTGCCACTCTGTCTACCAGAACAGCAGCTTCCAGTGGCCCTGTTGCACGGACCTTATCCTGACCCACATAACGTTTCAGAACTTTGTTTTGAGGAGTTGGTCATAGTTACCTGTACAGTCTACACACTATACACATACTGTAGACCACTGGTTCTCAAACTGTGGGTCAGGACCTCCAGAGAGGTCCCCACATGACAGTGAAGTTTTAAGGACTTTTCAGACCTTCTTAATACCCCCCCTTAATACCCCCCCCCCCCCCCCCCCCAAAAAAAAAAAAAAAAAAAAAAAAAAAGACAATCAAAAGTAATCAACAAACTATACTATAAAAACTGGTCAAACACTGGCCACGTTTTCTAATAATATAAGAAAGAGGCAACAACATTTTTTTTGCCGATATACAAGCTCACGCCGCCTCGAGGCATTGTAGATCTGCTATTTTCACAATATTTATCTGTGGAACCGAGTCCAACTAAATGTCATGCCTCAACTCAACTACCATTCCAAGTGCTTGTCAGGGTGGGGGGTCCCCAGCTCAAATATGATTATTTTGGGGGGTCGTGGTCTGAAAAGGTTGAGAACCACTGCTGTAATCCAAGTGATTAATACATGTTTTGTAATAATAATAAAAATATACAAAAAAGTAACAAGTAACTAAAGTTTTCAAATAATTGTAGTGGAGTAAAAAGCACACTATTTGCCTCTGAGATTTAGTGGAGTAGAAGTAAAAGTACTGAAAATTGTTAACGCTCCAGTAAAGTAAAAAATACCTCAAGATTGTACAGTACTTGAGTAAATGTACTTAGTTACTTTACACCACTGTACACTATATATTCATACTGATCCATTGAGCTGCAGTAAGACATGATAATGGCTCTAGTAGGGATGGAGAAAGTACTCAGGTTTGGTTTCTTTTGTAAAAGTATCTATAATACTCATGAAAGTGAAAGTCCTTGTTACTTACTGGAAAACAGCACATCTACAAGCTCACAACAAGTCAGTGGTGTAAAGTAACTAAGTATATGCCCTCAAGTACTGTACTTTTTTACTGTACTATTTCCAATACTTTTACTTCTACTCCACTACATCTCAGAGAGATAATATTATACTTTTACTCCACTACAAATATTTGAAAACTTTAGTTACCAATCACTTTGTAGATTTTGATTATTATTACAAAACATACATTAACCACTTCAGCCTTATATATATTTTGGCCATTTGAAAATAGCAGATCTACAAGCTCACAATGCGTCACTATGTGACGCATTGTGAGCTTGTAGATCTGCTATTTACAAAAGATTATCATACATTTTATACCTTTGAAAACGTCTGCATAATGAGTACTTTCTACTTTTGGTACATTAAGTAAACTTTGATACCAATACCTTTTTACTTTTACTCAAGTACATTTTGACGTTGCAGTATTGATACTTTTACTTAAGTACAAAATTGAGTACTGTTCCCACCATTGCAACACACAGCATTGTGAGCTTATACATCAGCCATTTTCAAATGAGCCAAAGCATGAAATAGGCCTTAAGTGGTTCATATTATGTTTCGTATAGGCTAGTCTAAATACCAAAGTAACTAGTAACTAATGCTGTCAAATAATCAAAGAAAATTACCTCAAAGTTGTAATTAAGTACCGTACTTTTTTCTTGTAACCCTTTTTTTTCACCCAATGCCAATTGTCTAAGTAATCCTGGCAGGAGGGACGCTACACTCCCTCTGCCAGCCCAGGGAGAGCCTAGAGCCGAGCTCATGCCTCCTTCAATGCGTGAGAGCTAGCAAGCCGCTTCTTACTGTATCGCCCGACATTAAGTACAGTACTTGAGTAAAAGTACTTAGTTACTTTCCACCACTGGTCTGTAGATGGAGAATATTGAGTATACTCACTGTGGGAATAGAGGAGAGCTGAAGACTCGTCACATATTAACATAAACCCCAACATGCCTGTGTTGTTGTTTATTTGTCCTTCAGTACGCAACCCTGCAGATCTGCCACGGTGTGAAACAGCAGGGTGTGTTATCTGTTACTTAACAACAGTAATTCAACCCCAAAACAAGGAAGTTTGAGGAGTTTTTTTTTCTTTGCCTCTTCTTCTTCTTTTCTTTTCTGCTGAAAACTGGTCACACCAAAAGTTCACATGCAGTTCAAGTTCAAGTTCACATAAATACATCTATTGATTAAGGAGTGAATTTTTTTAGGGACAATTGAGGCAAATTGACGATCCCTCATTGTCTATGTACAACAATACTGAACAGATGGCACGATGGATACAGAACACTTTTTTTTTGTTAACTAGGGATGACTTGCTCATTTCACAACAGAAGCATGACTTTACTTTACTTTATCTATGTCAGATCGCAAAGGGAAGTAGAGTAAAGTAACTAAGTACATGTACTTAAGTACAACTTGAGTATGTCCAATGTTCAATACTTTAACTTCTACTCCACTACATTTCAGAGGCAATTATTGATTTCTATTGATATTGATTGAAATCCACCACAATTATTTGAAAAAGTTAGTTATTAGTTACCTTGTAGATTTTGAATTCCGAACGTAACAGAGTATGTACATTTCTACATTGCAGTATTGGTGCAGCAATGTAGAGGGGGCAAGGGAAGGTAAAAAAGAAGGGATCAAAAAAGGGACAACAAGGTATCTACATATTTACACATAGCACATCCATCCAATTATGTACTGTACATGACATCTACATCTATAAATGAGGTGCGTGAGCATAGCAGCTGGTGTGTATATATGTATATATATATATATATATATATATATATATATATATATATATATATATATATATATATATATATATATATATATATATATATATATATATATATATATATATATATATGTATATATATATATATATATATATATATATATATATATATATATATATATATATATATATATATATCTTGTCCGGCTCCTGTTCAAAATAACGTTTTAAAAGAAGCCGGACAAGAACATTATTTCATAGGCCTATTTTATGCAACTTTTAGAATGCCATTCTCTTCTACGCCACTCGATGGCGCCAAAGCTTGTGAAATGTGTGTACAACTTTGACAGTAAAAAGTTCACAGGCAGCAGACTGGAATGTAGGCTGAAGAGGAGAAAAAAAACACATCAAAGCTGTTAGTCATATGACTAACAGCAGGGCAGGCAGGCAGTTAGCTCAACAACTCTGACTAACAGCAGGGCAGGCAGTTAGCTCAACAACTCTGACCAACAGCAGGGCAGGCAGGCAGTTAGTTCAACAACACTAAATTCATGGCTTGAAGAGAAGAGTGTTTCAGAGAGTTGAGACACTCTGGAGAATAACTTGTCTATCGTCTATCGTTTTTTGTTTAGAGACGTTTTGTTTAGAGATGTTTTGTTTAGAGACGTTTTGTTTAGAGATGTTTTGTTTAGAGATGTTTTGTTTCTGCTTCAAAGGAGCATTTGAAATCCGTCGGTCCGTATTGTGATGGAGAGCAACAACAGGACACGTCGCCGACGGCAGAAAAAGGGAACGAGAGCCAATGACAGGAGGACACAAACGTGTCCAGATGTCACCGGACACATGAGTGACAGGACATCAACAGATGTCAATGGACAGTTGAGTGACAGGTCATCAACACTGAGTGACAGGTCATCAACAGATGTCAGTGGACAGTTGAGTGACAGGTCATCAACACTGAGTGACAGGTCATCAACACTGAGTGACAGGTCATCAACAGATGTCAATGGACAGATGAGTGACAGGACATCATCATCATCAGTGACAGTGTCCCCAGCAGGGGGTGCTGGTGGACGGAGGCTGGCGGTGGTCAGATGTCCGTCTCCGTCCAGCGAGGGTCTCAGTCTGCCCGGGGTGATGGACGCAGAGGGCCGCGTGGACGAGTCCAGACTGAGGATGCACATCTTCAAAAACGGTCAGTTCCTATAGGTCAGTTCATAGGTCAGTTCATAGGTCAGTTCATAGGTCAGTTCTAGGTCAGTTCTAGGGGCAGACACATAAATATCCCATTAACAAAAGAAAATCGATTAAGAGCGTCGTCCCTCTCCCCCGACAGGAGTTTGAAAAAAAAAAAGACCATTACTGCATCAAAGGTAATCAATCAACAAACTATACTATACAACATTGGCCAAATTGTCAAATATAACATTTTGAAAATAGCCGATCTACAAGCTCACAATGCCAATGTGAGCTTGTAGATCGGCTATTTCTCAATATTCATGTGGAACGGAGTAAATGAGTAAAACAAAATGCGGGGTTCCCAGCTCAAATATGATTATTTTGGGGGGTCACTGCCTGAAAAGGTTGAGAACCACTGTGATGAGTATGTTATAACATAGTATGTTATATTATGACATAGTAATGAGTATATTATAACATAGTATGTTATGTTATGACATAGTAATGGGAATCCAAACAAATAAAACGAATAATTTAGCAACACATTTATCCAGATTATTATTATTATTATTATTATTATTTAACAACACATTTATCCAGAGCCACTTACAAAGTGTGAGACTGGAGAAAGTGTGACGTACATTTTGTCAACAACACGTGGTCAGGGAATAAACTATGAAACGCTACAAAGTGTGTCTTTGTATGTTTTGGTCAAATATAAAAAGCAGTTTGAGTATGAAGAGATGTTACCATCAGGGCCGTTTAAACAATGTTAAGAATATTTGTTCTACAAATTCAACAGGGTCTTTGTTCTGACGTTGGTTTTTGGGCATCAAACCAAACAAGTCAAGAGGAAAGTCAAGTGATTGCATGGCTTCACGCTGTATGGACCGGCTCTCAGTCAAACCATTCTGTAGATCTCAGTGCTTCTCAAACTTGTTCATGTCAAGGACCCCCAAAGTGACACTTAGCCCGTGGACCCCCATTTGAAAAGATATGCCAGACAGGGACCCCAATAAGAGAAGATTTTTTATGGCTCTAGCAGTGATTCTCAACCATTTTAATTCCAAGGACCCCCAGTTTGACATGCATTAGGCTACGGACCCCCATTTAATGGCATTTCTATCTCTGGGACCCTAATTCATAATGTAAAATCAATGTTGATTTAACTCTCAGAGTTACAGACCTATAAGGGTCCATTTGGTTCCATTTGTACACTCTCAGAGTTACAGACCCGTAAGGGTCCATTTGGTTCCATTTGTACACTCAGAGTTACAGACCTGTAAGGGTCCATTTGGTTCCTTACTATCATTTAGCTGGGGACCCCCTGGAACTCCCCCAAGGACCCCTGGGGTCCCCGGACCCCACTTTGAGAACCAATGCTGTAGATCCACCCATTTAGACCGTGTCATTTTTTGATTTCTTTGGCTAATCAAAAATAGCAGATCTACAAGCTCAGCTACGAGCTTGTAGATCTGCTATTTTTTGAAAAATGTAACATTTTTGCACATTTTTTAATATATATTTTTTAAAGCAAACACTTGTAAAAGACTGTGTTCCAGGGACATGCAGAAGCAAAGATTTGAGTTCAAAATGTTTCCGAAAAATATACATATGCAAAGATTTGCACAAACGTTCAAGATTTTTCAAAAATAGCAGATCTACAAGCTCATAGCGCGGCACAGAGTGCCAATAAGATGGCACAATTTCCGTCTCCTCACTCAGAAACCTGCCTATACAAATGGAACCAAATGGACCCGTGTACGCTCTCAGAGTTAAACTAGAAAAAGTGCTCCTCGGAGCACAGGTCTCCGCCAGGTCAGGTAGGTTATTGTGGCCTCCTGGTGGCGCTATAATAGGCCAATGTGAAAAAGGGTGCCATTTTTTCTTAGGCCTTTCGCGGCAATCAGACACTGCATTCATGATTTGAGGCATTTTGTTCCAAAAAAATATTTTGCTAAATTAGACCTGCTGGTGGCGCTGTAACAGGCCAATGTGAAAAGGGGGGCATTCATTCCTCGGCCTAGTGGGAATAATGCGTGCATAATTTCACTTTAATTGCATGATGCGTTCATGCTTTGAGGCATTTTGTTCAAAACAAACCAATCCTGCAAACATTGTAAGCCAATCTTAGCCAATCAGGATGGAATATGGGAAATCGGCCAGATCCGTGTTGATCACATGACAATAGATAGCTTTCCGCGCGACGTCATCACAGAGCAGAATGCGCAATCTGCGCATGCCTGGGGTAGAACGAACCCGGAAGCGCCGTTCACTCTGTTGTTGTGTTCGGGAGTTAGATAGGCATAATGCTGCTATTATGGGCGGACACACGGACGGACACACGGACACACGGACGGACACACGGACACACGGACGGACACACGGACTGACACACGGACACACGGACGGACAGGGTGCAAAACATACTCTCTCGCCATGCCCTTCAGCCTGGCGGAGACAATTAACGCTGAGAAATGGGTGACGTGCTCCTTTAACAGCTTCATAGAAGCAGATTGACCTATAGTAGTATCTCATGAGTCATGATCACGTTCCCGTTTGTTCCTGTAGTGAAACCGTCATGAAACAAGCTGCCATTGATTCCTCAGAATAGACTCACTGTTTACGTCAACAAACCAACAACACAGGCTGTGCTTCTCAAACAAGGACCTGCAGTAGTGGAAAAAGTACTCACACTTTTTACTTCAGTAAAAGTATCAATGTAAATACTCTGTTACCATAAGTATTGTCGGAATTCAAAATTTGCTCGAGTAAAAGTACAAAAGTCTTGGTATCAAAATGTACTTAAAAGTACCAAAATTAAAAAGTACTAATTATGCAGAATGCCCCATTTTACAAGTTTTCAAATGTATGAAATGTGTGAAACTCTTTTGAAAATAGCCGATCTACATTGCGACGCATTGTGAGCTTGTAGATAGGCTATTTTCAAAAGGTGCCAACTGAAGCCAGAACTGCTCAAGGGTTGTTTCTCTCTGAGTGTAACTTTCAGGTTATGTAATAATGTAAATGTAATAATTTGGCGCCCCCCCTGTAGTAACTCTGAGGACCCCCTAAGGGTCCCGTACCCCCTGTTGAAGACCCATGGATTAGATGATGCCAGGTAGTTAGTGTTGATCAAATATGACTCAATATTCTGTCACTGCATTTCCCATTTCTCACCTCAAATGTCTTCAGAAACATTCTTTAGTGTGTAGCTACTGTTCAGCTGCAGAATGACACTGTGTGTTTGTTTACATGGTTGCCATGTTGGATACGGAAGAAAAACGAGCACTGTGGACTGATTTGATTCAAGGTGATCAGTTTGATGTTCATAGCAACGGTCTGTTGATGTAACCAACAGTCTGTTGTTAATAGTAATGGTTTGTTCTTCATAGCAACGGTCTGTTGATGTAAGCAACGGTCTGTTGTTCATAGTAATGGTCTGTTCTTCATGGCAACGGTATGTTGTCCATAGCAACGGTCTGTTGTCCATAGCAACGGTCTGTTCTTCATAGCAACGGTCTGTTCGTCATAGCAACGGTCTGCTCTTCATAGTAACGGTCTGTTCTTCATAGCAACGGTCTGTTCGTCATAGCAACGGTCTGTTCTTCATAGTAACGGTCTGTTCTTCATAGCAACGGTCTGTTGTCCATAGCAACGGTCTGTTGTTCATAATAATGGTATGTTGTCCAAAGCAACTGTCTGTTGTCCATAGCAACGGTCTGTTCTTCATAGCAACGGTATGTTGTCCATAGCAACGGTATGTTGTCCATAGCAACGATCTGTTGTTCATAGTAACAGTCTCTTCTTCATAGCAACAGCATAGTATCTGCAAATTTGTGGTCAAAATGAACACTGTTCCAGAACTGATGAAAACTCCATTTCCATTTCTCCCTCCAGGGGGCGTGTCTCCGGCCTCGCAGCGGGGGGCGGTGTGGCGCTTCCTGTTCGGCATGTACCCCTGCAGCTCCACGGCGCTAGAGCGCCCCCTGCTGCAGGAGCAGCTGGCCGTGCGCTACCAGGTCATGAAGAGGAAGTGGCAGCAGGTGCTGCCCTCTAGTGTCCGCCTGCGACTCAACGGAACCGACGGTAACCACAGCACCGCTTTCATCCTTTTTTTTTTTTCCTTTTTTGTTTACTAAATTTTGATTCCACGATTTTGTGACCCATTTTTTCACCCAGTGCCAAATAAAGCTTGTAATCCTGGGCGCTACTCTCCACCCTCTGCCAGCCTGGGGAGAGCCCAGAACTGAGCTCATGCTTCCTTCAACGCATGAGGAGTGAGCAGGCCGCTTCTTATAACCTGACAGGGGGGAGTTTCCCCGGTAGGACGTAGCGGGGGAAACTAACTCACAGTGCGAGGCGTTGTGAGCTTGTATATCGGCTATTTTCACAATATTTATCTGTTTAGTCAAACTAAATGTAATGCCTACAATTCCAAGTGCTTGTCAGGGTGGGGGGTCCTGTTATGGCAATATTGGACTGTCATTGCGAACGCGGAAGGAGGCGCGCCTCCGCCCAAGTGGAGCTTACTATGAAATCCTGCTCGGCTTGTGTGTGTGTCTGTCTGTGTGCGTGCACTGCCTGTGTGCAGCCTCCAGAGTGCGCCAGAGTGCCGAGCAGGGTTTCATACACACACACACACACACACACACACACACACACACACACACACACACACACACACACACACACACACACACACACACACACACACACACACACACACACACACACACACACACACACACACACACACACGCACACACACGCGCCTGCACTACAGTGTGGCCATGAAGAACGCAGGAATGTAGACAATGCTCTGATTAAAATAAACACACCTGCAACATATTTCAAGCTGCGTTCGCTTCCAGCGTTCGCGCGTCTTACTTGTATATTGATCTACAATTTATTGATTGTATGCATATCACAAGTTGCCATTCGCCTCACACCCACTGTTGTGGGTGTCCTTTCAGGTGTTAAGACACCTCCTTTGTGTTTATTCCTCCATGTTAAATCAACCCTTTTGATCAAGCTATGTAAATGGCCATGCCAGACCTATTGTTTCTTGGTCATGGGACCCCCTGGGCCTGACTTGGGAGAGAGGTATAAAGACACTGAGAAAAGATATGAGAGGGGACTTCTTTTAAGAGAGCTGGAGGAGCACCTGAGCTCAGGGTACAGGCCCTCTTGGGCTACGGGGGGACAGGACATTGAGGAGAAACATGCTTGTTTTTGATGCGGTTGGATTTGACAAATAAACATATTTCTTATCTGTTTCACCTCGACTGGATATATATTATTTCCATAACAGTCCCCAGTTCAAATATGATTATTTTGGGGCCTGAACCCTTGCACTATAAGGTAATTAATGCTGTGTTTGTGTTCCAGCTGAGTTGGTCTTGGCGGTGCGGTACTTTGACCAGAGGCAGGCGGAGGACCGTCTTCAAGGTCACGACCAGAACCCAGAGGTCAGGGACCGCCTGGCCTTCCTGGAGCTACAGGCACAGGTCAGAACCTCTTCCACTTTCTGTCTACACAACATACACGGTAAAACCCTCCAGAAATCTGCCATGGGTCTATAGCTCAACCAGTGTTCATTCCGTCGACTAGTGGAGAAGAGATCCAGTAGAGATAAGACTAGTGGAGAAGAGATCCAGTAGAACTAAGACTAGTGGAGAAGAGATCCAGTAGAACTAAGACTAGTGGAGAAGAGATCCAGTAGAACTAGACTAGTGGAGAAGAGATCCAGTAGAGATAAGACTAGTGGAGAAGAGATCCAGTAGAACTAAGACTAGTGGAGAAGAGATCCAGTAGAGATAAGACTAGTGGAGAAGAGATCCAGTAGAGATAAGACTAGTGGAGAAGAGATCCAGTAGAGATAAGACTAGTGGAGAAGAGATCCAGTAGAGATAAGACTAGTGGAGAAGAGATCCAGTAGAGATAAGACTAGTGGAGAAGAGATCCAGTAGAACTAAGACTAGTGGAGAAGAGATCCAGTAGAACTAAGACTAGTGGAGAAGAGATCCAGTAGAACTAAGACTAGTGGAGAAGATATCCAGTAGAACTAGACTAGTGGAGAAGAGATCCAGTAGAACTACGACTAGTGGAGAAGAGATCCAGTAGAACTAAGACTAGTGGAGAAGAGATCCAGTAGAACTAAGACTAGTGGAGAAGAGATCCAGTAGAACTAAGACTAGTGGAGAAGAGATCCAGTAGAACTAAGATTAGTGGAGAAGAGATCCAGTAGAACTAAGACTAGTGGAGAAGAGATCCAGTAGAACTAAGACTAGTGGAGAAGAGATCCAGTAGAACTAGACTAGTGGAGAAGAGATCCAGTAGAACTAGTATAGTGGAGAAGAGATCCAGTAGAACTAGACTAGTGGAGAAGTCATTTCATGCTTTGGTAAATACAGTATATATCAGGCATTACAACATCATTGCGGCCTGTCAAAATTCATTTTAGTCGACTAAATCAACAGTAGATTTAGTCGACTAAAATCTTATGATATTTAGTCGACTAAAACTAGACTAAAAACTGAAACATTTCAGATGACTAAAATTGAAATGGAATTTTATTCAGACAATGACTAAAACTAAATCAAAATTTGCTGTCAAAATTAACACTGATCTGTACTAAGAAGTGCTCTGGAAGTGACACATGCTAAGACTTCTACAGATGAAAAAATATATGTTTTCTGTGGACACGACCCTCACAGTTCAATCAGACATTAAATTGCATACAACAGTTCATAATCCAAAAAAAAGCTGTGCAAAAGAGGTGAGTTTTTAGAAGAGATTTAAAAGAGGACACTGAGTTTGCCTGCCTGAGGTCCCCAGGCAGTGAGTTCCACAGCCGAACGACCCGAACGGCAAAAGCCCGGTCGCCATTTGTGACAAGACGAGACTTTGGTACCGTCAATAAGGCCCTGCTGGATAATCTCAGGCAGCGGCCTGGCCTATAAGGAGTTAAAAGATCACATAATATACACAGGAGCCTGACCATTTAGGGCCTTAAAAACAAGCAGCAAAATATTAAAATCAATTCTAAAACTCACAGGTAACCAATGAAGGTTTACTACTGGGGATTTGACTGTTCACATGAAGCTTAATATTGAATATTGTGTGTGTGTGAGTGTGTGTTTGTATTACCATACTTGCGGGGACCAAGTATAGTAGAATTTGAAGAAATCTACATTGTGAGGACCGTTTTCCTGGTTCTCACAAGACAAATGGTTGTTTTATACTTTAAAAAAAACATTTTTTAGAGATACGTTTACAATTAGAAAAACATTCAGGTCAGGATTAGACATTTATGTGTCTTAGAGGTTAGGTTTAGGGATTGGAATTAGAGTTCAACATGATTTATACTTAGTTGCACGCCAGTGTCATGCACCGAAAAACTGCCGATCTATAAGCCCACAACGCGTCGCAGCGCGACGCGTTGTGGGCTTATAGATCTGCTGATTTTCGGCTTTTGGCTTACGGTTAAAATAGCAATTATTATTTTTAAATGGCATTCATAACATGGCTGTCCTAAAATGTTGATGTCCTCACAAGTATAGTAATACAAACGTGTGTGTGTGTGTGTGTGTGTGTGTGTGTGTGTGTGTGTGTGTGTGTGTGTGTGTGTGTGTGAGAGATACGTTGTCAGCTATAAAAGCGGGTGGGGCGTCATCCGATCAGTTCGGTCATGTGTCTACACAGAGAGAGATATTTGTGTTTGAACTCTTTAGGGGCGTGTCCATTATCTTTAATCCACTGAAATGATGTGTGTGTGTGTGTGTGTGTGTGTGTGTGTGTGTGTGTGTGTGTGTGTGTGTGTGTGTGTGTGTGTGAGAGATACGTTGTCAGCTATAAAAGCGGGTGGGGCGTCATCCGATCAGTTCGGTCATGTGTCTACACAGAGAGAGATATTTGTGTTTGAACTCTTTAGGGGCGTGTCCATTATCTTTAATCCACTGAAATGATGTGTGTGTGTGTGTGTGTGTGTGTGTGTGTGTGTGTGTGTGTGTGTGTGTGTGTGTGTGTGTGTGTGTGTGTGTGTGTGTGTGTGTGTGTGTGTGTGTGTGTGTGTGTGTGTGTGTGTGTGTGTGTGTGTGTACTGAGGAACAGGATACAGTGATTAAACACACACCTGCACTCAGGCTTAATAACATGTTTACTTTGGCTGTTCCATTTCAACCTGATTATTAACCCATTCAAACTGGGAAAACATCTGTTGTCATTTTAGAGTTTAGCTATACGTATACACACAGCAACATACGTTGTTCAGAAAACTCTTAGGATTTAGAACAGTGGTTCTCAAAAATAGAAGATCTACAAGCTCACAGCTCTACAGCGCTTGATCTACAAGCTCACAGTGTGTCGCGCTGTGAGCTTGTAGATCTGCTACACTTGTGAAAAATCTTGAAAGTGTTTGATATTTTTTTTTACACAAATCTGCTCTTCTGTGGGGGGTCCCTGGCACAAAACCTTTTCAGATGGGGGGGTTCGAGGCCAAATACATACATAAATTATTTTGGGGGTCCTTGGCACGAAATAGTTTGAGAACGACTGATTTAGAAGGCATTTGTAGAATGGGTCTCAGGTCTTAAAGGGTTAATCCTAATGCGCAATGTCTCACATCTTTGTTGTCGGGCAGAAACCATTATTTAGATTTAAAAAATATATATATACTAAACTGCAGTGTCACGCCAAAAATAGCACACATACTTTTTCTACTTTTGAATTTGAATCGTGAAAAGTACCAGTTTATGGTAGATATTGTATAATGTTTAGATATATTGATGTCGGTACGTTTCCAAGCAAATAAAAAACGGTACCTTTGAAACCTTGTGATTATCTGTGTTCAGGTGTTGTTTGAACGCGTGACCTTTGACCTGGAAGAAGTCCAGGAGGCCATAAGGATCATCGACAAGGACGTTCCTCGAACCAACAGAGACCTGGCCTACTACCTGTGAGTGTGTGTGTGTGTGTGTGTATGTGTATGTGTATGTGTATGTGTATGTGTGAGCGTGAGTGTGAGTGTGAGTGTGAGTGTGTGTGTGTGTGTGTGCGCGCGCGCGCGCGGGGATCAGTTCAGTCATGTGTAGTCTGGGAGGCATTGCCTCCGAGTTTGGACGGCGGGGCGCGGCCACTGCGTTGTGATTCAAATCAACAGCCAATGAAGAAAAGGGGGCGGGATCCACATGCAGTGGGTGTTGCATCTAAATAGGATCGACGGGAAGCAATTTCCCCTTGAGAAATTTCGGCCGCCATTGTTGTGTACTGCTGTTTGCCTCTCGTCGGACTTTTTAGACGAGTTGCACAGCTCCAGACCGGTAAGAGGCGTGTCCGCTCAGATTCAGAGCGTAAATAACATCCCGCCCACAAATCCCAGGGCTCTGGCCCAGAAGTTCCTCGCCGAGCCGGCGAAAACTTCTGGGAACTCAGATTAAGTCATGTGTAGATATGTTTGAACTCTCTAGTGGTCATGTCCATTGAAAGTGTTTTTATTTTTTAATCCACTCATATGACATCCATAGCGCACGCATGCAGTATTTTATAGACACGCTGTGTGTGTGTGTGTGTGTGTGTGTGTGTGTGTGTGTGTGTGTGTGTGTGTGTGTGTGTGTGTGTGTGTGTGTGTGTGTGTGTGTGTGTGTGTGTGTGTGTGTGTGTGTGTATGTGTGTGTGTGTGTGTGTGTGTGTGTGTGTGTGTGTGTGTGTGTCTGTGTGTGTGTGTGTGTGTGTGTGTTTCATACAGTCTACAGAGTTGATGACATAATCAACTGATTTAAATGATTTGAGTTGATCGCAATTATTTTTGGATAATTGTATAAAAACAGCTGCATTACATAAACAAACATGTCATATTTTCAGCATTATTTACATTTTAACGACTTTCAAACTGGCGTCCCTATTTTGAGCATGGGGGGGGCGGGGGATATTGAAAAATGCATAATTATTCTAAGATATGGATCTAAAAGCTCACAACCATCACGGCGCAATGCAAGCATGGTGAGCTTATAGATCGACTAATTTAGCTATTTCTGAACATTTTTGAAAGAATACAAATCTTTATTTTATTTTTCATATCTGCCCTGTGACATTTTTGTTTACACAGCCTTACAAGGCAAACTTAAATCTAATGTATATTCATATGTTCATAAAAACACAATTAAATCACTAATCTTAACCCATTAAGACCTGAAACTGTGTCATTTTTAGATGTAAGCTAAAAAGCATTATTTTACACTTTGGGCTATTCAAAAATCGTGAAAATTTGTGCAAATCTTTGAATATATATATTTTTAAAGCGAACATTTTTAACTCAAATCTTTGCTTCTGGGGGTCCCTGGAACAAAATATTTTGATGGGGGTCCGCGGCCAAATACATATAATTTTGGGGGTCGTTGACATGAAAAAGATTGAGCACCACTGATATAGAAACATACGTTTTTGAGAATACTGTTGAGATTTAGGAGACATGTAGAATCAGCTTCAGGTCTCAATGGGTTAATGATGTGTCTTGACAATCATTCATCAGCTACAATGTCATGATGGTGAATGTTGTTTTGTGTTTTACTTTTTAGGGGTGAAGGGTCTGGCAACCTGTTGGTGTTGAGGGACATTCTGATCACATACGCTGCTTTTCACCCAGGTAACTAGTTTAATGTGTTTAAATACAAAGTACTTTTCACCCAGGTAACTAGTTTAATGTGTTTAAATACAAAGTACTTTTCACCCAGGTAACTAGTTTAATGTGTTTAAATACAAAGTACTTTTCACCCAGGTAACTAGTTTAATGTGTTTAAATACAAAGTACTTTTCACCCAGGTAACTAGTTTAATGTGTTTAAATACAAAGTACTTTTCACCCAGGTAACTAGTTTAATGTGTTTAAATACAAAGTACTTTTCACCCAGGTAACTAGTTTAATGTGTTTAAATACAAAGTACTTTTCACCCAGGTAACTAGTTTAATGTGTTTAAATACAAAGTACTTTTCATCCAGGTAACTAGTTTAATGTGTTTAAATACAAAGTACTTTTCACCCAGGTAACTAGTTTAATGTGTTTAAATACAAAGTACTTTTCACCCAGGTAACTAGTTTAATGTGTTTAAATACAAAGTTCTTTTCACCCAGGTAACTAGTTTAATGTGTTTAAATACAAAGTACTTTTCACCCAGGTAACTAGTTTAATGTGTTTAATACAAAGTACTTTTCACCCAGGTAACTAGTTTAATGTGTTTAAATACAAAGTACTTTTCACCCAGGTAACTAGTTTAATGTGTTTAAATACAAAGTACTTTTCACCCAGGTAACTAGTTTAATGTGTTTAAATACAAAGTACTTTTCACCCAGGTAACTAGTTTAATGTGTTTAAATACAAAGTACTTTTCACCCAGGTAACTAGTTTAATGTGTTTAAATACAAAGTACTTTTCACCCAGGTAACTAGTTTAATGTGTTTAAATACAAAGTACTTTTCACCCAGGTAACTAGTTTAATGTGTTTAAATACAAAGTACTTTTCACCCAGGTAACTAGTTTAATGTGTTTTAATACAAAGTTATTTTCATCCAGGTAACTAGTTTAATGTGTTTTAATGCAAACAACCAAAGGAAAATGATTCATGTTGGACTTTTCTGCATCTCTCTTCTATGTACTGACACACACACTCACTCACTCACTCACTCACTCTCACACACACACACACACACACACACACACACTCACACACTCACACACTCACACACTCACACACTCACACACACACACACACACACACACACACACACACACACACACACACACTCACACACTCACACACTCACACACACACACACACACACACACACACACACACACACACACACACACACACACACACACACACACACACACACACACACACCCCAAGAGAGGGAGCCCTCTGGTGGCCAACTAGTACAAGATGTTGTGTCCTAGAACAGCCACCATGCTTCTATAAATCTATCAGCTGAACAAACACATCTGTTAAATAATAATAGTTTATAGAACTTGCGTGGCACAGAGGTAAAGTACCGTCCCACCGTCTAGGGGTTCGAATCCACCAGAGTGTCTATATGAAACACTATAGGCTCTATGGACAGCAGCATATTGTAAAGAAATTGGGCCTCTTTCTTACTTCCTTCACAGGTTGTTACAATGACGCTAATGAAGGCTCTGTTCCATTCTGGTTGTTACGATGACACTAATGAAGGCTCTGTTCCATTCTGGTTGTTACAATGACACTAATGAAGGCTCTGTTCCATTCTGGTTGTTACAATGATACTAATGAAGGCTCTGTTCCATTCTGGTTGTTACAATGATACTAATGAAGGCTCTGTTCCATTCTGGTTGTTACAATGATACTAATGAAGGCTCTGTTCTATTCTGGTTGTTACAATGATACTAATGAAGGCTCTGTTCCATTCTGGTTGTTACAATGATACTAATGAAGGCTCTGTTCCATTCTGGTTGTTACAATGATACTAATGAAGGCTCTGTTCCATTCTGGTTGTTACAATGATACTAATGAAGGCTCTGTTCCAAATTTTCCAGGGATTAATTAGCATAACGACTAAATTGGGTTACAAAGTAATTGTCTACACTAAATAAAATCGATATTAATGTGTTATTGTTGATCATGTTAGAGGTGAGCTACGCCCAGGGAATGAATGATCTGTGCAGTCGCTTCCTGGAGGTCCTGGACTGTGAGGTGGACACCTTCTGGAGCTTCTCCTGCTACATGGACAAGTTCTCCAAGGACTTCAGAGCTGATGGACTACACAGGAAGATAGGTGAGACTTTATGAATTATGATGTTCTACAGGAAGATAGGTGAGACATTATGAATTATGATGTTCTACACAGGAAGATAGGTGAGACATTATGAATTATGATGATCTACACAGGAAGATAGGTGAGACATTATGAATTATGATGTTCTACACAGGAAGATAGGTGAGACTTTATGAATTATGATGATCTACACAGGAAGATAGGTGAGACATTATGAATTATGATGTTCTACACAGGAAGATAGGTGAGACTTTATGAATTATGATGTTCTACACAGGAAGATAGGTGAGACATTATGAATTATGATGTTCTACACAGGAAGATAGGTGAGACTTTATGAATTATGATGTTCTACACATGAAGATAGGTGAGACATTATGAATTATGATGTTCTACACATGAAGATAGGTGAGACATTATGAATTATGATGTTCTACACATGAAGATAGGTGAGACATTATGAATTATGATGTTCTACACATGAAGATAGGTGAGACATTATGAATTATGTTCTACATGAAGATAGGTGAGACATTATGAATTATGATGTTCTACACATGAAGATAGGTGAGACATTATGAATTATGATGTTCTACACATGAAGATAGGTGAGACATTATGAATTATGATGTTCTACATGAAGATAGGTGAGACATTATGAATTATGATGTTCTACATGAAGATAGGTGAGACATTATGAATTATGATGTTCTACATGAAGATAGGTGAGACTTTATGAATTATGATGTTCTACATGAAGATAGGTGAGACTAAGCCACTATGTATGTTTAAATGTTCATTATGTTTAACACATTGATTGCCAAGATCGCATTGATGCGTTCTTTCATTTTTTTTGGAAAATTCCACAAGGGGCGCTCTAACACAGCTTTGGAATGATCGATCGTCATTCAGAGAAGTAGAATGTGGATGTGACGTCATTCCAAACAAACAGGAAGCCATCCGCTTCCTGTTTGGGATTTTCAGAAAAACAGCTGTAACTCGGTTTCTTTTTTTTGCATTGAAAACCACTAGTTTTCAGCGGGCCGAAGCCCCAAAATGGCGGATCGCGGTTGGAACGTTGTCGTTCCTATGGATACACAGATCCCTCCGCTAACCCACGGGGACTATTTTGTTTGTGTTTTTGGGACACAATGTCGGTTCCGCGGCGTTTCAAATATCATCGGATTGAGGTAATTATATGCTGGCAAGGGGATAGAAAACTGTTTAATATCCTGGCAATCAATGTGTTAATAATCACTATTTCTCTAATAATTCACTGACCTGGTGTCAGAAGACGTGTCAAAGGATTGTTAGTGTAGATGATTGTTCAACAATACTCTAGTGAAGTAAAAATACCTAAACATTACAGTAATTGAGTAAATGTACTTAGTTACACCACTGATAGACGCGATGCCAAGTGGAGTGCTGTTGCTCAGCACAGCCCTGTCAGTGTCCATCACCATACAGTTACTGTACCAACAAAACAGACTAAATCAACACATAATCTAAATGTATTTGGTACTGTACGTATATTGTGGTGCAATTGCGTTAACCCATTGACCTGGAACTGTGTCATTTTTAGATTTGAGCTAAAAAGCATTATTTTACACTTTGGGCTATTCAAAAATAGCAGATATACAAGCTCGTAGTGCGGCACCGAGTGCCGCGCTACGAGCTTGTATATCTGCTATTTTTGAAAAATCGTGAAAATGTGTGCAAATTTTCTGAATATATATATTTTAAAGCGAACATTTTTAACTCAAATCTTTGCTTCTGGGGGGTCCCTGGAGCAAAATATTTTGATGGGGGTCCGCGGCCAAATGCATATAATTTCGGGGGTCCTTGACATGAAAAAGATTGAGCACCACTGATGTAGAAACATACGTTTTTCAGAAAGGTTGAGATTTAGGAGACATGTAGAATCGGCTTCAGGTCTTAATGGGTTAATTTCCTGAAGATTAAAAGGCATTTATCTTATTTCATTTGCATTTTAATTTGAATTATGGCCTGTATTATGCTTCCATAAGAAACATTTGGCTATAGTGTCTGTCTCCTTGTAAATACATGGTGCCTGACTGTGATGATATGAATATACATACTGTACATAATATAGATATTAATAAACTGTAGTTCTGTTTGTCAGAGCTAGAGGCAGCGTTACTGAAGCAGCTCGACCCTCAGCTTCACAACCACCTGGTGACTGACCGCATGGAGAGCTTCACCTTCTGTCACAGGTAATGTACTGACACCTACTGGCACAACCAGGTACTGTCTCTCTCACACACACACACACAGACCGCGCGCGCGCACACTCACTCACTCACTCACTCACTCACTCACTCACTCACACGCACACACGCACACACACACACACACACACACACACACACACACACACACACACGTTTGATTCAGAGATCAGAGACATATCTAAACATGTTCCACTAACCAGTTACAATGTACAAACATTGCTGTGTCAAACCGTCCATGTTTCATCTCTGTACTGATAATCCTGGAATCTTTGCACGTCTCTCTGCTAATACACCCTGTGTTGATGTTGTCAATGAAGGCTCCAGATCACATTCTATCCTTGAAGTGGCCTGCACCTTTGACTCTATAGCTTAGAGGAAGCTTTTATGATTAAAGTAATTAAATACCAGCCACTCCTCCACACATCACAGAGCTTATAAGCTTATAGGTGCAATCTACTCGTTTCTGTCTTTGGCAACCTAGGACATGTCCGTAGGTTGGCCGTAAGTGGCTTCCAACAACGTGGGATGTAATGCCCATGAAAAGCAGCTAAACTGCTTGCAAAGATTCTGTGCAATCTCTGTTATCATTGGTAGCCCACTGTGGTGGAATTCTGGATCAATCACAAACTAGCAACGTCACGTGCGCACATTTGACCACAGTGAATTGTGGGTCCACCAGCGGAGGGCGCTGTTGTTCAGACAATGTATTATAGAGAAAATAGCATGCACAAAATATCTAGAGGGTGCATTATGTTGTCAATAAGCTACATTTTGACAAACTTCATCAAATAGAATAAATGTAAAATAACTCTTGTTACACTCTCCCCTCTTGAATTCGGCAAAATACCAACTGCCGCAGCATAACACTGAAATAATCTCCGGTGCAAAAGTTCACATGTAAACCCAGGTCACAATCAAACAGAGGTAACAACACCACCACAAGTATTTTGTCATTTGAAGTATTCCCCCTATGGTGTGTAGGATAACGAATGCCCCAACGCACTGAAAGAAGAAAAAAACTCCTGCATGGCATCTTCAAATGCAAGAACAAAATGTAATGTTTCGTTCTGTTAGACCTTACAGCACATAGTCAATATCCAATCCAATCCACTTTATTTATAGAGCACATTTTAAAAACAACAGTGTTGAAACCAAAGTGCTGTACACTCAGTAAAAATCACACCCTGTGTGAAGGTAGCGGCGCCTTAGATACATTTTGTCATCGATATGTGTTTATAATGTGTTTATAGCCATGTGTCACGTGAAGCTTGACCAATCACTTTGTTGACGGGTCTGACCAATCAGAACGTTGACGGGTCTGACCAATCAGAACGTTGACGGGTCTGACCAATCAGAACGTTGACGGGTCTGACCAATCAGAACGTTGACGGTGAACACGGACAAAGTCAGGTATAGAGCGGCTAGCGCCGCTAAAAAAATAAAATAAACAAGAACACACACAGTGAACAAGACAACGATTGACACAATGCCTGAGGGAAGCAGCAGCTTTTCAATCTGAATTTTTAAACTCCAAGGAGAACAAGTGAGTTTTCAAACGTGATTTAAACACAGGCAGGGTTTGAGACACTCTAACATGGTGTGGCAGTTTGTTCCGCAGTTTGTTACACAGGGAGGAATGATCTATCTCCCTGTGTTTTCAACTTTGTTGCTGGGACCTTAAGGAGTGACTGGTCAGTAGACCTCAAGACCCTTGTACCATTATTGGGAGGTAGAAGTTCCGAAATGTATAATGATGCCAGCCCATTTAAAGACTTAAAGACAAACATTAAAGTCTTAAACTGAATCCTGTAACGAACAGGGAGCCAGTGTAAGGAGGCAGTGTGTGTCCTTGTATTATATCTCATGTGGACACAAATACATGATTGTGTTTTCAGGTGGCTCCTCCTGGGCTTCCAGAGGGAGTTTGAACCCAGTGACGCCCTGCGTCTGTTTGAGCTGCTGAGCTGTGACCATCTGGAGTTCATCTCCCAACAGGTGGAGCGAGCCCGATACCAGGAGAGACTGGCCCGCAAGCGCTGCTGTGCAGGTAGGCAGTGGTGGAAAAGCATTGTGTTCCAGTGGTTAATAAAGTCTTCTGATAGCATTGTGTTCCAGTGGTTAATAAAGTATTCTGATAGCATTGTGTTCCAGTGGTTAATAAAGTCTCCTGATAGCGTTGTGTTCCAGTGGTTAATAAAGTCTTCTGATGGCTGTGAATGCTGTGTTCTAGTGGTTAATAAAGTCTTCTGATAGCTGTGCATGGTGTGTTCTAGTGGTGGAGGAGACGTCGGGCTCAGAGCCTCACACCATCAACACAGACTTCACCTTCGAGCTGTTCATCTGTGCTACCATCCTGATAGACAACAGAGACTCTCTGCTGCGCTGCAGAGACGATGTGCAGCTCATCCAGTTCACTAGCAGGCATGTCATTCTACACCCCCGGCTCTTAAAGGGATAGTTCACCCCAAAATAAATCTTCTTTTCTATCGATTAGTCACCCCATGGAGACTCGAATTCATGGATATTCTTTTGTTTTCATCAAATTATTGGCTTAGGAATGCAACAAACACAAAAAATATCCATGCATTGGGGGGGTTATTTACGATAAGATAATGATCACGAACCAAATGGACCCATACGGGTCTATAACTCTGAGAGGAAGCTTGTAGATCTGCTATTTTCAAATAGCAGAAGAAATGCAACATTTGGCTAATGTATTGTTTTGTAATAAATAACAATCAAAATGTGTAGTAACTTGTAACTGAAGTTTTGTAATAATTGTAGTTGAGCAAAAAATTACGTTTGCCTCTGAGATTTAGCGGGAGTTGAAGTGTAAAATATCGAGAAAAATGAAGAAAAAATACCTTGAAATTATACTTAAGTAAGCTACAGTACTGGAGTAAATCTACTTAATTTACTTTCCGCTGCTGAACGTAACAGAGCACTGTGCTCTCTCTTTCTGTCTCCGCTGCAGCCTGCAGGGAACCCTGGACTTGAACCGCACGCTCCACAGAGCCGAGGAGCACTTCTACAACTACTGTAAGCGCTCGGCCTGGGACTACACGGGAGGCTGCTGCCGCGCCCGCAAACACAAACACGAGCACTTCCTCTACCAGCTCCGCAGCTTGTTCTTCTGACCAGCGGGAGGCGCTCTATCTGAACCACATGAACTCCCCTAGCATTCGTTTACCTTTTTTTTTCCCCCGGGGGGGAACGGAACATTTTGGCGAAAATAGCTCGATCGACGAGTTCAGGACGCGTCGCATCGTGACACGCGTCCTTGGCTCGTAACATCACTATTTTCAGTGAAGATATTTGGTGTAGAGGGGAAAGAGAGGAGGGGGGGTCTAGTACAGAACCCTGGGGACCTCCAGTCATTGGCAGCCCAAATCCAGCCCAAACGTTCCGGTCCAGATTGGAGTGGGATCGGTCTCATACAGATGTGCCACTTCAAAACTTCACACGTTACTGTTCTTTCCCTGAAAGTGCCCTGAAAATGCATTTTTTCCTCCCTGTTTTGCCCTTAAAAATGCACTGTTTTGCCCCTGAAAAGAAGTTGTCACTACACACCCCCGTTTTTCCCTTCAACAGACATCCATATACATGAGAACAAAAGAATGTGTGTTGAAGAAGGTGTCAGACTCATTATGAGGCGAAAGGTGATTTGAAGAGGTCCTTGACCAGTTGCTCAAATTAATTAGCATCATAAAAGCAGTGATCATCAAAATAATTCAGCATTTTAAATGCCCTTCTTTGTCCCTCTTATTGCCCTGGGAATCCCCTGAAAATGTACTGTCTTGGCGATGGCAGGACATTTGAAGTTTTGAAATGGCACATCTGTATACCTCTTTGCCAAAAATAGCCGATCTACAAGCTCACAACGCCTCGCGCTGCGAGGCGTTGTGAGCTTGTAGATCGGCTATTTTTGGCTAAAGTTCTCCTCAGAAAAGGGATGCTAGGTGTCGAGTGGTTATGGTAAAAAGAAAAATCATATCACATAAAGATTTGGCGGACCCCCTGTAGTAACTCTGAGGACCCCCTAGGGGTCCCGGACCCCCTGTTGAAGACCCCTGCTGTAAACTGGGAAAAAAAGGGCACTTCTGGTCAAGAGGGCAAAGGGCAGGTGCTCTAGCTCCACCTAGAGTCTATCTGTGCACGTCCCTGCACGTCGCATCGTGACACGCGTCCTTGGCTCGTAACGTCAGCTATTTTCGGTGAATATATTTGGTGTAGAGGGGAAAGAAAGGAGGTGGGGGGGGGGGGGGGGGCTAGTACAGAGCCCTGGGGACCTCCAGTCATTGGCAGCCCAAATCCAGCCCAAACGTTCCGGACGGTCCAGATTGGAGTGGGATCGGTCTCACATGCAGTCTGTCTGAACACGGCTCATAAAATGGTTCAAATCTGATTTCTGAATATCTCTTACTGTACAACACCAGCTTTAAGTGTAAAGACATGATACGTGTGTTGTGTAATGGTGTTCCCCTCATTACATGACCTCACTGTGAAGGCTCTTTAATCTGGGATTATGATCAATATGTAAACACTGTTTGATCTTCTGTCTGTAGCGCTGAGACGTGGAGTGTATAGCAACAGGTGTGTGTGTGCGTGCGTGTGTGTGTGTGTGTGTGTGTGTGTGTGTGTGTGTGTGTGTGTGTGTGTGTGTGTGTGTGTGTGTGTGTGTGTGAGAGAGAGTCCACTCTGTGCTGTCACCTGATCTATGTGACAACTGCAGGAATAGTGGCGTTGCTATTTGTGGACGCACGTTCAGAGGGACAGAGAGGGAGGGACAGGGGGGGGACAGAGAGGGAGGATCCCGCCTATCTACCAGTGACATCGTCGATGGGGAATCCAAGGCAAGCGAATAGAAACTGCAGGCTTTCTATTCCTGGAAAGTTAGCGCGCTCTAACGGTGTCACCATATGAGACAAGTGTTGGACCCAAGTGCAGAACCACACAGGCAGAAAGATCAAGTTCAATGAGGATTTATTATCAAACTCACGATACAAGCTGGCTATAAAGCAGGACATACTATGACAACAACTGTAAACTGGCAAAGTGACACTGACCACAGGGAGGTTTAAATACACAAAGACTAACTAGACACAGGTGACACATAACTACAATCAACACACGATTGGCTGCGACTGAGCAGGACAACAGGTGAACTATTTGCCTTAGCATTATGGGAAAAGAAAGGTCCCTATACCCGCATCTCTTTGCTTTGATAGTCTTGGGCTGTAGTGCGCTACGACGGCAAGATGACAGACGCAACGATCAATTCAGTCATTTAACTGTTCATCAGTAAGGCTACACCAAATTAAAACAATATGATAAAGAAATAGAGAACCAGAGGCGGTCCAAATTGCTAACTAAGTACATTTACTCAAGTACTGTACTTAAGTACAATTTGAGGTATCTTTGCTTTACTGGAGTATTTCCAATTTTCAATACTTTTTACTCCACTAGGATCTCAAAAGGCAAAGATTGTAATCTTACTCCACTACAATTAAATTTGATTGGTTAGTTAATTTGCAGATATAAATGATTACATTATAAAACATACATTAAACACTTTAGCATTAACCACCTATTTTATACCTATAGGCTATTTTAAAATAGCAGATCTACAAGCTCACTGTGAGCTTGTAGATCTGCTATTTTCAAACCCACAATGCAGTTGGGCATATCAAAGATGGCGGTATTTGCGAAACGGCTTATCACAGACTGTTGAGACAAGACAGGAAACGGCAACTAGGGCAGACAGGAAGCACTAGGAACAGAACTACACAATAAAAGGCACACAGTTCATGACAAATGGAAGCCATTGTTCTTGTGGTTAAAGGTTTCATGACATTGAGTTTTACAACACATTTAAAGTCTTTATCATGGTCCTTCAAACGCGTATCAAAAGGTTTTAATACATGGATAGGGGATGGGGAGGGGCGGAGAGGAGAGGGGGCGGGATTAAGGGACTATGACATCAAAGTCATGGGGCCAATCCCAGCAGCTCTTTTAGCCTAATTATTCAGAAAACCCCAGACCACAGAAAAAACACTGAATGTTCAAAGTTCAGGTTTGTTGGGTGTAATTGAGGTCATAACCCCCGCCCACCCCCCCCCCCACCCCCCCCAAAAAAATAAAATAATAATAATAATAATAATAATAATAATAATGTCATAAGACCTTTAATCAAAAAATAAAATCTAATCAATCATTAAAAATGTGTTTGCAAAAAAAAAACCTGCCTAACGATGATGTCACTGGTAGGTGGGTTTCTGAAGTGTCCACAGCCCTCCTATGAGACAAAAATTGCACCATTTTATCATATGAGCATTAGTGAGGATCTATTAGGTTGAAAATGGGTGAAGTCGCCCTTTAAGTGCAGTACTCAAGTACATGCATCATACCTTAATAATGTGTTGTGTTGAATTGTGTGTGTTGTGTGTTTTCTAGTAGAACACACACAGGCGTGTGTATGCAGCCCTCTGTAACACACTGCGTTTGAGACTCATTATGTCGTCATAGAAACCACCTGCTCATATCAACACTATCCATGTGAATACATTAAACTAATTAAAGAAAGAGACATCTGTGTGCGTTGTGTTCATGCTTTCACTGAAACAGCTGCTGTATATACAGTACAGTACAGTACAGTACAGTACAGTACAGTACAGTACAGTACAGTACAGTACAGTAACAGTACAGTACAGTACAGTACAGTACAGTAGAGTAGAGTAGAGTAGAGTACAGTACAGTACAGTACAGTAACAGTACAGTACAGTACAGTACAGTACAGTACAGTAACAGTACAGTACAGTACAGTACAGTACAGTACAGTGTAGGGAACATCACATGGACATTTTACACTGTAATGTATTTGTACATTTCAGTCACTAGTTATTATTAATAAAAAACATATGTACCCCAACCCTTATCCCATTAAAACCAGGAACGCATCTGTGTAAACACTTAAACTATTATTCTATACTTTGGCTATTCAAAAATAGCAGATCTACAAGCTCATAGCGGGGAACCGAGTGCCGCGCTATGAGCTGGGGGGTTCCTGGAACTAACTATTTTCAGATGGGGGTCCGCGGCCAAATACATGTCATTTTGGAGGTCCTTGACATGAAAGTCATTCTTTTGTGACAATTACTTTAATTTGAATATTAATAAGGTAAGGCATACTGTAACAAGCTTCGGCTTCAGCCCAAACACACACACACACACACACACACACACACACACACACACACACACACACACACACACACACACACACACACACACACACACACACACACACACACACACACACACACACACACACACACACACACACACACACACACACACACACACACACAGTGATGTGTTCTACCGTGGTGCGCTGTATACACAAAACAGCGTATCTGATAAGTTGATACGGTCTGATACGCTACTACTGCCCAGGAGTGGCTGGGGGGCAGCAAGGATGTGGGTTAACTCTGAGTTGATGGCTTATCATGTGTGTAGCTATTGTTCTTGAGGTGATAAGTAATGGCTGCGACGGAATTCACACATTAACTCAACGACGCAAATACTAATGAAGTACTCTAATCAGGCAGTGATTAGAGTACTTCATTAGTATTCGCGTATGCATAGCACAGCAAAAAGGCAATGAAATGTTGGTTTTAGTTCAGTCTGCTCCTGACTCTTGGAAATGCATCTAAGGCTAAAAGCAGCTTGTAAGTGGTTGAGAACACTAACAGCTCAGACACTGCCGGTCATTTCCCTGCAGGGCCAGAAGACGCAGAGGCCTAGAAGCTTCTCTGTGTGGAAGACGGCCGGCCGTGTCACCTGACTCCATGTTGGAATGTGGACGGGGACATTCTGTGTCTATATACGCCTGGGAGACACGTCCCTCTGCCTCTCAGTCCGTCTGTCTGTCCGTCTGTGAGGAGAAGAGTAAGGAGAGGGGACCAGGACCAGGACCAGGACCAGGACCAGCCAGCCAGCCAGTTGCAGTGGGACTTTGGCCCATTACAAACAAACCAGCCTTTTGACTCTGTTAAAACCTACAGTCTTCAAGGTAACCATGTTCGGGGTGTGTTTTGTGGGAAGCATTGCAACCCAGCCTGGCTTCTTCATGTATGTCGTCCAGCGGTGCATGGTCCTCAAACTTATGTCATTTCGAGGATAGGGGTGGGACAATATGGGTATCTCACGATACGATATCAGTGGCAATATTAGGCCCTCGATAACGACAATATCACGGTGTGCGATATATTGCGATGTCACGATATATTGCATGAAATTTCACCAACGATATATATCACGATAGTCCTTGTATTCAATTCATAAACACATAAAATAGCACCAAACAGTTCAAAATCATCATCACACAAATACAGAGTCGGAAAAAAAAACATTAAAAAAAAATATATATATATATCGTTATTTTTTGGCAGTATATCGATTATTTATCGCGGGAGGAAGTATCGCGATATCGATATATCGTCCCACCCCTATTCAAGGACCTCGTGAACTCAGGTGTACATATGGAACTCTGTGTACACTCTGTGAACTCAGGTGTACAGATGGAACCAAATGGACCCGTAAGGGTCCATTTGGTTCCATCTGTACACCGAGTTCAGTTTATTTGTACAGTACACTCTCAGAGTTACAGGCCTGTAAGGGTCCATTTTGGGTCCATGTGTACACTCTCAGAGTTACAGAGAACCACAGATAAGAGTGTGTCTGCCGTCTGCTTGCTGCTTTGAACAAACTGCTGCCATCGTGTCACATGATCATGTGACACGATTAATGCATGCCGTAAGTCACTACTCACCCCCCCCCCCCCTCATGTACTGTGACTCTATAGTATAGAGTCACAGTACAGAGTCTATACTACACAATGCTCAGTCCAATTTATACTTAAGTTAACTCATTGAGTGCCATTGGCGTGTTTCATTTCACATGTTTTACCGCAATGGCGCAACATGCCAATGACGTGTTTTTGGAAAAAAAATTCAGAACCCAAGATATCATCATTTGAAGATTTGCTGCTCCATTCACTTCTTGTTTAACTTATTACTGAAAAAGGCTGTATCTCGGCTCCTGAGCACTTTTTTTACTATGTATTTTTCAATGTTATTATGTTATTTTCAAAAGGCAGACAATTAATGTCAACTACTGTAGGTCCAATGACCTCGTTGACATTTGTGAAACCACACAGTGAAACCCTCAGTGATTAGCAGCCATCAGGGGATCCATTATACTGGAGATAAATATTCTGTGACTATTTGAAAAAGGACATTGAAAAATTGCTGGCACAGTATGAAATTATTATTTTTATTTTGTTGGCACCGAGTTAAAGGTTTAGTTCACCCTCAAAATTCATTTTTCCCAATCGATTAGTCACCCCATGTAGACTTGAATTCATGGATATTTTTTTGTTTTTTCATCGTCGCATTTCTAAGCCAATAATTTGATGACCGGCAGCTCTTTGTGTCTCCTACCGAAAACCGCTGCCTACCGGTCCACTGGTCATCAAATTATTGTCTTAGGAATGTGACAAAAACTAAAAATATCCATGAATTCAAGTCTCCATGGGGTGTATTTTTTTGTGAACTATCCCTTTAAATAAAGTTCAAATTACAAAAACAATGCATGGCCGTATTCAAATTTAGAAAGTGTAAAAAGATTTGCCACCCCCCATGCGGTCATATGTATGGCTGACCGGCCTCAGGGGAATAATGTCCGTTATGTCAGAACAAACACACGGTTCCTTCAGCTTTCATTGGACACGCTTTCTCCCGTGCGTCATTTCTGTGTCTGAAGACACCAACAGTGTTCCTCTGGAACTGTGCAGTGATGGAAAAAGTACTCAAGTGTTTCACTTAAGTAAGAAAAAAGAAAAACACCCAGCCCTGCACCGGACCGGCACCAACCTTGGGGGGGGGGGGCCCAAACTTTTGCCGCGCCATGAGCTTGTAGATCTGCTATTTTTGTGAATAGCCCAAAGAAATCTCAAGTGACGCAGATGCGTTCCCGGTCTCAGGCTTCGTCCACACGTACACGGGTATTTTCATAAACGTAGCTTTTTATATGCGTTTTGGGGGGTTCGTCCACACGCAAACGCGTTTTTGCTCCATGTAAACGCATCTTTTGGAAAACTCCTGCCACAGTGTAGATTTTTAAAAACTCCGGCTATGTGTTCCCGTGTGGACACGGTAAACAGAGTTTTTGCATTTAGCCGTTAACGTTTAGCCGTTGTCGTGTGGACAGAGAGATTTTTTTAAACAGGGCCGTGTAGACGCGGAGGTTTTCAAAAACGAAAACGAAATATCTGCGTTTATGAAAATACCCGTGTACGTGTGGACGAAGCCTCAATGGGTTCAAACAGACCAACAGGGATGATGTTTATAGCAGATGACCAAAGGCCAGCTGCAGGCAGTGATTATCATCATCATCATGGCCTCCATGACATTTCATTAGCCAGGCCGTCACACTGCAGCGCTATGCTTCTGAACGAGGCTTCAGTCAGACACGTGGTGGACAGTAACTAAGTACATTTACTCAAGTAATGTACTTTAAGTACAATTTTCTACTCCACTACACCTCAGAGGCAAATATTGTACTTTTACTCCACTATTTTACTCCATTATCTACATACATTAACCACTTTAGGCCTATTTTATACCTAGGCTGTTTGAAAATAGCCGATCTACAAGCGACGCGTTGTGAGCTTGTAGATCTGCTATTTTCAAACATTTAATACTTTTACTTTTGGTACTCTAAGTACATTTTGGTACCAATACTTTTGTACTGTTACTCACGTCAATTTTGCATTCATGACTTTTACTTGTAACTAGAGTACTTCTACTTTGCAGTATTGATACTTTTACTCAAGTAAAACATTTGAGTACTTTTTCCACCACTGCTTCTGAAGGAGGCTTTCAGTCAGCCTGTCTTGTCTTGTCTTTGGGCGTGGCATGGAGTGTCACGTGTCGGGTGGTGGGAGGGCCTCTGAGGCGGAGCAGGTGGCAGCAGCAGCAGCCTCAGCGCGCCACGGTTGTCCCCGTGCCGTCCCGGATCGTTCCAGAACATCCGGGGGAACAGCTGAGCCTCCAACGTCTCAACAAGAACCACAGACACGTGTTTCACTGCATGTGTGCTGCTTAGAGTACTACTTACCCCCCTCTCAACACGCGTGCACAGTCGCACACACACAGTCACACACACACACACACACACACACACGCACGCGCACACGCACACGCAGGGACGTGCACAGATAGACTCTAGGTGGTGCTAGAGCACCTGCCCTTTGCCCTCTTGACCAGAAGTGCCCTTTTGGGAAAAAAAAGATTATTTTTTTTTCAGTTTACAGCAGGGGTCTTCAACAGGGGGTCCGGGACCCCCAGGGGGGTCCTCAGAGTTACTACAGGGGGTCCGCCAAATCGTTATGCAATATGATTTTTCTTTTTAACATAACCACTCGAAACCTAGCATCCCTTTTCTGAGGAGAACTTTAGCCAAAAATAGCAGATCTACAAGCCCACAACGCCTCGCGCTGCGAGGCGTTGTGGGCTTGTAGATCGGCTATTTTTGGCAAAGAGGTATAGGTGTAGAAGGAAAAAAGAGCAGACCAAGTAAACAAAAAAAAGTATAATTTACTTGAGCACCTGCCCCTCAAAATGTCTCTGCACGCCACTGTGCACACGCACACCCCTTGGACTCTATTATTAGGTCTTATTAATAACAAACCAAACGTTTATAAGATCTAAGATCAGATATTACATCTACAAAATAATCTCTCAAGAACAGATTCTGCTCTGCGTTTGAATCTGTCGGTGGCCGTGTTGACAACCCGTGCGCATTGGTTACAAAGTGGGCGTGCTTTCAGATCAGGAAGCAGGCCGCGCTTTACCCAATCAAATGTAGTGGGCGGTATTTACGTGTGTGCCGTTCCTTCCCCACTAGGAACGAACCGAAACTCATTTAACAATAGCGTCCTCGAAGCCGACAAGACCGCGGAAAGTTAGTAACATTTTAACTTGCTCTTTCATCATAGAAACAAGTGGGCTTATGACCAAAACCATCCATGTTCTCTGGGAGAAGTGGTGTTAGTGTTCTGTGTAGAAATATTGTTAGTGGGAATGAAAACATAGGTCGCACCACCGGAAGTGAAAGGCTGAAGGCAGACCAAAACCCCGGTTTCCTTGCACACGGGTGCTTCGTTGAGCTCCTCCCAGAGCCAAATGAACAAGTAAAAAATAGCAGAGGGCGCTGTGACAGTTACAACAGTTACAACAACTATTAACTCTTTGACTTCCACAAAAATAACGCATCGTTTGCTTGTGGGCCATGAGGGTACTGCAAGAGGGCCGCCAAATAATTAGGATTGAGATTTCAATGATAATGTAACATTATGTAAAAACAAAAGTCACAGTATTATTTTTCTTTAAAACCTTGAAAGGTGAGTTCTCATCGCAGCAATCAAAGCACAGGCTAAAAGTTGGTACCGTTGGTCCAACGCAATCCAACCACGCCATCCCATGGACTGATCATAACGTGCTCTGAAAACGCACACGGCCCACCCATGTGTCCATGCTTCCGATGGGTGGGCCGCCAACGCTTTTAACCCATTGAGACCTGAAGCCGATTCTACATGTCTCCTAAATCTCAACAGTATTCTGAAAAAACGTATGTTTCTATATCAGTGGTGCTCAATCTTTTTCACGTCAAGGACCCGCAAAATTATAGGTATTTGGCCGCGGACCCCCATCAAAATATTTTGTTCCAAGGACCCCCCAGAAGCAAAGATTTGAGTTAAAAATGTTAGCTTTAAAAATATATATATTCAGAAGATTTGCACACATTTTCACGATTTTTGAATAGCCCAAAGTGTAAAATAATGCTTTTTAGCTCAAATCTAAAAAGGAGACAGTTCCAGGTATCAATGGGTTAAGCACCACCGTGCTAAACGACTCATTATGTCTAAATGAATGTATAATTAACGGTTGTCTGTTTGTGGTGCAGGATGTCTAAAGGACCGGCGGTGGGCATCGACCTGGGCACCACATACTCCTGTGTGGGCATCTTCCAGCATGGCAAGGTGGAGATCATCGCCAACGACCAGGGCAACCGCACCACGCCCAGCTACGTGGCGTTCACCGACTCCGAGAGGCTGATCGGCGACGCGGCCAAGAACCAGGTGGCCATGAACCCTACCAACACTGTGTTTGGTAAGAATGTAACCATATGAACCCTACCAACACTGTGTTTGGTAAGAATTTAACCCTATGAACCCTACCAACACTGTGTTTGGTAAGAATGTAACCATATGAACCCTACCAACACTGTGTTTGGTAAGAATGTAACCATATGAACCCTACCAACACTGTGTTTGGTAAGAATGTAACCATATGAACCCTACCAACACTGTGTTTGGTAAGAATTTAACCATATGAACCCTACCAACACTGTGTTTGGTAAGAATGTAACCATATGAACCCTACCAACACTGTGTTTGGTAAGAATGTAACCATATGAACCCTACCAACACTGTGTTTGGTAAGAATGTAACCCTATGAACCCTACCAACACTGTGTTTGGTAAGAATGTAACCCTATGAACCCTACCAACACTGTGTAAATTGTATATCGTCACTGACCTAATATCTAAAAAAGAAATCCCATAAATTAATGACTGACTTCATCGTACAAGAATGTCACACAAAGTAGTGAAATAGCAGATATAGCTATTGGCTATTTTGTACATCCTACATTGTTGTAGGCTATTTTCACAAGTTTTAAATGTTTTACCAGCAGTTTTTTATTACAAACCTATTATGGGGTTTAGCTTGCCGCAAGCTGGTATAAATTATGACTGTGTAATTTTGTTCTTGTTTTAAAATAATACAAAAGGAACGGTTTTGGACAACGGTATTTGTCTGTGACTCTCTCCCAGATGCTAAGCGTCTGATAGGTCGTAAGTTCGATGACCCTGTGGTCCAGTCGGACATGAAGCACTGGCCCTTCACTGTGGTGAGCGACGGCGGGAAACCCAAGATGGAGGTGGAGTACAAGGGGGAGATGAAGAGCTTCTTCCCCGAGGAGGTCTCCTCCATGGTCCTCACCAAGATGAAGGAGATCTCTGAGGCCTACCTGGGCAAGGTACCGTCTGAGTCCCACCTCCGCAACCTTGTTTAGACTGATGCTAGGGTCCTGGTTCACCTGCTATCCTCAAGTTTCAATGTACATATTATTATGTTGATATTATATTGTTTAGAGTGATGATAGGTTCATTTTTTACCTGTGATCCTAGTTTACTTCTAGGGTTCTAGGTGGTTAATGTAAAATAACTAAATCCTATCACACAAAGAATTGGCGGTCCCCCTTTAGTAGCTCTGAGGACCCCCTGTTGAAGACCCCTGCTCTAAATTGTCCTTGACAAGAAAAGTTTGAGAACCACTCCTTTCTGCACGTTCCTCATTTGCAGTCACACTGTTTGTTCAATCTAACGTGTTTCATTGTGTATTCTGTATTTATTCTATACATGTATGTATTGTGTATGTCAACAGGCAGTGAACAACGCTGTGGTCACAGTTCCAGCTTACTTCAACGACTCCCAGCGCCAGGCCACCAAAGATGCTGGAACCATCGCTGGACTCAACGTTCTGCGCATCATCAATGAGCCCACAGCCGCCGCCATCGCATACGGCTTAGATAAGAAGGTATTCCATACTTACACGGCTTAGACATGAAGGTACACGCTAAGAAAGTATACACTATGGGAGCTATGTTCCCCGGGTTCTAGGTTCCGCGGGTTATATGTTCCCCAGGTTATATGTTCAGCGGGTTCTATGTTCCCCGCTTACCTAACCCTAACACTAACAAGGTTGAAGGTTCAAGGTTGTACTTTATTGTTTACATCTTGTGTACAGGTACATAAGAGTAAAACTTATTTTGGTTTGGCTTCCTTCAGACAATGCAGCAGCATAGGTAATAAAAACAATAGAATAATGATAGAAAACATAAAAAGATTTAAAGAAAAGAAAGCAAAACGAGAATAAAAAGAGCATCATCAAAGGTACATGTGCATAAAAAAACTTGGTATATTGTATACACAAAAAAAATGTTTTTCTTCAGTAGCTGCCACCTAAATTTTTGTAAACAACCTCAGAGTATAAAACCCTAAAGTAAGTGGGGAACATAGAACCCGGGGAACATAGGGATGACGCCGACAAGAAGGTTTACGCTACACAACTGAAACTGGTTCTTCAGAGTGATGCCAAAGAAGAACCATTTTTGTAACCATACTTTCGCCAAATGTTCTCCTATTAATGCCCGTCATTTTAAGCAACCATTCATTTACTGGGTGCAGCTGTTAGAATCCATAGAGTCTGTGGTAAGTGTATCGCATTCTGTTTGGTGTTCCCGACTCTCTCTCTCTCACACGCTCCAGGTTGGCGGTGAGCGCAACGTCCTCATCTTCGACCTCGGCGGCGGCACTTTCGACGTGTCCATCCTGACCATCGAGGACGGCATCTTCGAGGTCAAGTCGACAGCGGGCGACACCCACCTGGGCGGGGAGGACTTCGACAACCGCATGGTCAACCACTTCATCGCCGAGTTCAAGCGCAAGTTCAAGAAGGACATCATGGGCAACAAGCGCGCCGTGCGGCGCCTGCGCACGGCCTGCGAGCGCGCCAAGCGCACGCTGTCCAGCAGCACGCAGGCCAGCATCGAGATCGACTCTCTGTACGAGGGATCCGACTTCTACACCTCCATCACTAGGTTAGTATATACTTAGTCTAGACTCTCTGTACGAGGGAGCCGACATCTACACCTCCATCACTAGGTTAGTATATACTTAGTCTAGACTCTCTGTACGAGGGGGCCGACTTCTACACCTCCATCACTAGGTTAGTATATACTTAGTCTAGACTCTCTGTACGAGGGAGCCGACATCTACACCTCCATCACTAGGTTAGTATATACTTAGTTTTCATTCATTTTTCTTTTTTGACTTTTATTTTAGTTTCGTGTTTTAAAGTGGTTTGCTGGTTTCGTTTTTTTGGGGGGGTAATATTAGGTATTTGTCAGGAGAGATTAAAAAAGTATTCACAGTTAAAACTGGCACAGTTAAACAAATGGAAGATAGATTTCATATCCACCTAAATAGTTTTATATTTTAGACAAATTACATTTTCTTAGATTTGTTAGTTTCTGTTAGTTTCGTAAACTTTAGTAAAACAAACGTGTAAAGCCTCGGGGTTTTTTTTGCCTCGTATTTTTATTTCAGTTAAAGGTAGGGTAAGGATTTTCTTTGGTTAAAATAAGTGTTAAATAGCTCTATATTGTGATAGTTCTCATTAATATACTGTAGAGTATTTGTTCAGTAACATGAGTCTCCATGTTTCTCCCGCTCTTTAGTAAACAGATACAGATTAAACAAGTGGAATTGGAAGTGATGACACAAAGAAATGAGCAGACACAATTAGAACTGGAACACTATAAAATAATTAAGCTGATAAATCGGTACTCTGTCCTGATTGGCTGAAATTTTGCAACCCACCTGAAAATGTATTTTCTGTTTATTTAAAGAGCTGGAGAGACAATACAGTGCTTTAACCTTTAAAGTAATACTAGGTAACGTTTTCAGTAAAACTAAAGTTAAATTGTATATCTTTTGTGAGTGGCAAATGTTTCACAACACCCACTCCATGAATTTCACCCCCGAAAGCCTTTTATTTATATATTTTCTATTGAACGCTGTCGAGCATGACTTTCCCTCGAAAATGACGTCACCTGGCCGGAAAATGGAAGCGGAAATGCACCAGGTTCCTGTTTGGCCAGGAACTACCGCGCCGGTTTCCTGTTTGGCCAGGAACTACCGCGCTAATAACAAAAGGAAACTCACGCTGATTTTAAGAGATTGTATGATTTGAAGAACGAAAAAAAACAGAACAAGAAAACACAGCTCACGGTAACTAATGCTCCACTGGCTAAGAGAAACGATCCACAGATCGTATAAAACAATTAAAAGAAAGCTTTTTGAAACACTTCCGTCTTCCGGTGAAAACGAATGGAATTCTGGGTGACGCAGTAATAAAGAAACGGCCTGCAGTGACGGTAATGACCAGCAGAGGCTGCTAAAAGTTGTTTTTTGGAAATTTGCACAGAACAACTTTAAACATTTAAAAAGATATGCCTTACCCTACCTTTAACTAACATTTTTTTTTCCACTTCTAGTTTTGTTGTATTGTTTTGGTGAACTATATTAACCCTGCGTCCACCAATCAGGGCCCGCTTTGAGGAGCTGAACGCCGACCTGTTCCGCGGAACTCTGGAGCCCGTGGAGAAGTCCCTGAGGGACGCCAAGATGGACAAGGCCCAGATCCACGACATCGTGCTGGTGGGCGGGTCCACGCGCATCCCCAAGATACAGAAACTACTGCAGGACCTGTTCAACGGCCGCGATCTGAACAAGAGCATCAACCCTGATGAGGCTGTGGCCTACGGAGCCGGTAGGAGGAATGGTTACTATAGATCTGATGTTTATTATAGATCTGCTCCAGTCTAGAAGGCAGGCAGAACTATATACACTAATTAAGGTTTATTGTTGTTGAAGACGTGCTGCCTCCTACACCAACCGTTGAGTCTGTTGTGTGTACTACTAGTGTGTACTACTAGTGTGTACTACTAGTGTGTACTACTAGTTTTCATCGGTGAGCTACAATAAGTGAAAGTGCTGTCAGAATCAGAATCAGGTTTATTGTCACATCACAGGTTTACAAGGTAAAAAAGTGGGTGAAATTAGTTTTTGTACAACACTCCCATCGCAACGTTAAATTCCGTAGAAAGAAGAGTGGGGAGAGAGAAAAAGAAGAGGGGTAGGGGGTTAAGTGGGAAGGAGATCAACAGAGAACAATAGAAGGCCAAAAACAAGTTATCTACATATTTACAAAGTACCTGAGATAAGAGACAAACTAAGGTGCCTGAGCATAGCAGCAATGTATGTATACTGTGCATGATATACTTATAGACGCTAAGGTGCTTAGAGAGAAAAAGAGAGAGAAAAAGAGCGCAATAATAAAAAATCTTGTGCCACAGCAACACCAAAACGTATACATTAATATCAAAGCAAAAGCGAAAAAAAGTTACTTTCCCCAGTTACCAATTACGTTTATAATGCAGTAACTAAGTTAGTAACAAATGTTTGTTGGTCGCAGTAACTAGTAACTATAACTAGTCATTAAATGAAAGTAGCTTGCCCTACACTGCTCACTGATCACAAAGCCATAACGTTAGCATCACCACTAGTCTACTGTGTCTTCCTACAGCGGTGCAGGCGG
This sequence comes from Gymnoscopelus microlampas, assembly GCF_963454915.1. Classification (NCBI taxonomy): domain Eukaryota; kingdom Metazoa; phylum Chordata; class Actinopteri; order Myctophiformes; family Myctophidae; genus Gymnoscopelus; species Gymnoscopelus microlampas. The sequence goes on from NC_139940.1 coordinate 2,184,025, forward strand.
CCATCTTGGCCGGTGATAAGTCTGAGAACGTCCAGGACCTGCTGCTGCTGGACGTCACTCCTCTGTCTCTGGGCATCGAGACGGCCGGAGGAGTGATGACCGTCCTCATCAAGAGGAACACCACCATCCCTACCAAACAGACCCAGACCTTTACCACCTACTCTGATAACCAGCCTGGTGTGCTCATCCAGGTAACTAAGTACATTTACTACTCTGATAACCAACCTGGTGTGCTCATCCAGGTAACTAAGTACATTTACTACTCTGATAACCAGCCTGGTGTGCTCATCCAGGTAACTACAGTAAGTACATTTACTCATCAAGAAAAACACCATCATACCAACACTACCAACCCCCTGGTGTTCACATTTAACCTAATATTCATTCATTTTATGCATATTTTCTCCAATTCTGAACATTGTTTGCAGATTCATCGGATTTCAGATGGACACTGGAGTGCATCTCAATCCACATGTGACACATGTTATAGATAATGTGTTTTATTGTCTTCAGCCATACATTTATTAACCACATTTATCCACATGACATCCCTACTTAACTCTTTAACTGCCAGAGTATATACAACTAAATAAGGCCCAGACTGCCAGCGATTTTTACATTTTCTTAGCTTTTCAAGTAGTCAAAGAACACAGGAGCCGAGATACAGGATTTTTAAGTAATAAGTTAACCAGGAAGTGGATCACGTTATCTTCTGGTTCTGTGTGAAAAAAACGAATAATATTTTCGCTATTCTGGAAAGTGGAAAGCTAAATGGAACGTGGTATTTATTTATTTTTTGCCAACCACATCTTTTTTTCCCGAAATGACACCTCTGCTACCAAACACACCAAAAACTTCACTACATACAGTACTCTGATATCCAGGCTGGTGTACTCATCCAAAAAGCTGGAAGATGTCAGGTTGACGTGACTGATTGTGATGTCTCAAATCACTGGTTTACATGAGCGAGGGCTCATGTAAACCAGTGATATGAGAGAGATCCAAGAGGCTCGCTCATAGTAAACAGCTTTATTTTGTTTAGAAACAAAGAAACGAACATCTCTGTTTTTTAATAAGCTTCACAGTAGCCACTTTCTTGTGTTATGAATAGATGTTTGCTTTACTTTCTTTGTCTTTTTATCATATCGTACTGTTGTTTATCACTGATGCTATTCTGCTGCAATGTCCAAGGAGCCAGAACTAAATGTACCTGTAAGATGTAACAACAATAAAGAACCTTGTTCCCCTCAGGTGTATGAGGGCGAGAGGGCCATGACCAAGGACAACAACATCCTGGGTAAGTTTGACCTGACAGGCATCCCCCCCGCGCCCAGGGGCGTCCCGCAGATCGAGGTGACCTTTGACATCGACGCCAACGGCATCCTCAACGTGACCGCGGCCGACAAGAGCACCGGCAAGGAGAACAAGATCACCATCACCAACGACAAAGGTACATGAGATCACCTTCACAAAGGTACATGAGATCACCATCTCAAAGGTACATGAGAACAAAACCACAAAGGTACATGAGTTCACCTTCACAAAGGTATATGAGTTCACCTTCACAAAGGTACATGAGTTCACCTTCACAAAGGTACACGAGATCAGCTTCACAAAGGTACACAAGATCACCTTCACAAAGGTACATGAGATCACCTTCACAAAGGTACATGAGATCACCTTCACAAAGGTACATGAGTTCACCTTCACAAAGGTACATGAGATCACCTTCACAAAGGTACATGAGTTCACCTTCACAAAGGTACACGGTCCATGTCCCGCCTCCATGTAAACGTTTACAACGGAGGAAACGGCAAACGTGTGATGTCATGGTACTGTTGCCAGATTTTATGAGAGAAATAAGCAGCCAGTTCTATGAAAACAAGCCCAAAAGAAGCGTCGAGGCTACATGAGCACTTTAAGCCTATACAGTACATTGGCTATTTGAAAATAGCAGATCTGCAAGCTCACAACGCGTCACATTCGCGACGCGTTGTGAGCTTGTAGATCTGCTATTTTCAAAAAGATCTTGAAAAGAAGTAGTAAAATAATATTTGGAATATATATATTTTTTTAATTCAGATGGGAGACAGCGGAGAAATATAATAATTTGACATGCACATGTTTGAGGACTCTTTAAACAATAATACAATCTAAAATCTAAAAATCAACTACACATTATTAACAAGCCCAAAAAAACGCAAACTGAAATGTTCATGAATCCTATAGGTGCACAAATTAAACACAATTAAAACAGGTTTCATTGCTCAGCCATGTTTAATCACTGAGGCAGTATTGCATCTAATATCTGTGGTTCTGGGGATTAAAAAGAAAGACACAGTCATACTGTGTGTTGCAGACGAGAGAGAGAGAGAGCATCGTCCTCTTCCCCCAGTGTGTCTGTCCAAGGAGGACATACTGTAAGAGCACATGGTGCAAGAAGCTGACCCGTACAATAATAATAATGATAATAACTCCTACAGGTCGTCTGTCTAAGGAGGACATTGAGCGCATGGTCCAGGAGGCTGACCAGTACAAGGCGGAGGACGAGGCCCAGAGGGACAAGGTAACATCTAAGAACTCTGTGGAGTCCATGGCCTTCAACATGAAGAGCACCGTGGAAGACGAGAAGCTGCAGGACAAGATCAGCCCGGAGGACAAGAAGACCATCCTGGACAAATGCAACGAAGTCATCGCCTGGCTGGACAGGAACCAGGTAACACTCAAACATGTGTCCACTACCTTTGTCCACTACCTAAAACTAGACTGAATAAGAACTGATCTATGATCTCTGACACTATGACTAAATATATGGACAATTTATAAACAACAAATAAAAACTAGACGGACATGCTAGGGAGAGACTGTTTTCGGTCTGCAACTAAGTATAAATCAGGCATTAAGACGCCATCAAAGCACCGTCAAAATACGTTTTAGTCGACTACATCAACTGTAGATGTAGTCCACTAAATCAACTGTAGATGTAGTCCACTAAATCAACTGTAGATGTAGTCCACTAAATCAACTGTAGATGTAGTCCACTAAATCAACTGTAGATGTAGTCCACTAAATCAACTGTAGATGTAGTCCACTAAATCAACTGGTGTAGTCCACTAAATCAACTGTAGATGTAGTCCACTAAATCAACTGGTGTAGTCCACTAAATCAACTGGTGTAGTCCACTAAATCAACTGTAGATGTAGTCCACTAAATCAACTGGTGTAGTCCCCTAAATCAACTGGTGTAGTCCCCTAAATCAACTGTAGATGTAGTCCACTAAATCAACTGTAGATGTAGTCCACTAAATCAACTGTAGATGTAGTCCACTAAATCAACTGTAGATGTAGTCCACTAAATCAACTGTAGATGTAGTCCACTAAATCAACTGTAGATGTAGTCCACTAAATCAACTGTAGATGTAGTCCACTGAAGAAAAGAAAGGAACCTTCCCACTGCTTCTCTTTGGAAGGAACCGCACACTCCAAATGACGATGGACTCAGACTCAGTTAATGCTTCATTTTTTAAGCTTTATTCGCACGACGCGTTTCGCCGTGTTGGCTTCATCAGGTGCTATATATAGCTTTATTTAGCTGACAAAAATCTTATAGTCAACTCTGAAACTAGACATTTCAGATGACTAAAATATGACTAAAACTAAATGGAATTTAATTAAAATGACTAAAACTAAATCAAAAGACTATGACTAAAACTACATTTGCTGTCAAAATGAACACTGATTCATTAGGCAGAAATGTAAAAACAGTTAAAAACACTTAGTCTAAAAGGTCCGTCCAAAAAAGTCCTTGCGGTCTTGTTTCCATTGAGGTCCTTGGTATTCAATTCAACTGTAACTGTAACTGTAACACTCAAGATTCAAACCCGGGTCTCCCACATGGTAAACCAAACAAAATAAATTCCCCCTTTGGCTAGCGGAGATATTAGGCCCTTGGGCTCAGTGGACATGTGTTCAGACAGACTTTTTTTTCAGTAATAGGACCACGTGCACACACACACAGGCGCACGTACATACGCATGTCACACACACGCATGCACGCACAGTCGCACACACCCGAGGTCACAGCCTGTGGACATAACACTGTTTGAGCTTCAGGCTGAGCTACTCAGCTACACTTGCGAAACCCAGATATTATGAAGCCAAGTTCCTCTTTGTTCTTTGAAAAACAATGTCCTTCACTTCTTCCCCTTTATTACTGTGTGTTCTCTCAGACTGCAGAGAAGGAGGAGTATGAGCACCAGCTGAAGGACCTGGAGAAGGTCTGCAACCCCATCATCACCAAGCTGTACCAGGCGGGCGGCATGCCCGGGGGCATGCCCGGTGGCATGCCCGGTGGCATGCCCGGTGGCGGCATGCCCGGGGGCATGGGAGGAGGGATGCCAGGCGGCTCCGGCTCCGGTCCGACTATTGAGGAGGTCGACTAAACGACATCCATGTTTTACATCAGATCCCTGAACAACACACACCTGAGGCCGATTCCACACGTTATCTACATCCTAATCCATACGTTTTCTGAAAAACGTATGTTACTCAGTGGTGCTCAAACCTTTTAATGTCAAGGACCCCCCATCTCAAAATATTTTGTTCCAGGGACCCCTAGAAGTAAAGATTTGAGTTAAACATGTTAAAAATAAATCTATATTCAAAGATTTGCAAACATTTTCATGATTTTTCAAAAAACAGTTGAAAAACACGCCCCCACAAGGTTAATGTCTCAGTCTGGTCTGTTCAGTAAAGCACTTTGTAACTACGTTAGGAGAAGCGCTGTACTGAACACATAAACTCACTTTGTAACTACGTTAAGAGAAGCGCTGTACTGTACACGCTAGGTGCGTTCGGAAAATACAGCACTGAGCGCACTGGCCAATACAAACTAATAGGCGAGTGCGCTCCGGTGCGCAATTTCCGAACGCACCCATAAGCTCATAGTCATTGTCTTCTGAATGTGTTGATACGTCGACACTGCAAACGGTTCCATAATCCAGCTCATTTCATCTCTCATGTATTTAATAAACATCATAACCATGGGATTCTGATACCTGTGTGTGACTCTTTCTTACATGTATGTTGATTTTACTGCATCGTCACAGCAGTGGTTCTAAAGGGTCACCCTGTAAACACACCTTTTCATCCACGGCCCAACTGAACGACAGTGTTACTTTATAGCATCTTACATTTATGTCATATTTACGTAAATAGATCCAGTACAGATGTGCCACTTCAAAACTTCACACGTTACTGTTCTTTCCCTGAAAGTGCCCTGAAAATGCATTTTTTTTTCCTCCCTGTTCGGCCCTTAAAAAGGCACTGTTTTGCCCCTGAAAAGAAGTTGTCACTACACACCCCCGTTTTTCCCTTCAACAGACATCCATATACATGAGAACAAAAGAATGTGTGTTGAAGAAGGTGTCAGACTCATTATGAGGCGAAAGGTGATTTGAAGAGGTCCTTGACCAGTTGCTCAAATTAATTAGCATCATGAAAGCAGTGATCATCAAAATAATTCAGCATTTTAAATGCCCTTCTTTGTCCCTCTTATTGCCCTGGGAATCCCCTGAAAATGTACTGTCTTGGCGATGGCAGGACATTTGAAGTTTTGAAATGGCACATCTGTATGTCACCAGAATATCTGTTTCCATTATAGGACAGATTAAAGTATAGAGTAGTACGTGGTTAAACTTAAGTCAAACATTTCAAATGTTATCAAAGTGTTCTGCAGCATCGCTGATTTACAGTATAATAATCACAGTAATATAACATGTAAATGCATTTATACTACAGTGTTGTATCAGAGAAGACTTTCACTTCCAGACTAAATAATGTCCTGTTTCCGTCCGTCCGTCCGTCCGTCCGTCCGTCCGTCTGTCTGTCTGTGGTCACCGCCTGTCTGTCTGTCTGTCTGTCTGTCTGTCTGTCTGTCTGTCTGTCTGTCTGTGGTCACCGCCTGTCTGTCTGTCTGTCTGTCTGTCTGTCTGTGGTCACCGCCTGTCTGTCTGTCTGTCTGTCTGTCTGTCTGTCTGTCTGTCTGTCTGTCTGTCTGTCTGTCTGCCTGCTCTGTCTGTCTGTCTGCTCTGTGGTCACCTTCTGTCTGTCTGTCTGTCTGTCTGTCTGTCTGTCTGCTCTGTGGTCACCTTCTGTCTGTCTGTCTGTCTGTCTGTCTGTCTGTCTGTCTGTCTGTCTGTCTGCCTGCCTGCTCTGTGGTCACCTTCTGTCTGTCTGTCTGTCTGTCTGTCTGTTTGTCTGCTCTGTGGTCACCATCTGTCTGTCTGTCTGTCTGTCTGTCTGTCTGTCTGTCTGTCTGCTCTGTGGTCACCGCCTGTCTGTCTGCTCTGTGGTCACCGCCTGTCTGTCTGTCTGTCTGTCTGTCTGTCTGTGGTCACCGTCTGTCTGTCTGTCTGTCTGTGGTCACCGCCTGTCTGTCTGTCTGTCTGTCTGCTCTGTGGTCACCTTATGTCTGTCTGTCTGTCTGTCTGTCTGTCTGTCTGTCTGTCTGTCTGTCTGTCTGTCTGCTCTGTGGTCACCTTCTGTCTGTCTGTCTGTCTGTCTGTCTGTCTGTATGTCTGTCTGTCTGTCTGCTCTGTGGTCACCTTCTGTCTGTCTGTCTGTCTGTCTGTCTGTCTGTCTGTCTGTCTGTCTGCTCTGTGGTCACCTTCTGTCTGTCTGTATGTCTGTCTGTCTGTCTGCTCTGTGGTCACCTTCTGTCTGTCTGTCTGTCTGTCTGTCTGTCTGTCTGTATGTCTGTCTGTCTGTCTGCTCTGTGGTCACCTTCTGTCTGTCTGTCTGTCTGCTCTGTGGTCACCTTCTGTCTGTCTGTCTGTCTGTCTGTCTGCTCTGTGGTCACCTTCAGACTGTCTGTCTGTCTGTCTGTCTGTCTGTCTGCTCTGTGGTCACCGTCTGTCTGTCTGTCTGTCTGTCTGCTCTGTGGTCACCTTCAGACTGTCTGTCTGCTCTGTGGTCACCGCCTGTCTGTCTGCTCTGTGGTCACCTTCTGTCTGTCTGTCTGTCTGTCTGTCTGTCTGTCTGCTCTGTGGTCACCTTCAGACTGTCTGTCTGCTCTGTGGTCACCTTCAGACTGTCTGTCTGTCTGTCTGTCTGTCTGTCTGTCTGCTCTGTGGTGATGAGAGGTAAACAAAGACATGGTCGTCTGGTTGGTGTAACATGTTCACAGATTGATACTGTTCACACCATGCAGACATTTTAATCTGATAGTATCATTACTACAGTGTTCATTAACTAGTGTCTGTTTGTTAGACACAACCAGGAGAGAGCTGACCACACATATCATTTATCAGTATCTATCTATCTGACGTTCACACAGATGAATGTCAGTCATTCTACAGTGTCACACAAAAGTAGCAAAAATTGCCGATCTAAAAGCTCAAAACACGTTGCATCCTGACACGTTATGAGCTTGTAGATCTGCTATTTTGGGATTTGAATAGTGAAAAGTGTGTGTGTGTGTGTGTGTGTGTGTGTGTGTGTGTGTGTGTGTGTGTGTGTGTGTGTGTGTGTGTGTGTGTGTGTGTGTGTGTAATTATTGTTCAACTAGACAAAGTGCTCCTCGGAGCACACAGGTCTCCACCAGGTCAGGTAGGTTAGTGTGAGCCAGCAATGTACAATCTTAGCCAATCAGGATGGAATATGAAGAATCAAACAGATCCGTCTTGATCACATGACTTGATAGAGATCATGTGTATCAATTTGCATGATTTTTTGATCAAATCTGAAGGAATAATATCAAAATAATTGTTTTACATAAGTCGGTCTCCTGGTGGCGCTATAAAAGGCAAATGTGAAAAATGCAGGGCAAAGGTTTGTCTTTGGCCTCTAGGGAATCCACATACAAAGTTTTACACAGATCGGTGCAGTTATAGGTAAAAACAACGAGAAGTTATAGCGCCACCATGAGGCTGATTTGAACATTTTCGCATGCTGTGTTCATGATTTGAGGCCTTTTGTTTTAGCCAATCAGGATGGAATATGGCTTTGGCATCCAGGGAGTGTCTGTGCACAGTTTCGCATCAAAAATGTGTTTTGCACAAATGGGCCTCATAGTGGCGCTATAACAGGCCAATCTGAAGGGTTTGGGGCAGAGGTTCTGAATTGGCATCCAGAGAGTGTGTGTGCAGTTTGGAGGAGGAGACACATGACTTGTTTGCCAAGAACCCTGTGACCCTGCTGGGGAGGAGGTGTGGAAGAGGGGAGGAATGACTTACTTAAATGTAAAGACTAGTTTTAATGCAACATACCTTTCACTTTTACAAATGTAACAACAATTGTAAAGTCTGTGACAGAATACATTTCCTGTTTACAAGTAACACAATCAAAGAAGCTCATTTTAAATGTATCTATATACTTGTTATCTAACATTTCTAAAGATGACTCATTACATTGTCCTAGATAAAACGAAGGAACATTCTTACACATGTTTTGTGTAAAAAAAATCTAAAACATTTCTGGAATTTGATTAATTTACAAAATCTGTATTGGAAACGGAATGTGACTTATCCCCATGTGTCTACTTACTAGATGTGTTGCCTGAGATCCAGATGGATCAAAAAACAAAAACAAAAAATAGATTGTTGATTATAAAACATACTTTCCAAGAAATGTATTATTCTGTTTTGGAAAAATGAGTCTTCGCCCACTTTTAAAATGTTTCAAGATCAGATATCTCAACTTTGGTCTCCACTGTTTTCTCAATTAACCCATTGAGACCTGGAACGTGTCTGTGAACGTGCCGCGCTACGAGCTTGTAGATCTGCTATTTTTGAAAAATCGTGAAAATGTGTGCAAATCTTTGAATATATATTATTTTAAAGCCAACATTTTTAACTCAAATCTTTGCTTCTGGGGGTCCCTGGAACAACATATTTTGAGATGGCGGTCGGCGGCCAAACATGTCCTTTTGGGGGTTCTTCACATGAAAAAGTTTGAGGACCACTGATATAGAAACATAGGTTTTTCAGAATTACATTACATTTACATTACAGTCATTTAGCAGACGCTTTTATCCAAAGCGACTTACAATAAGTGCATTCAACATAGGTAGGGAATACTGTTGGGATTTAGAAGACATTTGTAGAACCGGCTTCAGGTCTAAATGGCTTAAACAGAGTGAAACTACTGATTGATATGGTTAGTGACGGTGTGTGTGGACAGGTTCGCTGCCCACAACTGGTCTGCTATAGAGCACCGAAGTCTGACGTAATTTACACATCCTTGGTTTGTCTACCTGGTTCGCGGTTTTCCACCCCCATTCTGAATCCCCATAGACGTGTTTAATATCGCGTCAAATAAGAACTGTGTTAAAAAAATAAACAGTTTGACTCTTATGGATATGAAGCATCAACTGACGGTGAGAAAACGATAATGTTACTTCCGACTAATTAGTTAAATTTTCTCCAGAAACAGACTGTATCAAATATAAGTGACTGACTATCATAAACGATACAGAGCCTCCTCCCTGATAATATCACAGAGACAGTTTGTTTATTTTTGGACCACAATTCTTATATGAGACGATTCTAAGATGACCCAATGTTATTCTCCATAGAGACATGACTTTATGACCCAAGGGATGAACGAGTGACGTCAGGACTTCTGTACTCTATTTACACACACTGTGTGTATGTGTGCTGTTCATGTGTCGATGATGTTGTTGTTGTCATTGTTGTTATTATTTATTGTTTGTTTATTTTTTTATTTTTTTATTTACTATTATTGTTGTGTTTGTGGGGGCAGGGACTAGGGAGTGGCCTGTGGGGCATCATGTATATGCTGTACACCTGTTTCTCAAATAAAAAGAAAATGACAATTGTAAAGAAACATGGCGACGCGTTGTGAGCTTGTAGATCTGCTATTTTCAAAAGTTTAGTACTTTTACTTTTGGTAACTTAAACCCATTTAGACCTGGAACGCATCTGTGTCATTTTAGGTTTCTTTGGCTATTCAAAAATAGCAGATCTACAAGCTCGTAGCACGGCACCGAGTGCCGCGCTATGAGCTTGTAGATCTGCTATTTTTGAAAAACTGTTAGGATTTAAAACATATTTAGAAGCGGCCTCGGGTCTTAATGGGTTAAGTATATTGTGATGCCAATACTTTTGTACTTTTACTCAAGTAACCTTTTGAACACAGGCCTTTTACTTGTAACAGAGTATTCTTATATTGCGGTATTGCTACTTGTACTTAAGTAAACTATCCGAGTACTTCTTCCATCACTGAGTATAGTACAGTGTGTGTCTGCTGTACCCAGACAGACAGACAGACAGACAGACAGGTTATGAAACACTGCCAGCTGCAGACAGACAGATAAAGCAGTGAAGTTCCCACACCTGTCACACCTGCACGGCTCCAGGGACACTCAGCAGTGTGTGGCTCGTGTTCTGTGTTGCCAGGTTTAGCCAGAGAAAAACACACACACACACACACACACACACACACACACACACACACACACACACACACACACACACACACACACACACACACACACACACACACACACACACACACACACACACACACACACACGGTTCCCAGAAAAAAAGACTTAATGTAGCATAACATTCTGTTTTATCACTTTAAACACATCAGCTACGGATTGTTTAAATAGCTGACGTGCGATGTGTTGTGAGCTTGTAGATCTGCCATTTTGGGGGGAAAAGGCAGATCTGGGGGTCCCTGGCACAAGATATGTTCAGATGGGGGTCTTATTCTGGGGGTCCTTGACATGAAAATTGTGGTGGTTGTTTAAACCACTGGTTTAAAAGGAAGCCCAAAAACAACACCCACAAAAACCCAACCACCACTATTTACATGCGCCTTCATAGAAAAAAAAACAAGGCCACAGTGGCTTATAATAAGCGGACATGGCAACACTGGTTGTGTTGGGGTTGAGGTTGGGGTTATAGGTGCGTCACAGACAGGTATAAGAGCAGGGCCTCCGCAGCAGACAGACAGACAGACAGACAGACAGACAGACAGACAGACAGACAGACAGACAGACAGACAGACAGACAGACTTCACTATGGCCAACATGCTCTTCCTGATCAGCTGTCTATCTCTGCTGGCCTCTACACTGGGTGAGTGGCTGTTTGTGGCTTTATTGTCACAATGATAGAAACATATCGTTGCTGTCGGGAGAAAACGTTGCAAGTCCAAAACCACGTCTTTTTCATCATTGTTTTAATTATTTTACAATCAATCTACAAGATCACAGAAGTGCTTTTTCGCGACACTATTGAATGTTTGTCTTTTGGTCTCATGTGTGGTCTCTCTGTACTGTGTGTGTGGTCTCATATATGTGTGGTCTCTCTGTACTGTGTGTGTGGTCTCATATATGTGTGGTCTCTCTGTAATGTGTGTTATGTCTCTGTGTGTCTCAGGGTGTGGAGTTCCATCCATCAAGCCTCAGGTCAGAGAAGACGAGAAGATTGTTAACGGACAGAATGCAGTGTCTGGGTCCTGGCCCTGGCAGGTGTCTCTACAGGTAATAATACAGTCATAATAATACATATCATAATAATACATATCATAATAATACATATCATAATAATACATATCATAATAATACATATCATAATAATACATATCATAATAATACATATCATAATAATACATACCATAATAATACATACCATAATAATACATATCATAATAATACATATCATAATAATACATATCATAATAATACAGTCATAATAATACATATCATAATAATACATATCATAATAATACATATCATAATAATACATATCATAATAATACATATCATAATAATACATATCATAATAATACATACCATAATAATACATACCATAATAATACATATCATAATAATACATATCATAATAATACATATCATAATAATACATATCATAATAATACAGTCATAATAATACATATCATAATAATACATATCATAATAATACATATCATAATAATACATATCATAATAATACATATCATAATAATACATATCATAATAATACATATCATAATAATACATATCATAATAATACATATCATAATACATATCATAATAATACATATCATAATAATGCATATCATAATAATACTGTCACACTGTGGCATGTGTCTCTACAGGTAATAATACGGTCATAATAATACTGTCACATCATTACAGTATCATGTCCTCCTACTCAGTAACATCCACAGTGTTCAGTCTGAGAGTCAAACTAACAGAGGATCTGTCTGAGTACAGACATAGAACCAGTGGTCTTATAGCACTTAAGATGTTTGAAGGTGTCTGAATGAACCTCCATCCTCTCCTCTCCTCTCTCAGGACAACACAGGTTTCCATTTCTGTGGAGGTTCTCTGATCAACCAGTACTGGGTGGTGACCGCTGCTCATTGCCGTGTGTCGTGAGTAATGAGGCCCCCGACATCCCCCCAAACCCCCCTTCAAATCAGTCACACACACAAAAAAGAATTAAGATTAAAAAAAAAACAGCCTCCTCACGTATTAAAGGACAACATCAGTCACCAGAACCAAGGACAGTGTTTTCAATGAATCTAACATCATGCTGACCTGCTAGAGGTGCCTACAATGACTTAAAAAACCGACAGCGTGGAATATACTCCCATTACACCTAAGACAGGCAGCCTCTGTGGATAGCTTTAAAGCACCATTACACCTAAGACAGACAGCCTCTGTGGATAGCTTTAAAGCACCATTACATCTAAGACAGGCAGCCTCTGTGGATAGCTTTAAAGCACCATTACACCTAAGACAGGCAGCCTCTGTGGATAGCTTTAAAGCACCATTACACCTAAGACAGACAGCCTCTGTGGATAGCTTTAAAGCACCATTACACCTAAGACAGACAGACCTCTGTGGATAGCTTTAAAGCACCATTACACCTAAGACAGACCTCTGTGGATAGCTTTAAAGCACCATTACACCTAAGACAGACCTCTGTGGATAGCTTTAAAGCACCATTACACCTAAGACAGACCTCTGTGGATAGCTTTAAAGCACCATTACACCTAAGACAGGCAGCCTCTGTGGATAGCTTTAAAGCACAGCTCAAGACCTACTTCTTCAGAATCTTCACCCTTGCTTTTAGATGATTTTTTTGGTTGATTTTTAAATCTTGCTATGTCATGCACTTTGAGTTGTCATTCCATGTCATGAAAGTTGCTATACAAATAAAGTTTATTGTGGTTAAAATGGAGTTTGAAGTTACAATGGGTTTGTATAGGTTGTTTTAAAGTGAGTTAACATGGTGACGTGTGTGCGTGTGCGTGTGTGTGCGTGCGTGCGTGCGTGCGTGCGTGCGTGCGTGCGCGCGTGTGCGTGCGTGTGTGTAGCCCTGGACGTCATCGTGTGGTCTTAGGAGAACATGACCGTCAGTCAGGCAGTGAACAGCTCCAGGTCCTCTCCATCTCCAGGGTAAGACACACAACCCATTCACACCGAGGACGCATCTGTGTCGTTTTAACATTGATTTGGGCTATTCAAAAATAGCTGATATACAAGCTCATAGCGTGGCACCGAGTGCCGCGCTATGAGCTTGTAGATCTGCTATTTTCTTTTTAATATCGTGAAAATGTGTGCAAATCTTTGCATTTATTAAAGAGAACATTTCTAAATCAAATCTTTGCTTCTGGGGGATTCTACAAGTGTCTTCTAAATCTTAACAGTTTTTTTTTTAACTCATGTTGCTATAATATCAGTGGTTCTCAAACGTTTTCATGTCAAGGACCCCCAAAATGACATGTATTTGGCTGCGGACCCCCATCTCAAAATATGTTGTTCCAGGGACCCCCCCAGAAGCAAGTTACAAATGTTCGCTTAAAAAAATATATCCATATTCAAAGATTTGCAAGAACGTTCACGATTTTTCAAAAATAGCAGATCTACAAGGTAGATCTGCCATGAGCTTGTAGATCATAACAATAAACTTTATTCATATAGCACCTTTCATGACATAAACGCAGCTCAAAGTGCTTTACAGAGCAAAAAAAAACTAAAAATAGCCAAAGTATGAAATAATGATTAAAGTGGTTATACAGATGGGTTCCCGGTTTTAATGGGTTAAAGCAGCTACAGGCTTGGGCAGGGGTCTTCAACGTTTTCAGGCCAAGGACCCCCTAGCTGAGACAGAGATGTTAGCAGGGACCCCCCTCCTCTATATTGTATAAAATTGTGTTTCAGATGAAACTTTTTTTGTTTACTTGGTCTGCTCTTTTTTCCCCTCTACACCTATATACCTCTTTGCCAAAAAAATCAGATCTACAAGCTCACAACGCCTCGCAGCGCGAGGCGTTGTGAGCTTGTAGATCTGCTGTTTTTGGCTAAAGTTCTGCTCAGAAAAAGGGATGCTAGTGGTTAAGGTACAAAAAAAAACATCATTTCACACAAACATTTGGCAGACCCCCTGTAGTAACTCTGAGGACCCCCTAGGGGTCCCGGACCCCCTGTTGAAGACCCCTGGGATAGAGCAATAGGCTCAGTATGTGTGTGTGTGTGTGTGTGTGTGTGTGTGTCCATACAGGCCATCAGCCATCCTTACTACAACACCCAGAACTTCAACAACGACGTCACTCTGCTCAGGCTGTCCTCTCCGGCCCGCATGACCTCCAGGGTGTCCCCCGTGTGTCTGGCCTCCTCCAGCCTGTCCGTCCCCTCAGGGACACGCTGTGTCACCACGGGATGGGGACGCACCGGACAGACATGTAGGTGGACAGGCACACCACACTGCACCACACACACACACACACACACACACACCAAACACCGCACCCCACACACCGACCCACCCACCCACACCCACACCACACCACACCACACCACACCACACCACACCACACCACACACACACACACACACACACACACACACACACACACACACACACACACACACACACACACACACACAGGCCTGTCACAATGATTACATAATCGCAATTATTTTTGCGTAATCATTTCCATGTTGAAAGATTTTCACACATTTCAAATATAAAAAAAGCAGAAATCGCTGATCTACAAGCTTATAGCTTCTTACAGCTGCTTTTTTTATATTATCGAATTATCAAATATGTCAATAATGTCAATAATAATTTCAGTTATTTGTCATATCTGCCCTGTGGAATTTGTTATTATGAAGCCCAACAGGGCATAATGTTCCAATGATCAATGGCCAAACACACAATTAAAATCATTCATCACAATTATTTGAATGACAATTAATCGTCAACTTAAATGTGTAATCGTGACAGCCCCACACACACACACGCACACGCGCACACACACATGCGCACATGCGCACACACACACCTTTACAACGAGGTACAGCTTGTAAGGATCGGGCATTCGTGGAATGAGAAACACAGCTAAACATGTGGGTAGCGCCTCCAAAAAATGTGCCAAAATCACCCAATATGCTTCTGTTGGTAATCGCTCTTGTTTTAAGCAACCTGCCAGCACACACCTGCTGAGAGGTGTGTGACTGCCTCACAGGTGTGAGTGACCGGCACCTGAACATGGGTTCTGCAACTTTGTTGATTTGGAGTGTGTCTGCTCCAAGCAGCAACACTGCCCCCATGGAAAGATTCCACGTTTGTCCCTTCAGGATGAGGCCCGTGCAACAGGGCAAGTGAAGCTGGTGTTCCGTTATGCAGATTACGTATTATTTAATGTCAGCCCTGGTACCATTTGCAGGCAGGTGTGTGTCAGTCAGAGGTGTGTGACTGGCACCTGAGCATGGGTCCTGCAACTTTGACATCTGTCTTTGGTTCTGTTGTGCAAATCTTGCCTGTAAATCTCTGGTTCCTCAGTGAAGCAAGGGGTCTTGGGTTGTTGTCTTCCTTGTTGACTTCACCAGTCTCACAGAACCTGGTTCTAAGTTTGCAAATGGTACCAGGGCTGACACCAAATAATGCTGTCACTCTGCGTAACGGAACACCAGCTTCACTTGCCCTATTGCAACTTTTCCGAACTTCTTTTGAGCAGTTTATATACAAATATACAGTATCCTACTATAATTCTAGTAACCTCTGTCTGTCTGTCTGTCTGTCTGTCTGTCTGTCTGTCTGTAGTGGTGTCACTACCCGGTTCTCCTCAGTGGCTGGAGCAATTGCTCTGATTTTGCACACAGCCATTGACCATTACCATCTGAACTTAACTGTGAAGCCCGTTTTTCAATTTCATCAAATCTCAGCTTCTTATTAGCGTTTTAGTGTAAAACACTGTCGCCATGGTTACGGGGCTGCCCAGCTATGGGACGAACTGCCTCCCGGGTTGCCAGATCATGTGCGCATATACCCCACGGATGCGTCGACCGGGTATGGTCTAGTATATATAATGTTTATAAGTGTCATTGTCTGTGTTCCACAGCCTCTCCTCGCATCCTGCAGCAGGTCGCTCTGCCTCTGTTGAGTCCGGCTCAGTGTAAACAGTACTGGGGTCAGAACCGCATCACTGACGCCATGATCTGTGCCGGAGCCTCTGGAGTGTCCTCCTGCCAGGTAACCATCATCCTCTGGGTTATGATTGTATCAATGCTCTTACTTCATATACAGGTATAACCTGAGACGTTAGGCTTTCATTGAATAGAACAATAACAAACACTTGCCACTTGTTAGGGCTCCAATATAACAGATGTTTTATTGCACCAGAAGTGCACGATAAAGCATCTGTATTATTGGAGCCCTACAGCGTTGATTAATGTTCTATTTTCCTGCACTGATCGTCGCTCAGCACCTGCCCCCCCCCCCCCCCCCCCCCCCCCCAATTTGGGCTTTGTGATCCGATGTTCACGTCTTTATTCTTTTATCAGACTTTGTTTAATCACATTAGGGCTTTCACCAACTAGTCAAGTTTTTTTTAAATGTATTTTTTATTGTTTTAGTGCCATAGTAATGGCCCATTACTATTATTATGATCCTCCTGCCTTTATCTTTATCAAAAGGGGGTCAAAAGTATGCCCAATAATAGCCTATTATTGGGCAATAACGCCCTTTTGAGGATCCTTGACACTGCCGTGCTGCTGTGCCAGAAGTATTTCCCTTAAAACGGCCTAAAAATAAAGTCAGGAGGATAATAATAATAGTGATGGCATTAAAACAATGGCAAAAAAATATATATATCTTGTTTTTTATTTTATTTATTTTTTAAGTCGACTAGTGGACTACCACTGGGTCAAATTAGTCGACCAGTAAACATCTCTAGTCGTGAAAGCCCTACATCACATACAGCAGTGGTTTTCAACCATTTTCGCATCAAGGACCCCCAAATTGACACATATTAGCCCAGGGACCCCCATTTGAAAAGATATGCCAGCTGGGACTCAACCATTTTGATTTCTTAGGGGTCCCAGTCTACACTGTATCATCATCATTAGTGTTCATTTAACTCTGAGAGTGTACAAAATGGAACCAAATGGACCCGTTAGGGTCCATTTGGTTCCATTTGTACACTCTCAGAGTTACAGACATATAAGGGTCCATTTGGTTCCTAACTATTAATTTGGCTGGGGACCCCCCTGGAACCCCCTCAAGGACCACTGGTGGTCCCCGGACCACTGGTGTAAAACCCCTGACATACAGTAATCCTCTGGGTTATGTGTCTGTATTGCTGCTGATTTTGAGAAGGAAAACATATATGAGCCCCCCCCCCCCCCTCCACGCTGTGTGAAACATTCATTCATTCATTCATTCAAGATTTATTTATTCTCGAAATTACACTGAGTAATTAAACTCATTTGCAGTGTCGTCGAGTAATACAATAAAGTGCAAATTCAACTCTATTACGAACAGAACAGACTAGACTATAGTGAGAGTGGATACAGATCAGGGCCGGATGATGGACTGGGCCAACGGGGGCCAGTGCCCAGGGGAACTTGACTACCAGGAGCCCCCGGGGAGCCCTGGGCTGCCTCCAACATGTAGACTATGTAGGTTAACGATCAAATACGTACGTATAGGTCCCCCGGCATATACAGTATAGAAGGAGGACCCTCCTATGTGGCCGTACCATTGGGTCCAAGTAGAAACGAAAAGGTTGAGAATTCCTGGTAAAGCACGTTTCAAAAGTGCTTTACTGACCAACACATATGAATCATTCAGACATGTCCTATTGGCACTGGTGGAAGAAGTACTCAGATATTTTACTGACCAGCGCTGTCTCTGCCCCCTCATTGACGCGACTCTCCAATAGAAGGCTCTGGTTTCAACCATGAAATACTGACCTATTTGATATTGGAATTATTGCAAACCAACTCGTTTGCGATGTTTTTTGTAAACCTTATACCCATACCTAACACCATGCCAACAATCTAAAACTAGTCACCAAGTCAGGCCCGGCGCCAGGATGAAATGACTAAGGGTGCAGTTGAAAATTGTGAGGGGGCACACCAGTGGCGACGCATGCACGCGCGTGAAGTGCGCGTGCATGCGCCCCGCGAAAATTTGCGGTTATTGGGTGGATTTTGGCCGTTTTTGGGTGTTTTTTTGTTACTTTATTTCGGTTTTAGGGTTAGGGTTAGGTTAGGCTTATGTTATTCAATTCGTATTTTTGCCTGATTTTACCGATTTTTTATCAAAAAATGTATTATAAAAACATTTAAATAATCTATAAATGTGTGTTTTCTATCTCCAGGGCGACTCTATATAAATGTGTGTTTTCTACCTCCAGGGTGACTCTATATAAATGTGTGTTTTCTACCTCCAGGGTGACTCTATATAAATGTGTGTTTTCTATCTCCAGGGTGACTCTATATAAATGTGTGTTTTCTACCTCCAGGGTGACTCTATATAAATGTGTGTTTTCTATCTCCAGGGCGACTCCGGCGGTCCCCTGGTGTGTCAGAGCGGTGGGGTGTGGTCTCAGGTGGGAATCGTTTCCTGGGGAACCAGCGACTGCAACGTGCGCACGCCCGCCGTGTACGCCCGCGTCTCCTACCTGAGGAGCTGGATCGACCAGACCGTCGCGTACAACTGAAGAGTGTCCACCACGACGCTCGCTAAGATGTGCAACATGCTAACATACTGTACGACCAGCCTGGACTGTTTGATCACTTTTAAACAGAGTTACTATCATCTGTCGCAATGTGTGGTGCATCTGTTACTAAAGCTTGCATGAAGTAAAGTAAACTCTTTAACTTATTAAATCCTGAAGAAGCATCTGTGTCACATTTTCATTTGAGCTAAAAAGCATTATTTTACACTTTGGGCTATTCAAAAATAGATCTACAAGCTCGTAGCGCAGCACCGAGTGCCGCGCTACGAGCTTGTTTAACTGCTATTTTTGGAAAAAAAAACATTTTTAACTCTTATTCTTTGCTTCTGGGGGGGTCCCTGGAACAAAATATTTTGAGATGGGGGGTCGGCGGCCAAATACGTATCATTTTGGGGGGTCCTTGACATGAAAAAGTTTGAGAACCACTGATATAGAAACATCAGAAAACGGTTGGGATTTAGAAGATATTTTGTAGAATCAGCCTCAGGTCTTACGAGGAGGGGAGGGGAGGGGAGAGAAGACAAGATGATATTCCAATGATCTCAATAAAAAGCTTATAGTAAATTATTTATATCATATCTGTGCCCTTATTAGCCCCCCCTCTGTTCGCCTTCATGTCTCCCCATGTGGATGTCGTCTAGCTCTTTCACAACCATTTGTACTTCGTTCCAATAACACAACGTTTATGTTTATCCTTTTCTTCATTTCTGGGAACACAGAGATGACTATGACATTTAAGGCTCTCTGTCTTTGACACGTTTAACCGTTTGACTCTCATTTATTCCAATCTTTGCGACACATCATTTGTGTGTGTGTGTGTGTGTGTGTGTGTGTGTGTGTGTGTGTGTGTGTGTGTGTGTGTGGGTGTGTGTGTGTGTGTGTGTGTGTGTGTGTGTGTGTGTGTGTGTGTGGGCTGCTTCGTGTGTGTGTGTGTTTGTATTACTATACTTGCGAGGACCAAGTATAGTAGAATTTGAAGAAATCTACATTGTGAGGACCGTTTTCCTGGTCCTCACAAGACAAATGGTTGTTTTATAGTTAAAAAAAACATTTTTTAGAGATACGTTTACAGTTAGAAAAACATTCAGGTTAGGATTAGACTTTTAGAGGTTAGGTTTGGGGATTGGAATTAGAGTTATAAACATGATTTATACTTAGTTGCGCGCCAGTGTCATGCACCGAAAACAGCTGATCTATAAGCCCACAACGAGTCGCAGCGCGACGCGTTGTGGGCTTATAGATCTGCTGTTTTTCGGCTTTAGGCTTACGGTTAAAATGGCAATTATTAGTTTTAAATGGCATTCATAACATGGCTGTCCTAAAGTGTTGATGTCCTCACAAGTATAGTAATACAAACGTGTGTGTGTGTGTTGCTGTGTGTGTGTGTGTGTGTGTGTGTGTGTGTGTGTGTGTGTGTGTGTGTGTGTGTGTGTGTGTGTGTGTGTGTGTTGCTGTGTGTGTGTGTGTGTGTGTGTGTGTGTGTGTTGCTGTGTGTGTGTGTGTGTGTGTGTGTGTGTGTGTGTGTGTGTGTGTGTGTGTGTGTGTGTGTGTGTGTGTGTGTGTGTGTGTGTGTGTGTGTGTGTGTGTGTGTGTGTGTGTGTGTGTGTGTGTGTGTATATCTGCAGATAGGCGTGTGGCTAAATGGTTCAGTATGTGTGTAGATAAGGGTGTAGATGTTGTGTGTACACTAGAGATGTGCAAGGTTCTTATTGCAAATGCTTCACTTCCCTTCTTCACTGAAAGCACTTTTTTTTCCCTCCAATTGCAAAACCCTCGTCTTGATGAGCGTGTCAGATTATCCGCCTTCCCCCGCCCCCACACATTCTGATAGGAACGATAAAGCCATCATCACGTTTAGCAAAACAATAGTAAACGACACCGATCATCTCTTCAACCGTCATTACAGTGGTGGAAAAAAGTACTCGCATGTTTTACTTAAGTAAAATGATCAACACCACAATGTAGAAGTACTCTGTTACAAGTCAAAGGCCTAGCTGTGTTCAAAATGTTACTCGAGTAAAAGCACAAAAATATTGGCATCAAAATGTACTTAACTCTCTCGAAATTGGCACTGAGATTGTGCCAGCATTTATTTATTTTTTAAGTTAAAAAAGTGCTTAGGAGCCGAGATACAGCCTTTTTCAGTAATAAGTTAAACAAGAAGTGAATGGAGCAGCAAATATTGTTTTCGTTCTTGGCACTGAGGGCATTCAGAAAAAACTCGGGATAACTCCTTTTGTGGCACTGAGAGAGTTAAAGTACCAAAAGTAAGTACTAAAATGTTTGAAAATAGCAGATCTACAAGCTCAAAACGCGTCAGACGATGCAGAGTAAAAGTATAATATGTGCTTCTGAGATGTAGTGGAGTAGAAGTAAAAGTATTGAAAATGGGAAATAAAAAATCCTCACAAGTGTACTTGAGTACAGTACTTGAGTAAATGTACTTAAATGTTACTTTACGCCACTGACCGACTGGTCAATCATGCCATCCAGACATCACGCCCAAACATGTGAACTCGCTACAGACACATTTGACCCAGAGAGACATAACAGACATTTCACCAACACAGCAAGCAATTTTTCACATGGGCCTGTTATAGCGCCACCAGGAGGCCGATTTTTGCAAAACACATTTTTGGATATTACTCCTTCAGATTGTATCCAAATTTAACATAAATCGTTACACATGATCTCTATAGTCATGAGATCACGACGGATCTGTTTGATTTTTCATATTCCATCCTGATTGGCTATACGATTGACATCTAAAGTTTGCAGGAATGGCCCGTAATGAACTAAATGCCGCAAATCATGAATGCGGTGTCCCGTGGCCGTGAAACTTTGCACGCACATTCACACTACGTTGAGGAACAAATGCCACCCTGTTATAGCGCCACCAGGAGGGCGATTTTTACTAAACTTGATTCATCACGCAAACAGGTACACATTAACTATAGTCAAGTGATCAAGACGGATTCGTCCTTTTCCGGAGTACCTTTTCAAGTTTACTATGACATATTAAGAGTCCAACTAATAGGAGTTTGTTTTTATATCTCTGAGAGGGTCCATTTGGTTCCATTTGAACGCTCTTAGAGTCAGTGGCGTGCACAGACATTTTGAGGGGCAGGTGCTCAAGTAAATCATACTTTTTTTGTTGACTTGGTCTGCTCTTTTTTCCCTCTACACCTATACCTCTTTGCCCAAAATAGCAGATCTACAAGCCCACAACGCCTCGCGCTGCGAGGCGTTGTGAGCTTGTAGATCGGCTATTTTGGGCTAAAGTTCTCCTCAGAAAAGGGATGCTAGGTTTCGAGTGGTTATGGTAAAAAGAAAAATCAAATCACATACAGATTTGGCGGACCCCCTGTAGTATCTCTGAGGACCCCCTAGGGGTCCCGGACCCCCTGTTGAAGACCCCTGCTGTAAACTGAAATGTTTTTTAGTTTTTTTTCAAAAGGGCACTTCTGGTCAAGAGGGCAAAGGGCAGGTGCTCCAGCACCACCTAGAGTCTATCTGTGCACGTCCCTGCTTAGAGTTACAGACCTGTTATGGTCATTCAGGGCTATGTGTTTCTGGTAATATTTTTGTCTCCGCCAGGCCGAAAGGCATGGCGAGAGAGTATGTTTTGCACCCTGTCCGTCCGTCCGTCCGTCCGTCCGTCCGTGTGTGTGTCCGTGTGTGTGCCCGTCTGTGAACAGCTAATCTCCGGCACCGTTGGCTTGATCACAGCGAAACTGTGCACACACACTCCCTGTGTATACCAATTCAGAACCTTTGCCCCAATTTGTTTACATGGGCCTGTTCTAGCGCCACCAGGAGGCCGCTTTTTGCAAAACACATTTTTTGACCGTACTCCTACAGATTTTGCCCAAACGTCACGCGAATCGGTACACAGTATCTCTAATAGTCATTACACGAAACTGATTGGCTAAAATGGCTTCCAAAGTTTGCAGGAGTGCTCCGTTTTGAACAAAATGCCTCTCTACAAGCTCAAAACAAGCTCAAAACAAGATTGGCTATTTTTGCTACTTTTGTGTGACAGAGTGGTGAAAAAAAAGTTAAAATACGGAGAGACAATACTGTATGTACAATGTGGCCCTCTGGAGTGAGTGTGGAAATATAGTGGCCCTCTCCATCATCAAAGTTGCATCACCGCTGTATTAGATGGAGCTCATCAGACGGTATAAATGGGCGGTTTGTGGAGACAGGGGGAGTGGCATGTTGATCTGTCTGTCAGAGAGGTTACAGATCCCGGAGCTGATTGCTTCACTTTGCTTTAGAAGACAGACTGAGAAAGTCACTGCCATCACTTCACACCGCACCGCACCGCACCGCACCACACCACACCACACCACACCACATCACACCACACCACACCACACCACATCACACCACACCACATCACATCACATCACATCACATCACAGCCATGGACCCAGGTAAGCTGTTCATACACATTCATATACTGCAGTGGTGGAAAAAGTGCTACTTTTTGTTTTACTTAAGTAAAAGTATCAATACTGCAATGTAGAAATATACTCTGTTACAACTAAAGGTCTGGAATTCAAAATTGACTTGAGTGAAAGTACAAAAGTATTGGTATCAAGATGAACTTAAAGTACCAACAGTAAAAAGTAGATATGCAGAATGCCCCCATTTCACAAGTTTTCAAATGTATAAAAATGAAACCGAAATGCATATAGGGCTGAAGTGATTGATGTAGGTTCTGTAATAATAATAATAATAATAATAATAATCTAAATCTGCAAAGTATCAAGAAACTAAAGTTTTCAAATAATTGTAGTGGAGTAAAAGTACAATATTTGAGATGTAGTGGAGTAGAAGTAAAAGCACTGAAAATTGGAAATACTCCAGTAAAGTAAAAATACCTAAACCATTTACTTAAGTACAGTACTTGAGTAAATGTACTCAGTTACTTGTCACCACTTGGTTGTAGGTAAGCTGTTCATACAATCACATTAATATATATATATATATATATTGTTATAGGGGAATTTGTAAACTTTTCTATTGGCCAGGATTATGATCACAATGGTGTTATTATAGCTTTTAAAAGCAACAAAGGACTCGTCCTGTATTATCAAATGCAAAACTTACACCTCTGTGGCCAGGACAGAACATTATTTAAAATTGAATTGTTTTGTTATATTATCCATATTTTTTACATTACAATTGCATCAATAAATGAAATATCTTTGGTCTAAAAATAACTTGTTTACAACAGAGCACACTGTTGGATCAAACCAGAACATGCTGTATTCTATAGATTGCACATAATGTAGATTTGATATACTGTATAAAAGTCGCTAAATGATTATCCTATCACATTCTCTACATTCTAGTTATTTGAACCTGTTTAGAGGTTCTTAAATGTAACTTTCCTCTTCTAGCCCGGATTTGAACCTGGTGCTGAACCTTTTATTTTTTATTTGTTTAACCATTGAGCGAATAGAGCCAGCCTGCTTTGTGTCACATTAAATATTACATTTTAATCATTAAAAAAAAAAGTTACATAGTGCTTGCATTAGGGGTCTTCAACAGGGGGTCCGGGACCCCATAGGGGGTCCTCAGAGTTACTACAGGGGGTCCGCCAAATATTTGGGTGATGTGATTTTTTTTTTTACCTTAACCACTTAGCCTTACCCTAGCATCCCTTTTCTGAGGAGAACTTTAGCCAAAAAATAGCTGATCTACAAGCTCACAACGCCTCGCGCTGCGAGGCGTTGTGAGCTTGTAGATCTGCAATTTTTTTGGCAAAGGGGTGTTTGGTTTAGAGGGAAAAAAGAGCGGACCAAGTAAACAAAAAGAGTTATACCTGAAACACAATTTTATACAATATAGAGTAGGGGGGTCCATGCTTCATCTCTCTCTCAGCTAAGGGGGGGTCCTTGGCCCGAAAACGTTGAAGACCCCTGGCTTACGTTATACCCTGTTATTTCATGTTGGAACTCATTCTGTGCCACAATCCGTCAAATCCGTCACGTGGCCTGACACCGCGTGCGCCACAATCCGTCAAATCCGTCATAAAAAAAAAAAAATCTAAATAAAAAGAAAATTCAAAATAAAATTTTGGAAAAACATGTTCAGAACCCAAGATATAATGATTGGAAGATTTGCTGCTCCATCCACTCCTTGTTTAACCTATAACTTAAAAAGGCTGTATCTCGCTTCCTAAGCACTTTTTTTTTTACAATGAATTTTGGCTGTGGCACTCAGAGCCAAAGTTCCATAAATAAGCATGGCATTGAATGAGTTTAATATTAAACATCACATTCTGCAGAGCAACGTGTCACTGCACAGTGGACACGCCTCATTGAATCATATATGAGGATACAATACTTGCAAAACAGACTTCCTCTTACAAGACTCAGGTTACACAACTACGTGAAAAAGATTGCTGACAGTTTAGAAATTAGAAAAAAATAATCTGTGGTCTTCTAAACCACATGCTGCACAGCCATGCTCTGATTGGTCTAAACCACATGGTGCACACAGCCATGCTATGATTACACAGCCGTGATGTTGCGCAAGCCTCGTGTAATCTAGTGGTGTAAAGTAACCCGAGTACATTTACTGAAGTACCGTACTTAAGTATACTTTTGAGGAATTGTTACACATACTTTTACCCCTAGTATCAATCATTGCCCTACAGTATGTATATTTCGGCCATTAGAAAATAGCCGATCTACAAGCTCACAAGATGCGACGCATTGTGAGCTTGTAGATCTGCTATTTTCAAAAGATTTGTACACATTTTGAACTCGTGAAATGGGACATTCTGCACAACGAGTACTTTTACTTTTGGTACATTAAGCATATTTTGATGCCAATACTTTTGTACTTCCACTCAAGTAAATTTTGATTACGCGACTTTTCCTAGTAACAGAGCATTTCTACTCAGAGTATTTCTTCTCTCAGTCAGTATTGATACTTTTACTTAAGTAAAAAAAAACAGTTGCCGTTTTTCCACCACTGATGTAATCTGTTTCCCGTCTAGGTTTGAACGGCACCAACAACAACTTCAGCGTTGCACCCGGGCCCCGCCTCCCAGCAGGTCCTGACGCCGCCCACATCCTGCACATCCTGTCCCTGGTGGTCTACTGCCTGGTGTTTGCGGTGGGCAGCGTGGGCAACGCCCTGGTGGTCTACGTGACCGGCTTCAGGATGAAGAGGACCGTCAACGCCGTCTGGTTCCTCAACCTGGCCCTGGCCGACTTCCTCTTCACCGTCTCCCTGGTGTTCACCATCGTCTCTCACGCGCAGAAGAAAGCCTGGCCGTTCGGCGGCTTCATGTGCAAGCTGTGCAGCCTGGTGGGCGTGGTCAACATGTTCGCCAGCGTGTTCCTGCTGACGGCCATCAGCCTGGACCGCTGCCTGTCCACCTGGGTGGTGGTGTGGGCGCAAAACAAGCGCACCCCTCGCAAAGCTCAGGTTTGACTGATTGATTGATTGAATACTTTATTTAGGAAAGACACATGGAAACAGTACGGAAGTACAATTCACAATACAAGCTCCTCTAAACTGGATCGCTCATGACATTTAGACCCTCCGGAAAAATGCGATTATGCGATCGCAGAATTTACCGCATAATCAGCAAAGTGGCGCATAATTATGCGGGGGTAACGTTTTTTTCAAAAAGGCCGCATCGCATAATATGCGCTTCGCATCATTTCCGCATGTTTCGCAACTTTTCACATATTTCACACTTTTCACATATTTCGCAACTTTTTGCATATTGCCGCATATTTCACAACTTTCCGCATATTTCACCGCATACAATTGCAAAAAAAAGCGCATATTTCATCGCAAAATCAAGGATTTTTGCCCGCATAATCAAGAGTTTTAGCCCGCATGATCAAGAGTTTTAGCCCGCATGATCAAGAGTTTTAGCCCGCATAATCAAGAGTTTTAGCCCGCATGATCAAGAGTTTTAGCCCGCATAATCAAGAGTTTTAGCCCGCATAATCAAGTGTTTTAGCCCGCATAATCAAGTGTTTTAGCCCGCATAATCAAGAGTTTTAGCCCGCATAATCAAGTGTTTTAGCCCGCATAATCAAGAGTTTTAGCCCGCATAATCAAGTGTTTTAGCCCGCATAATCAAGAGTTTTAGCCCGCATAATCAAGAGTTTTAGCCCGCATAATCAAGAGTTTTAGCCCGCATAATCAAGTGTTTTAGCCCGCATAATAAAAGCACAGTGGCTTATTTAAAATGACATCCCCACACACTCAAATCATGATGACATTTAAGAAAACAGACAGATTTGGGCCAAATCTGGGTTGGGCATGATCAGTGGAGCTGTCTCTGGTGTTGTGATTGTGGACTTCATTTACGTTTTTGAAGTATTCAGACAGGTACATGGCCCATGGGTATCCCAATGTTGTGGTGTATCTTGTCTTGCAGGTCACGTGCGCTCTCATCTGGCTGGCCGCTCTGGCCTGCAGCGTGCCTTACGCTGTCGTGCGGGAGGTGGTTTCCTATCCGGGCGTACTGTACTGCACGTACGCTCACTCAAAGGTCAGCTGGTATTGGAGCCTGACCGCTTTCCGTATCTCCGCCGGCTTCGTCGTGCCCTTCCTGCTCATAACGGCGTCCTACGTGGCCATCGGGGTTCGCGCCGGCCGCCTGCAAAGAGGGAGGAAGCGGCGGTCCCTCCGCATCATCGTAAGCGTCGTCCTGGCCTTCTTCCTGTGCTGGCTGCCCTTCCACGTCTTCCAGTTCGTGGAAATTATGGTTGACCGAAGAAGGACGACCGCCGGTATGGTTCAGATGCTTCAAATCGCCGTTCCGCTGTCGGCGAACCTGGCCTATCTGAACAGCTGCCTGAACCCCATCCTCTACGTCTTCATGTGCGACGAGTTCCAGAAGAAGCTGCGCCTGTCCCTGTGTCACGTCCTGGAGAGCGCTCTGGCCGAGGATCTGAACTCCCACACCACCTCCACGCGATCCCTCACCTCCACGCGGTCGCTGTCTCTGCAGCTGTCCAAGATCAGCCGAAAGTCTGAGTCCGCCGAGAGGAAGGACGCGGTCACCTCCCCGTTGTCTCCAGGCTCACATTACAAAGATGTTTTCATGGAGGAGACGGAGAGGCTGGACGTCGAGAAGCCAAGATGACAGTGACCACGGTCAAAAGGTCATGTATGTATATTTTAAAAGACCAGGTGGTCAGTTGCACCAAGTTCAAACTTAGCCTAGTTATAGCTTAAGCCATTCAATCTGGAGATGCATCTCTGTCATTTTAGAGAGTTAGAGAGTAAATGAGCTTGTAGATCTGCTATTTTTTTTTAAATATCGTGAAAATGTGAGAAAATCTTTAAATATATATATTTAAAACAAATTATATTATATTTAAATATTTGCACAAAATGTCACATTTAAAAAAAAATAGCAGATCTACAAGCTCATATCGCGGCACTCCGCGCTGCCGCGTTATGAGCTTGTAGATCTGCTATTTTTGAATAGCCAAAGAAATCTAAAATGACATCAGATACTTTCCCGGCTAAATGGGTTAAATGGCTTTTTAAAAGCCATTTAAGTTATAACTATAGGCTAAGTTTGAACTTAGTGCGAGGTGGTGCAACCGGCCCCCAGGTCCCTAAGGCTGTGAGTCCACTGTCCACCAAACCGCTTCTTCCCAGGTGAGAGCGGCAGGCGCTTGCCGAAAAAACGCTTCCGAACACCAGAGGAAAAAAATAAATATATATATTCAGCTCAAGGCAAGTAGGAACGTGTGAACGTGGGAGCGCAAAAACACACGGCTGGAGTTTCAAAAAACTGCAGCGCTCCTGTTGTTAAAAGCTGTGTATAAAAAGCCAAATATGCCTTTTAATACATTATAATTGTCCTCTATAACTAAAAATGTAAAATTAAAAATAATAAATATTATCTAAATAATTTAGAAACAGTTAATCTTTCACTCAATAGGGGCAATGCCCGTCGCAAGTTGATGATGTCATTTGTCCATGGAATTTATGGAATGCATGTGCAAATAAAAAAACGACTTAAACTTCCTATGGTTAATATGATATCAAATCTATATTTGAAATATGTTTTTTTTTTTCACATGCATTCCATAAATTCCATAGGGCTGGACCACACATGGACACATGACATCATCAACGTGCGACGGGCATTGTCCCTATTGAGTAAAAGATGAACTATTTCTAAAATAAATAAAATATTGAAGGTGTTTTCAATTTTACATTTTAACTATAGAGGACGATTATAATGCATTAAGGCATATTTGGCTTATTAGCCAGGTATCCTTTTAACAATTATAAACATGAGCTGTGCTGAGGGGGAAAATAGGTCTTGGTGGACACTGGACAAGACCCCCGAGTCAAGTAGTATGTAATTGATCACAGACCCCCATCTGAGCCACTAACTAACCCCCCTCCCACAAGAGAAGATTTGGTTCAAGATTTGTCCAGATAGCCGATCTACAAGCTCACAACGTGATGTGCTGTGAACATGTGGAGCAGCTATTTTCCAATGGCATAGACTCAAAACTAGGGATGTTAACAATTAATCGATTAATCGAATTAATCGATTAAGAAATTATCCGATTAAATCAAACGATTAACAATTCATTGAAAAAATTAAAACTTTTTTTTTTTTTTAATGTTCAGAACGCAAGATATGATGATTTGAAGATTTTCTGCTCCATTCACTTCTTGTTTAACTCACTGAAAAAGGCTGTATCTCGGCTTCTAAGCACTTTTTTTAAAATCTGAAATTACGATTCTCAGATTTAAAAAAAAAAAAGCCGCTTATCAGTTAACCGGTTAATCGGTCGATAAGGTTATCAATTAGCAATCTACAGTAGCAGATCTACAGTACTTGTAGATCTGCTATTTTTTGCAAATCTTTGAATGATGTTTTTAAAGCAAACATATTTACTCAAATCTTTGCTTCTGGGGGTCCTTTGTCCCTGGAACAAAATGTGTTCAGACGAGCAGAGGCCCGTGGCCAAACATATATATAATTTTGTGGGGGTCCTCCATATGAAAAGGTTTGAGCGCCACTGATATAGAAACATACGTCTTTCAGAAAAACTAAAAAGACATTTGTAGAATCGGCCTCAGGTCTTAAATCGTGCCGCTGCCTTTTACTGAGGATTGTGATTAATTTCTTGTGCACTGTAATTGTCTTTTTCTTTGAACTTGTTCCATTTTTAATTGTCTTCAAATGTCCTTGTTTTGTGCAAAGCACTTTGTAATGCCTTGTTTGCCTGTTGCTTGAAGAAGACCTTTTGGTAATTATTGCATATATATTGTATATGTTGAGAATGGAATAAAAACAGCATTTTGACCGCATTTGACTGTATTCGGATTCGTTATACTTTGCCAGACTCATTATTAATGCATGACCTATTCTCAATGAAACACAATGATTGATTGTTGCTTACTGTTAATATAGGCCAAGGGTCGGCAATCGTTTTAACACGAGGTGCCAAGTTTTGGTATTCTTGATAGTCAGTGTGTTATATCAACATTAAGTTTAATTATGACACCACATCAAAATGTAATATTTAACAACAATATATGTGTGCGCGATGGTGGATGGTCCTGGCTAACGCTCGGAACAATAACATAGCTCACGCGAGTCACCATGGCGGAGTGATCGCGGAACGAAAATGACTCGTTTTCCCCACTGTAAAAAGTTAAGGAAATATGGATTTTTTTTTGCAAGGAGATAGAATGGGAGCGGACTGGAGCCAGGTGTTTTGGCACGGTGATCCATCTGTCCCTTCCTTCTAAGAGTCAACGTGGGTGATTCCAGAGCTGCGCTAGCCCCTATATATATATATATATATATATATATATATATATATATATATATATATATATATATATATATATATAGTAGTGGTTTTGGTGCAAAAAAAAATGCTTGCAATGGATTCAGAATTATAAAAATACCCTAGTTTGACCCCTCACATGCTACTTAAAGCAGAATTAAATTTTGTTTTTTTCCCTGCATAAGGTTATGGTGGGTACCCCAACTTTCAGCAGCTGTGAAAAATTCTCCTAGAGAAACTGCATTTCAGTCTTTATGAGATGTGTTACTAGACACTTTTACAAACACATTGGTGAAGACATTTCTTGGTAAGGAATTTATTCCCAGATAAGACATTATTCTGATAATATTCCCTGACTACTAGTAGTCTTTTTTATGTCCAATGTATTTGTATTTAAGTTCAAAAAGTTAACATAAGTATAACTAAATGCATTTGAAATTAAATAAAAATGTTACTTTTTCAGGATTCCAGTTAAAAAAATAGCAAAGAAAAAAATAGCAAAAATAGCTACAAGCTTAAAACACGTCGCACTGCGACACGTTTTGAGCTTGTAGATCGGCTATTTTTGCTACTTTTGTGTGACAGAATGGTGAAGTACAGCATTAATTTACCGAAAAAGTTAAAATACGGAGATAAGAGGTGACTGTCTGACAGTATATGCATTGTGGCCCTCTGGAGTGAGTGTGGAAATATAGTGGCCCTCTGCATCATCAAAGTTGCATCACCCTGATTTAGCATTTACTGTGAAAGAAATGCTAAATATGCGGTATAACCGAAGGCAGCATTCAACATATATATTCAACATAATATTATAATACAGTCTGCAACGCTGCTATCTCAGCTCCAAATGTTTTATTGCAAAAATCGATGTTTTTGATCCTGCTGGATCTTCTTCAGGAATTGCTGAAGAGAAACCAGTGTTGCAGACTTTATCTTTTTTTTTTACAGTTGATCGGACCTAGGTGAGATGGGAGGTGCATGCACTATGGCCTTTACATCCAAGAGAATTGTCCTTTTCCAAAAGGCTGAAATAATTGCCCTCTGTGTAGTAGATATCCATGCCGTACGCCGCATCTCCAGTAAAGGTTGGATTGTATAGTTGAGTGCAGCGTCGCACACTGAAAAATAGTCGCTCTTATCAACAAGCTCACCGTTGAGCTTGTAGATCGACTATTTTCAAGCTAGAAATGTCACACAAAATTCTGCCCATTTAGAAATTGTAGCCCCTGCCCCTCAAACATTCTCTGTACTTCAACTGGGATCTCCTCATCTGTTCTGTACTCATGCTGTCAGTGAAATACTAGCAGACTGGCCCAGTGGTGTACAATACAATATATACCAGGGGTCTTCAACAGGGGGTCCGGGACCCCTAGGGGGTCCTCAGAGTTACTACAGGGGGTCCGCCAAATCTTTGTGTGAAAAGATTTTTTGTTTTTTTTACCTTAACCACTAGCATCCCTTTTTCTGAGGAGAACTTTAGCCAAAAATAGCCGATCTACAAGCTCACAACGCCTCGCAGTGCGAGGCGTTGTGAGCTTGTAGATCTGCTAATTTTTGGCAAAGAGGTATATAGGTGTAGAGGGAAAAAAAGAGCAGACCAAGTAAACAAACAAATCTGAAACACAATTTTATACAATATAGAGGAGGGGGTCACTGCTTCATCTCAGTCTCAGCTAAGGGGTCCTTGGCCTGAATACGTTGAAGACCCCTGATACTGTTTAGACCTCAATCACCATCAAGTGCCATTCGAAGTGTCAAAGTGGCCTTCAGGCCAGTCCACACCAACACAACAGTTTTAGCTACCTACAGCTACCTCATACAAATTGAGCTCATTGCGGTTGTAGATCTACTATTTTCAACAATTGTGTGATGAAGTAGGAGGGCATTCATTTACGTAAAGAAAACAAAAAAGTTAAAATATGGAAAAGGGAGGTTTCTGCCCAACAGTGACGTGTTGTTAGGCCACGCCCCCATCTGTCATTTGTACCACGGTACAACAGGTCTTAAACAGGTCTACAAAAAGACAGAGGTGTTGCCATGCCGATCATATGAACCCATACAGCCACCCTGTCACACAACTCACAGCCTGTTATGTCAGAGCCAAAACAAACTCTAGCTTGAACTTTACAGGAAATAGCAACCTCACACGTTGGCTAATTCAAGAGACCAAGAGCCACATAAACTGTTCCCTGTTACATTACATTACAGTACAGTCATTTAGCAGACGCTTTTATCCAAAGTAACTTACAATAAGTGCATTCAACATAGGTAGGGAACGAACACTACTAATCACTAGAAGTCTGAAGCGCATTTTCTGCAAAAACAAGCAACCAAGAGTATACCTAGGGCTAAGGTAAAGGTGCAATATATCAGCTACCTACTTTCTTAAACAGATGAGACAAGATAGCTAAATCAAATGAGCAAGAGCTAAAACAAATAAGTGTATGGACTAAACAAGATCCAATAAAACAATACAACAATAAAACAAGAGTTTGTACAACTAGTTAACAACAAGTAGGCCAGGCAAAGAGGGTAGTGTTTCCTGAAGAGGTGGGTTTTCAGCCTGCGGCGTAGTGTTACAACTCACTACCTTCAACAACACACTGTAGATTCTGTTACAACTCTCTACCTTCAACAACACAATTGACATCTCTCCTGTTAAGGCAAAGCCCTGAACTTAAAGGAAACTCACACATTGATAGGTCATTGAGGTGACCCAAGATCCACCCAGTCACTGGGTCCCAACATAATAGCAATAGAACAACAGCTTTAATCACATTAGTAGGATATATATACACACACACAGCATATAACACAAGCAGCAGAGAAAAAAAATAAAAATAGAGAGAGAGAGAAAAAAAGGTTGAGTAATCCTACCTTGAGCCGTCTTCTAGACTTCATCAGTTGTGTCAGTGGTATCAGGGTCAAACTCTGGAACCCATGGATCCTCCCTCTCTCTAGGTGGTCCTCAGACGAGCACCCCCCCCCCCCCCCCCAGCCACGTCTCCAGTCTCCATCCTCCAGACATCTGACTGCTTCAACAGTACTTTACATCTCCATCCAAGGGCGCTGGTACTGTGGGTGCCTCGGGGCTAAAGCACCCAGGTGAAATGAAGAGCACCCATCACAAACTCATCACAAAAAAAGAAAAAAACACTGCTTGAAGCACATTCAAGCACCTTATGGCCTGTTCATTTGAATCATGCACGCACGCGCATGCACACACACACACACACACACACACACACACACACACACACACACATACACACACACACACACACAGACTCTTTAGCCATGCATGTTGACATCAAACACATCTCATTATAACATATTCAATTCACATATTAAACACAAAGCTAAATATTGTATCCTGACTGTTTATGTTTTACCTAGGCCTGCAACATGACTGTCATATCATGACAGTCATGGAACCACTTGTTCCTGGTTTGAGAATGTTTTACATTTACAACCCGCACATCTACATAAACGTTCACATTTCAAATATAAAGCACTTACCCCAAAGCCACGAATATTACAAGTTAGAAAGCCCGGGTCTAAGTATCCGTATCTTCCATATTGTTCAATAAAAAGCATTTTAATCCGATCGGTGGCCATTATCTCCGAATTCTCTCTATGCTTTCGACGGTGCGCCCCTATCGGTTGGGAGGTGTATTGCACGCTGATACATTATACAAAAAATAAATAAAAAATATATAAAATGGCGGCCGATCGGATTAAAATGCTTTTTATTGAACAATACGGAAAATACGGGTACTTACACCCAGGCGCTTTAACTTGTAACATCCGTGGATTTGGGGTCAACACTTTATATTGGAAATGTGAACGTTTTTGTAGATGTAGGGTTGTAAATGTAAAACATTCTCAAACCAGGATCAAGTGGTTCCATGACGCTTGTGACAGACGAGCGTCATGTGAACCATGGCTATGAATTACCATAACTTCTCAAAGTTAATTAACTAAAGGTACATTCCACATAAAATTAATGTTAAGCACTAAGCAGCTTCCTGTGGATGAACTCACCTGGATGATGATGAGTCACCCATTTAGAAAGAAAACGACCAACAGGAACAGTTTGTTTGTTTGTTGTGAAGATAATTAACTTCTTCTTCCACACATGGTTTATAGTTTTATCTCCCTGGCAACACTGTTTACTCAACTCAACGTTCATTTTGTGTAACGTTACATTATAAGTTGTTTATTTCACTCATAAATTACTCATAAATACAACAGCGTTTGTATCAAACGTGTGTGTGTGTGTGTGTGTGTGTGTGTTTGCAGCATGTGTGTGGGGGGGGGGCGGGGCTGAGTGTTCCTAGGGAGCGTCTGCAGCGTTGCCATGTCTGCTTATTATAAGCAACTTTGAGCTTGTAGATTGGGTATTTTATCGAATGAATAGCCAATGCACATCACTTATTTTGGGCTTGTTTTCATAGACCTGGTTGCTTGCTTCTCTTGCACAATCTGGCAACTGTGAGTGTCTGACAATAGCACGTTATATTGTCTCAATTCATTGTTTCGCATTTAGTTTTGTGTTTTGAAGACTATAACTGGCCTTTTAAGAGAGCACAGTTTAAGATTAATGAATAACAACCAAGAAAAATACTTTGGTTTAAATGCATAATGTTTATTCAACTAAATCAAAGAGAATACAGTCAAAGAGAAATAAGACAAAATAAGCCATCAATTGCCACACTAAATAGGCAAGTCAATGGAATAACAGTATGCTATTACCTCATATTATATGCTATATTAGATATGTGCTTATGTACTGTGTTTCAAAATAATAATAATAATAATAATAATAATAATAATAATAATAATAATAATAATAATAATAATAATAATAATAATAATAATGGTAAATGTAATAATAATAATAATAATAATAATAATAATAATAATAAATTAATATATGTAGTGGTCATGACATGACCTTAATCTATAGTCAACTTTATGATTTCATATTCACGGCCAGATTCTTAGAATCCCACATTCCCCCCTCCCCTTTAGTGGAATAGGCCTGACACAGATATAGTTAACCAAAAAACATCACATGGATGCACCTGGGACGTACCATCAGTGTTGTAGCCATGGGGTCGACGGGTGTTTCGGGTCTCGCAACAACATACATACCGTACACCCTCGCCCAGGTGACCCAGCCGGGGTTGATCACGCACCGACTTACGTCCCAGTAACTATACCCACGGTCAGTCCTCTTATAGGGAAAGACAGGGCCACTCAGTCCGCTTCTCCGGAACTAGGCTACTCTGCCAGGACCGGGGGAGAGGAGAGGCTCTGGCACGTGGAGGCAGGGACGTGCACAGATATACTCTAGGTGGAGCTAGAGCTCCTGCCCTTTGCCCTCTTGACCAGAAGTGCCCTTTTGAAAAAAGGGCACAAAAAAGTTTACAGCAGGGGTCTTCAACAGGGGGTCCTCAGAGTTACTACAGGGGGTCCGCCAAATCTTTATGTGATATGATTTTTCTTTTTACCTTAATAACCACTCGAAACCTAGCATCCCTTTTCTGAGGAGAACTTTAGCCAAAAATAGCAGATCTACAAGGCCACAACGCCTCGCGTGTGGGCTTGTAGATCGGCTATTTTTGGCAAAGAGGTATAGGTGTAGAGGGAAAAAAAGAGCAGACCAAGTAAACAAAAAAAAGTATAATTTACTTGAGCTCCTGCCCCTCAAAATGTCTGTGCACGCCACTGCGTGGAGGGGCTAGGCTCTGTGGATGGCCTCCTGGCCGGGCTCCTCCTTCGTCTCACCAGGTCCAGGACCTGAGCGTTGCACCAGACTCCCCCCGTTCCAAACATTTAATTCTGTTAAAGTGTAATGCATTGTTTAAATGATTCTCAAACGTCCATTCCTCTTTTTTAGTACATATTTGTTTCAATGTGAGGACAGTGAAACTTTACACTCATCCAGCATGTCAATCCATCTTCTAATTTATGAACTAAGATACTGTGGCTTCACTTCTCTAATCAGTAACAGGTCAGAGGTGTTTCCTTTATCTGGCATTGTAAGCTGTACGTTTAGCATAAACACACCAGCTTACCTGATAAAATAACTTTAGCTTGAGTTTTTACTTTTGAATTCAATTCGGGTTAGGGTTCTTCTACTGGATCTCTGCTGCACTAGTCCCTCCCCAACATTTTAGTTTCGTTTTTTTTTTATTATCATAGATTAGTTTTATTTAGTTTTAATTACATTTTCGTCATTGGAAAAAGGTAGTCGTCAACATTTAGTTTTAGTCAACAAAATGTCACACACTGTCTTGTGAGTTACACAAAATATAATGTCGTAGCTCACACTCTGACATACTGTAGTCATTCTACTACTGTGGAACAGCATGATCCTTTCAATAAGGATATAGGCCAGTGTACCAGTGTTGATTTGTCGACTAAAACTATGACGATTTTTTTGGGGGTCAACTGCCTTTTCATCACTGTCGAAAACTAAATAAAAACTAAATGAAAACAAAGCTACGATTACAAAAAAGGAGAGATCCAGTAGAACTAAAAGACAAGTCATTTTATGTTTGGTTGCGCTGGGGTGTTGCTCTCTGAAAATAGCAGATCTACAAGCTCACAACGGGTTGCGGTGGGCTTGTAGATCTGCTATTCTCCACATGAAACCAAGTGTATAATCTATGTTACGACGCCATCAAGGCATCGCCAAAATACATTTTAGTCGACTGAATCAACTGTAGATTTAGTCGACTATAATCTTATATTTAGTCGACTAAAACTAGACTTAAACAGTAAACATTTCAGATGACTAAAATATGACTAATAAAACTAAATGGGATTTTACAAAATTTGCTGTCAAAATCAACACTGCAGTGTAGGCCGTTATTTTAGGAAGCTTATGTGTAAAAGTATGTCTTTTGTACTATCTCTCTGTTCCTGCTGTTTGACATACAGCCAACCAGTTGTGGAAATCTCAGATCGAGGCTTTGCTTTTATAAAATACCTGAGACTAACAGGGTTTTATGGGAGATTCCTCTGAACATGTATTCTATTGCTAGTGTAGCAGGGTGGACATACTGTAGTCTCTCTCTCTCTCTCTCTCTCCCCTATGCCACCACGTCATTTTGTTATGAACCTGCTGTAGCCTAGGGGATATTTCTCATGTTATTTTAACAGGCTTTAAAACATATCTGGCTGGAAAAGAGACAATGAGAGAGATTTACATGTGGAAAGCCAACTATTAGGAGGATAGGTTCAAAATGCAACAATTACATTGTTTCAAGCTTGTAAATAACTGTGTGTTCTAACTTGATTCTGTAGTAGACACTAGACAGGGGTCATCAACATGTCCGTACACGGACAAACATGTCCCGTGGCAAGACATGTCCATGGCACATTTTGTATTTTGGTTATAATGTGTACATATCTATCCTAAATATTCACAATCATTTTTTTTTAAGTCTTTTGGTGACTCGTAAAATGTCAGGATGACAAGTCATGTTCATTAATATGTTGCTGGAGATTTGTCGTATTGGTACCCGTACGTGATTGCATCAGGTGAGGATGTAAGACAAGACAGACACCTAGAAGTAATGTTAATAGCTGCCTTATTTTTTTCAATGTTCCACTGACATACATTACATCATGCTACCTATGCATGACTTTCTCATCAACATCGAATACTTGTTCACCTTAACAGAAACCACAACTCTTGAAACTGTACAGAGCTTTGACAAACAAACAGAAAACGAGTTAGCTTGTCCATTGTGGAGCAATTTGAAAACCCTGACAAAAACATGCATTCATATCGTCCTCCGTCCTACCATGTTCAGGTGTGCTGGTTTGAATGTGAATGAGTGGGGCAGTGTGAATTAACACAGGATTGACCCGGGCAGCATATCAATGGTACATGTGTCTTAACTGTTCATTAAGCTACTACTATTTTTCAACCACAACTAATGAGACAAGTGTCAAACAAGGTTTGACACTTTGTGACAAACCACAAATCATTTGACTAGACCTTTCCAGCAGACAGAGAACGGAGAAAAATAAATAAGGAACTGAAATCTCAGCCATGCACATGTATTTGTGTTTCATACATGGAACTGTGACGTCATCAGAATTCTAAGTATTTGTCTCATCAGCGAGAACTGCACAGTGATGGTGAAGAAAGAGAACTTGGAAAGACACTTGTGGACAAACCACAAATCATTTGTCTAGACTTTTCCAGCAGACAGAGAACTGAGAAAAATAAATAAACTAAGGAACTGAAATTTCAACCATTTTTACCATATAATAATTGTCAAGTGCAATCATCATGATTAATAATAATCGTATGTTAATCATAAATCATATTTTTATTATTGTTTGATGTGCGATATGCGTCATAATTGTACACATTAAACTATTGACTTATTATCTTCTATAATAATATGAAAAGGCAGTGGCTAAATAGATGCCTGTGTGGACTAGCTCACGGCTAGTGGCAGAGCCTGAGGACCATAACGGACTTCAGGGGAAGATCCGGAGGGACGGAGAACCCCTCCACCTCGCTCCCTGGTGAGCTCAACACCTTTTTTGCCAGGTTTGAGACTGAAAGCGTCAGCCAACCAGCGCCTGTACTGCCTACGACAGCCAGCCCTCTTACCATCTCTGAGGCTGAGGTACGGCGAGCCTTTCAGCGGCTAAACATCCGCAAAGCCACCGGCCCGGATGGCATTCCAGGCCGGGTCCTCAGAACCTGCGCATCCCAGTTGGCGGGAGTATTTGCGGATATCTTCAATCTCTCCCTCTCCCAGGCTGTGGCCCCCTCAGGCTTCAAGTCCTCCATCATCGTCCCGGTCCCCAAGCACCCCAAGATAACATCTCTGAATGACTGGAGACCAGTGGCCCTGACTCCAGTCATCAGTAAGTGCTTTGAGAGGTTCGTGAGGGACTACATATGCTCTGTCCTGCCTGCCACGCTGGATCCATGGCAGTTTGCATACAAGCAAAATCGCTCCACAGAAGATGCAGTTGCCTTGGCCCTACACACCGCCCTCACGCATCTTGATCTGAGGAAGAACAGATGTGTTCGCATGCTGTTTGTGGATTACAGTTCTGCGTTCAACACAATTGTTCCGGCCAGACTGGACATGAAGCTGAAGAACCTAGGCCTGCACCCAGCTATGTGCAGCTGGATATTGGACTTTCTGTCTGACCGACAGCAAGTAGTGAGGATGGGTAACATCAAGTCAGACCCCCTGACCCTAAACATAGGTGCCCCACAGGGCTGTGTTTTAAGCCCCCTCCTATACTCCTTGTATACGCACGACTGCGTGGCCACGCACAGCTCCAACGTCGTCATCAAGTACGCGGACGATACCACAGTGATGGGCTTGATTGACAGGGATGACGAAACAGCATACAGAGACGAGGTTAGTACTCTCACACACTGGTGTGAGGAGAACAACCTCTCTCTTAACGTGGCGAAAACAAAGGAGCTGATCGTTGATTTCAGGAGACCACAGAGAGAACACGCCCCAATCTTCATCAACGGCGTCGTGGTGGAGCGAGTCAGTGATTTTAAGTTCCTGGGAATGTACATCTCAGAAGATCTGAAATGGTCCACGCACACGACGTACGTGGTTAAGAAAGCACAGCAGCGGCTCTACTGCCTCCGGCGCCTGAGGACTTTCAGTGTGAGCCCTCGCATCCTCAGGGCATTCTACAGCAGCACGATCGAGAGTGTCCTAACGAGTGGCTCCACTGCGTGGTATGGGAACTGTACTGACCTCGACCGCAAGGCTCTGCAGAGAGTGGTGCGGTCAGCTCAGCGCGTCGTAGGAGGTGAGCTTCCCTCCCTCCGGGATATACACGTCAGGCGATGTGCAGCCAAAGCTGAGAGCATCATCAAGGACAGACATCATCCCAGCCACAGACTGTTTGCCCCAACGCAGCACCCTCGACCCGGCAAGCTATACCAGAGCATCATGAGCCACACCAAGAGACTGTGGCAGAGTTTCTATGTCGCAGCAATACGGCTGCTGAACAAAACCTAAGACTGCTGATCTGTTTTGCACTTTACTGATACACTTTTAAGGACCTTAAGCCAACATGATACTGACATGCACTTTACTGACTTGCACTTCATGTACTTTAGGCCCTCTCCTGTCACAAAATACTGATTTTAATATGCCAGGCTTTTATTCTTTATTGCTAATCTGTTTTTTATTCTTCTCCTGCTCTGAGCTGCAAATGTGGAAGCCTGCATAAACAAGCGTTTCACCTCACCGTTACCTGTAATTGTGTTGTGACAATAAAGTTGATTGATTGATTGATTGATTGAAAAAAAAAAAAAAAGGTAAGACTAGTAGAGCCCTCGAATCAGTGAACACAGGAGTAATATCAGATGTGGTGATGAGCTGTGGTGATTTTTAACTCTATTCTGTGCTTCTGGGGGTCCCTGGAACAAAACATTTTGAGATGGGGGTCTGCGGCCAAATACATATCATTTTGGGGGTCCTTGATATAGAAACATATTTTTTCAGAATACTGTTGGGATTTAGGAGACATTTGTAGAATCGGCTTCAAGTCTTAGAGGGTTAAAGTGGTTCAAATGATTGTAATGATTGATTGATGATTGATTGTGATCGTTAAATACTTTAGCTGGGGACCCCCTGGAACCCCTCCCCCCCAAGGACCACTGGTTGAGAACCAATGTTCTATATAGAACTGAGTTTTAGGAGCTACACATTCATATCATCAATCCATGAGCAACAGTCTTTCCCAAAATACACACAATATCATAATCACAACCATAGCCGACAACAATGAGCACAATGCTGTTGTACTCACACATATGATTTAACAATGACAAATCTTGAAACATAAAGGGTATGAAATATTCAAATATGTACGTTACTCAAATATATCATTACATTAGCCTGATTATCAGACTGAAGCTGCGTGGAGCTTCAGTCTGAAATTGGCTCCAGTGTCGGGGATTACAAGGGGGAGGGGATTAGAAATTCCCTAAACCAATCCTAAGGGATCCCCACGCCCACCTCCGCCTCTCATTGGACAACGCATTTTGTACCGGAGAAGTCAAGAGGCAGTCCACTCAGAGAGTGGGCGGGGTCTATGGTATGGAACCAGGCTATCATTACATTGTATAAAGTAGGAGAACAATTATAAAAAAGTGGAAGAAACACACGTTTAATTTAAAATGTTACAAGTCCACAGTGTTCCCTTGAGCAAATTATTATCCAATCACCTCAATGCATGCTCCATGTTAACAACACTCAGACCTGGAAGTGATGCCCTTATAAGGACCAAAGAAATTACAATAAAATAACATGTGAAAGAGTGTTTTTTTGTCCTTTTTTTTTTTGCATCATCATCATCATCAGTGCATAGGAGTCATTTTACATTTTAACCACTTTAACCATTATCTTAGACTTTGGCTATTCAAAAATAGCAGATCTACAAGCTCATTTGTAACTTGCTTCTGCGGATTCTACAAATGTCTTCAGTTTGTTTTGGAAAAAAACACACGTTGCTATAATCAGTGTTTCTCAAACTTTTTTCATGTCAAGGACCCCCACAATTCTATGTATTTGGCCACCGACCCCCCCTCCAAACCCCCTCCCCCATCTCAAAATATGTTGTTCCAGGGACCCCTAAAAGCAAAGAATTTAGTTAAAAATGTCCGCTTAAAAGAATCATATATATATATTCAAAGATTTGCATCCATTTTCACGATTTTTCTAAACAATTAGCAGATCTACAAGACAGAAGCTTGTAGATCGGCTATTTTTGAATAGCCAAAGTATAAGATAATGTTTTTTAAGTGGTTACACAGATGCGTTCCCGGTTTTAAATGAGTTAAAGGCGTCATTGTTCACAGAAAGCCTTCTTTGAGCCACAGAGCCCTCATATTCCTCCATCCTGCTCTGAAGCAGGGTGGGGGGGAATGAATGAATAGCATCCTTATTATCCCGATATGAAACCGCTCACAATAGTCGCATCGCAGAGATTTAAATTTATGGTTGAAAATGTCCTCCATCATACACTACTAGGATGACGAATTAGCTTTTGTTGAGCTGCAAATTCAGTACAACTTAAACCTTCTGTACTTGATAAAAAAACAACCTGAAAAGAGTGCATTTGGTACGCTCTTAATTCACTCTACACAAAATCGATTCGCCCAAAAAATAGCCGATCTACAAGCTCACAACGCGTTGGCTATTTTTTGGCTAAAGTTCCTCCCAGAATAGGGATATTCTGGACGTTCAAGTGGTTAAAAAACAAAAGTGTCATTTTAAGTTTTTAGACAAATTTTGATTATTGCGATAATATCGTTAATCACTATCATTCTTTGCCACAACAGCGGTGACGTGGTATTTTCATATGGTCCCTAGTGAACATGGTAAAGACCATATTCATGATGGCAGCTCAAAACACTCTTTCTGTGAACACGACCTGTAAGGCTTAAAGAAAAAAAAACGTATTTTCTATCAATAGAGTACAGAAGTCCTGACGTCACTCGTTCATCCCCAGGGTCGTAAAGTCATGTCTCTATGGAGAATAACATTGGATCATCTTAGAATCGTCTTATATAAGAATTGTGGTCCGAAAATAAACAAACTGTCTCGGCGATATTGTCAGGGAGGAGGTTCTGTATCGTTTATGATAGTCAGTCACTCATATTTGAAACAGTCTGTTTCTGGCGAATATTTAACTAATTAGTCGGAAGTAACATTAGCGTCCTTTCACTGTCAGTTGATGCTTCATATCCATAAGAGTCAAACCGTCGGGGTCATTTGTTTATTTTTGGAACACAGTTCTTATTTGACGCGATATTAAACACGTCTATGGGGATTCAGAACGGGGGGGGGTAAAAACGCGACCCAGGTAGGATGTGTAAATGACGTCAGACTTCGGTGCTCTATCACACACCCCATGAAGCCTTGAATTCG
The DNA here is from genome assembly GCF_963454915.1 of Gymnoscopelus microlampas. Taxonomy (NCBI): domain Eukaryota; kingdom Metazoa; phylum Chordata; class Actinopteri; order Myctophiformes; family Myctophidae; genus Gymnoscopelus; species Gymnoscopelus microlampas. The sequence goes on from NC_139940.1 coordinate 2,227,808, forward strand.
TGGAGATTTCTTTTGTTTTTGTCGCATTCTTATAGACAATTTGATGACCAGCGGAGAGATGCTAATGTCTCCGGTAGGAGACACAAAGTTGACTCTGTGTCTCCTACTCTTTGTGTCTCCTACCGGAACCGCCGCCGGTCATCAAATTATTGTCTTAGGAATGAGACAAAAACAAAAACATTTCTATGAATTCAAGTCTCCATGAGGTGAGTATTAGATAGAGGAAAAAAAAGTCATTTTGAAGAGTAATTTTGGGGGCTATCCCTTTAAAAAGGCTTTGAAAAAACACCGTCTCTCAAATCTAAAACCACTTCAGTCAGTCTCACGAACACACATGACTCGTCAATAAAAAAACACGTTCTAAAAATAGCATAGATCTACAAGATCACGACGCGTGGCGACACATTGTGAACTTAAGGATGGGCTATTTACACGGTATGACAGAGTAAAAAGCAGGTTTCAGTCTGCTGGTGTACACTAGCACTGGGCCATAGCATTATGTAGAAAATCAACCAAATATCTAAATGTTGTGACAATATCCTATTGAGATCATTTACATTTTTTTGCAAATATTTCAAATTCACGGTGGGTTGTGTGCTTGTAGACTTTCTATTCCCGCTATTTTTCCCAATTTTAATTGGCTTAATTGAATAAAACCAGAAAGAAAAAGTACAACTTGAGGGGGTTCCAAATGGACCCTTACAGGTCTGTAACTCTGAGAGTTATGATTATTGAAATTAAAACATTAGAGGACCACTGGTATTGCGTTACAACTTTACACACACGTCTTACTGCCTAACATGGCACTGTGTCTGTAGTCACTGGACAAAACCCCCTCACGGCCAGGGAATCCAACAATGTTACTCAGCAAAAACAAATAGCCGATCTACAAGCACCGCCACGCACCGTGAGCTTGTAGATCGTGTCAAAGCGACACATCTGGATTAATAAACGAGCATAGTGATTTAGCTCGCTGCTTTGACGTTGATGTCTTCCTCGTTCAAATTGTTTAGTTATTTAAAAGACACCTCTAACAGAGTACAAAGTGTCAACACTTGTAAGCGTTAACATTTTTAAATCCTCATACGGATTAAAACAACCTGGAAATGTATTGCCATAAAGTGATGTTTTTTCTTTACGACAGAGGCTCTCCCTCCCCGTCCCTCCCCGTTTTTTTTAGACAGCTTATGAAGCTAGGGATCGTACGATAGGTATAGCTAGCAGATCAAGCTAGTGGTCGTACGGAGGCTAGCAGATCAAGCTAGTGGTCGTACAGAGGCTAGCAGATCAAGCTAGCGGTCGTACGGAGGCTAGCAGATCAAGCTAGTGGTCGTACGGAGGCTAGCGGATCAAGCTAGCGGTCGTACATGTCCTTCATCTCCTTGAGGATCCGAATGCTCTCGCTGTAGCGTAACTGATTCTTGTTGGACGACTCCTTCCATCTGAAACAACAGTAAGAACAAAAAGGGTGATTTTACATTACAACAAGCTCCAGGGCCGGACATGTTAGATGGAGAGTGATGTTGCATTTTAAATGAACATACTTTTGTCGTATCTTCTTCCAGCGCTCCATGTGGTCACAGATGAGGGACCCCGGGTTGGTCCCAGGCTCCACCTGACAAGGTTACAAGGTCTTTATTGTTGTGTCTGGACTACAGGTACTTTTTTACAATATTTTCCCCCCAATTTAGTCGTCGTGCCAATTAATTCCTTAAAGAGGTGGTGCCATGGTTTTGCACTTTTTCTGTTTTTCATGTGTCTATGACCATGGTTCTCAAAGTGGGGTCCGGGGACCCCCAGGGGTACTTGAGGGGGTTCCAGGGGGTACCCAGCTAAATGATGAACAGGAACCAAATGGACCCTTATGGGTCTGTAACTCTGAGTGTGTACAAATGGGACCAAATGGACCCTAACGGGTCCATTTGGTCCCATTTGTACACTCTCAGAGTTAAATTAACATTGATTTTACGATATGAATTGGGGTCCCAGAGATAGAATTGCCATTAAATGGGGGTCCGTAGCCCTAATGCATGTCAAACTGGGGGTCCTTGAAATTAAAATGGAAGGTATGGCCTACTACGAGCCTTTGTCACCAATGTGTCCATACATGGTATGTCTGGTTGTGGTTAAGTTTCTTATGCATGAATAAATAGGCACAGACTAGTCGTGACATCACTATTATGTCACAAGTATAAATATGGTTGGTATATAACGTAAGACACAAAGATTTCAGAATTAGACTTCACACGACTTCACACAACACCGGCTTAGGTCTGGCACAACCAGGTCTCCTGGTCTTGTTAATAGAGAGACGGCTTTTAATTGAATAGAGGTCACTATTAGAGGATTTAGGGTAGACTATCTGGCGTGAAATAAATAAATGATGGTATTTACAATCTGATCCAAGCTCAGCTCTGCACCAATCAAAGTCACTTTGTCACACATTGGCTGCCAAAGACGCAGATCTGCGTTTTATTGGAAAACAAAATAATAATAAAAAAATCACACCCAGTGTGAAGTGGGCGGTGTGTGGTCATCACAACATGACTCACTTTAAAGAAAGGATAAATGACTTATTTAAAGTCCATACTGCTATTCATAGGGCTGCACATGTGTCATGTGTTTCGCTAGCCAATCACAGTCCTGAATTTGCAAAGTCAGCCAATCACATTACAGTTAGTGGTGATGATACTAGCTGTAATGTGATTGGCTGATATGAAAAAAGTATCGATTTGCATTAACAATGGAAGGGTTAGGGGTACACACATTTTTTGGTCGGTGTCCAAAACTCACTTATAGGGGGCGGCTACACCGCCCCAAAAAAAATAAAAAATAAATTAATGCTGTCAAAATTATCGCGTTAACCACGGTAATTACATTTTTGGATTAATTGCATTAAAATATTTAACGCATTTAACGCATGCGCAGAATGGCCCGCCCCATACATCCCATAATTCCACCAACACACGTCGCTCACTCGCTCTAGTGTTCCAGCAGGGCGGATGAATGACATGTAAACATGGAGCAAGAACAGGTTGGCCCTCTGGATGGGGAACTTGAGTTTAAAAAGAAAGTAGATGGAACAATAAATAAGCAAATAGTTATTTGCAGGCACTGCAAGAAGGAGTTTCAGTTCCACCGCAGCACTTCTAGCTTAAAGTACCATCTCAACGCTAAGCATGCGTTTGTTGGGGCTTCGGCCTCCAGTACAACACCTGGCCTGCGTCAGACCACGCTGAATGAACGCAGGTCAGTAAGCAAGTCCACCTCGGATAAATTAACCAACACAATTGCCAAATGGGTTGCAAAGGACTGTAGACCGATTAGCATCGTTGAGGACAAGGGCTTCGCCGATGTTTTGAAAGTTGCGTCCCTCGACATATCCTACAAGCCACCATCAAGAGGCACAATAATGACCAGAATCCACACACTCTATGACACTGAAAAGGAGAAAAGAAAAGAGGCTTTAGCTCAAGCGGATTATGTCGCCCTGACAGGAGACCACTGGACGTCAGTGAGTAACAATAACTATCTGGGAGTAACTGCACATCAAATTACTGAGACATGGGAATTGAAATCATTTGCGCTAACCGTAATGAAAACAGAAGAACGTCACTTTGCGGAGGCGTGTGCAAAACAGTTCGAAACTGTTGCACGCAAGTGGGACATTGAAGGGAAAGTTACAACCGTAGGGACTGACAGTGCGCGCAATATGATTGCTGCAGCTCGTATTATGCCGTACGAGCACATGCCCTGTATTGCCCACATCTTACAGAGAAGCATCACTGTGAGTCTCGCTGACAGCGGATTCGTCGGCGCGTTGGCCAAGTGTCGCAAAATTGTGGGCCACTTCAAGCACAGCCCGGCTAACACAGCGGAGCTGCACGTAGAACAAAAGGAACTCAAACAGACGGAGGAGCCACTGATCCAAGACGTTCCAACACGGTGGAATTCCACGTTGGAAATGGTCAAGCGCTTGATCCGCAACAAAGATGCAATACAAGCAACCCTGGATCAACAGCAGCATAAACTTGTTATGCTGACGGCACCAGAATGGGACAAAATCCAGAGACTGGAGACCCTTCTAGAGCCCTGCAGGTAAGCCTTCCATCATATAATGTGACCATTCATGTAGGCTGAAATTAAATTAATGTTGAACGTTAATCTACTATTAAATGTAACAACTTGTGTTCAAGTAATTTACTTGTGTCTCTCCTTTTCTCTCTGTGTGTGTGTGTGTGTGTGTGTGTGTGTGTGTGTGTGTGTGTGTGTGTGTGTGTGTGTGTGTGTGTGTGTGTGTGTGTGTGTGTGTCTGTGTCTGTGTCTCTGTCTGTCTGTGTCTCTCTCTGTCTGTGTCTGTCTCTCTCTCTCTGTTTGTGTTTCTGTCTGTCTGTGTCTCTGTCTGTCTGTGTCTGTCTCTCTCTCTCTCTGTTTGTGTTTCTGTCTGTCTGTGTCTCTCTCTCTCTCTGTCTGTGTGTCTCTCTCTCTCTCTCTGTCTGTGTCTCTCTCTCTCTCTGTCTGTCTGTCTGTCTGTCTGTGTGTGTCTCTCTCTCTCTCTCTCTGTCTGTCTGTCTGTCTGTCTGTCTGTCTGTCTGTCTGTGTGTGTCTCTCTCTCTCTCTGTCTGTCTGTGTCTCTCTCTCTCTCTCTCTCTGTCTGTCTGTCTGTGTCTCTCTCTGTCTGTCTGTCTGTGTCTCTGTCTGTCTGTCTGTCTGTCTGTCTGTCTGTCTGTCTGTCTGTCTGTCTGTCTGTCTGTCTGTCTGTCTGTCTGTCTGTCTGTCTGTCTGTCTGTCTGTCTGTCTGTCTGTCTGTCTGTCTGTCTGTCTGTCTGTCTGTCTGTCTGTCTGTCTGTGTGTGTGTGTGTGTGTGTGTGTGTGTGTGTGTGTGTGTGTGTGTGTGTGTCCACTGCAGATATTTAACTGAGATTCTGGGTGGGGAGGCCTACGTCTCCTGTTCTGTGGTACTACCTGGCCTCTGCCACTTGCGTCGTGTAATGGAAGTTTCTGATGAGGACCCTGCATATGTGGTGAGATTTAAGGGAAAATTCAAGGAAGACCTAGCCTCCCGCCAAGAACACACCAACAATGCATGGCTCAAGATGGCGACGGCCCTGGATCCACGCTTTAAAGACTTAAAGAGCCTGCCCAAGACAGACAGAGAAGCGGTGTGGACCACACTTGGAGGCATGCTGCATTCACCACCCAGAAGAACTCCCCACACTTCTGAACCTGAAGATGGACCACCCAAGAAGAAAATGAACATTCTTCTACAGATGGGCTCAGATTCAGAATCGGAGGAAGAGTTACAGCCTGACAGAGCCATACACAGGTACAGAGCAGAGCCCACCACTAGTATGGAGGACTGTCCCTTGCAGTGGTGGGCATCCCATGCAGGAGCCCATGACCAGCTGGCCCCACTGGCTCGCAAATATCTAGCCACTCCTGCATCCACAGTTCCATGTGAAAGACTCTTCTCAGTTGCAGGTCACATTGTGCAAAAGAAGCGGTCAGCTTTACTCTCAGAAAATGTGGACAAGTTGGTGTGCCTCAGCAACTGGCTAAAGGATGAATAGAGAACCACATGTAATTGTGTAGGCCATGTTGTGTTGGCCATGTTCCTTTTGGTTTGACAAAAAGAAAAGAAAAGAGGTTTCATTCAAATAAGAGAAATGGCTATTGGCCAAGTTGGCCAGTAAGTGTGTTCAAGAAAGAATGTTCCTTTAGAGCAGTGGTTTTCAACCCTTTTCATATCAAGGTGCATTATTTGTTCGGCATTTGATGAGATTTAGACTCAGACCCAAGACTAGAATAATTTGTTATCGTTGGATACGATTTTGTCCATAATTCCATGCTGTATTGATGGATGTGTTTATTTTGTTATAATAAACATGCATACATACTGTATGTTAAATGGATATATCAGCCTTATTACGGGGCCAGAGCTCTGCTCTGGACACGTATTGTTATTCGCATTATTCTGTCACTTCTTCTTCTGCCACTTTTCGCAGTTCTGGCTGAACCGTGCAGTCGCTTTTTACGAAACTCGGCCATATGGTAGATGGTCATGAAAAACGATCAAGAAATAATTCTCACACTCATTCGTCAAAAGGTGGCGCTATAGCACTCAATTGAAAAATGCCAACTTTGAACAGGTACAACTCATGCCCTGTTTGACCTACAGCCATGAAACTTGGATACACATATGCGTCTCCTCATGCTGAACAACTTTCACACTCTGACTTTTGACCTCTGACCTTTAGATCTCCCACCATTTTGAATTATATGAAAAGCAGTCATTGGCTCCTAACTTCTGCATTTTTTCACTTATGGAAAATCCGTTGGAAATTTTTGTAGAAAGTGGTCCAAAGTTCAAGTGTGAAACGTTTCGTGCAGATTGCTCAAAAATCCCAGGAGGAGATAGATTTTAACTATTACAGTTTTATGAAAATTATTCATCTGTGCCTAAAACATACATGCAGACTCACATTTCTTTGAAACTTTGCAGAAATGTAGAGGGTCATTCCAAATATCACTGAAACCAATCTTACTCCAATTGGCCAAAAGGGGGCGCTATAGCAATTTTTTGAAAAGGCAGACTTTAAACAGGCATAAGTCATGCCTCGTTTGGCCGAAAGTCGTGAAACTTGCTTACACATGTGCCTTGACTCATGAGGAACACACGTATCGATTTGACCATTAAGCTCCGCCCTTAGATTTTCCGCAATTTTGAGCAGTTTGAAAAATACTTGTTTTTGCCAGTTCTGGCTTAACCGTGCATACGCTTTTTACGAAACTCGGCCATATGGTAGATGCTCATGAAAAACTACCAAGAAATAATTCTCACACTCATTCGTCAAAGGGTGGCGCTATAGCACTCAATTGAAAGTGCCAACTTTGAACAGGTACAACTCATGCCCTGTTTGACCTACAACCATGAAACTTCGATACACACATGCGTCTCTTCATGCCCGACAACTTTCGTGGTCTGACTTTTGACCTCTGACCTTTAGATCGCCCACCATTTTGAATTATATGAAAAACAGTCATTGGCTCCTAACTTCTGCATTTTTTCACTTATGGAAAATCCGTTGGAAATTTTTGTAGGCAGTGGTCCAAAGTTCATGTGTAAAATGTTTCGTGCAGATTGCTCAAAAATCCCAGGAGGAGATAGATTTTAACTATTACAGTTTTATGAAAATTATTCATCTGTGCCTAAAACATTCATGCAGACTCACATTTCTTTGAAACTTGGCAGAAATGTACAGGGTCATTCCAAATATCACTGAAACCAATCTGACTCCAATTGGCCAAAAGGGGGCGCTATAGCAATTTTTTGAAAAGGCATACTTTAAACAGGCATAAGTCATGCCTTGTTTGGCCGAAAGCCGTGAAACTTGCTTACACATGTGCCTTGACTCATGAGGAACACATCTATCGCTTTGACCAGTAAGCTCCGCCCTTAGATTGTCCGCAATTTTGAGCAGTTTGAAAAACACTTAAACCCAGGATTTTTCAGCTATTTGCGTGAAACTGTATCATCTGTGTGATCTCCTTTTTCACAGTTACTTATCTGTTGGGCCAATGGCGTCTCCCTTAAATGAAGGCCTCACAATCTCAGGGTCGCCAGTTCAAGCCTCACTTGATGCAGACTTAATTTAAGTTGAATTGCAAACAACATGACTGTATCATTGAATACATGTGCAACTGTTAAAGGTAATGATGAAATGCTTCTTGGAGAGAGTATGTTTTTTTAATGTATGACAAACTTCATTTTGAAAATAACCGATCTACAATCTCAAAACTTTTCAGATAGCAACATGTTTCTGAGCTTGTAGATCGGCTGCTTTCACTGGTTCACTTTTATCTTCAACAGATGACCTCAGCCTGGACAAAGCTATAGCCCTATAGGTAGTGTCTCAGCCTGTGAATCCAAAGGTCGAGAGTTTGATTCCTGTCAATGGCAATAGGTTGAGATGTTAATGGGTGAGGTTTTTCACCTGGGATTGCCCCCCTGCGTCCTATATATGACCACCTCAGCTGGGTTGGGCTGAAAAGAATATTCGCCTGTTGGACACATGTGCCTTGACTCATGAGGAACACATCTATCGCTTTGACCAGTAAGCTCCGCCCTTAGATTGTCCGCAATTTTGAGCAGTTTGAAAAACACTTAAACCCAGGATTTTTCAGCTATTTGCGTGAAACTGTATCATCTGTGTGATCTCCTTTTTCACAGTTACTTGCCTGTTGGGCCAATGGCGTCTCCCTTAAATGAATGCCTCACAATCTCGAAGTCGCCAGTTCAAGCCTCACTTGATGCAGACTTAATTAAAGTTGAATTGCAAACAACATGACTGTATCAATGAATACATGTGCAAATGGTAAAGATAACCTGAAATGCTTATTTGAGAGTACGTTTTTTCAACGTATGACATACTTCATTCTGAAAATAGTTGATCTACAATCTCACAACTTTTCATGGTTTGTGAGCTTGTAGATCGGCTACTTTCACTAGTTTTGGTTCTGAGGTGATGTACAATTTCTTCATTGGTAAATGGTTTGTGAACAAGTGATCTTAGTGTTAGTGAAACAGGGGCTTGGTTCATGAAAGAAGGCGAGAGTTTATGATCTTCAACAGACAATATCAGCCTGGACAAAGCTATAGCACTATAGGTAGTGTTGCAGCCTATTAGTCTGAAGGTTAAGAGTTCGAATCCTGTTAATGGCAGTAGGTTGAGATGTCCAATCAAACCATTATGTTTCCATCTCTCTCTCTCATCAATCTATTGTTTCCATGTCACTCTCTCTCTCTTCAATCTATTCCGTTTCCATGTCTCTCTCTCTCTCTCTATTCACTGGCCCCGTATTATCGCTGCTTGCAGCTATATTTTCATTTATCTTTCCATTCCCACAACAACATACAGAAAAAACTTGCATATTTTGGACATAGTTCGAATGGTGATTAACACATCCACTGCCAGGCCCGTAGTCCTACGGGCCGTTAAATCCAACCGTTAACTGCCGTTCCCGTAGCCCGTAGTCCCGTAGTTTTCCCATGTTAAATCGTGCAGGTGCAGATTCCGGATTTTTTTTGCACTTCCGGTCTCGAAGTGGGCGGACCGGAAACGAAATAATACTGTTTCCGGTTTTTCTCCCGCCTCCGTTTCCTGTCTAGCGGTCAACTTTGGACGCCATTATCTCTGGCTTGTTGTTTTTCTCACCGCATCCACCATTTTAGCGTTTTCCTCTCGTTCTCCAGAATGCAGTGTCGGATCGCCGCACGGTTTTCAGCGTTTTGTTCGGTCGGGTCCCGTGTTTGTGTCGAACCAAATGAACGCGGATTTTAAACGGATTTAGCGGGGCCTATGACGGAATCAAAAAAACAAAAAAGGTAAGAAATTGCTTGGCACTACGATGGACGTTCTGAGATTAGCCGATGGCAGTCAATGTGTTAATCATAGATTAATTAATTTTTAAGCTGTGATTAATCTGATTAAAAATTTTAATCGTTTGACAGCCCTAAAATAAATAAATTTGACCCAAAGACCAAGGAGATATGATTTTTTTTTTGAAGATTTAGACTCCCATCCACTTCCTTGTTAACTTAAAACGTAAAAATTCTGTATCTTGGCTCCTGAGTACTTTTGTTTTTTCATAGATTGAAAATCTCTGGCAGTCTACTGCAAAGAAAATCTGAAATAATTCTGGCAGCCAATGTGTTAAGAATCAAGAATCTCAACAGAAGACACTGGTGTCTACGTATTTATAAGACAAAGGAGAACGTGGTACGGTCAGTCAGCCGGGGCATTAAGGCCACCGTGGTCTCAGGGCATGCCATTGTTTCTGAGGGGGCACAAGGCCAAACTGAGGGGCCACGACGGCCATCATGGCCCTCGTGGCCTCCCTGAAATCCCTGCCCTGCTCATGGGGCCGCATTTGTGCCAAAGGAGAGAGTTTATCAGAAAATACTTTGTTTTCCCTCATTTTTGGGGCGTCTGAGCGGAGAGCGGAGCGACCGATGTGCCAATCACGACGGCACATTATTTATGTCTGTAAACGGCGCAGCTTTTTGATAAAAGAAATCAGATTTCCATAACAGGGAATTTGGAGTCATTAGGAGCTTGAAATCGGCCGATTTAAATTGGTCGGAGCAACTCTAGTGGTTACTGGTTACCTTGGTGACGACAGGTTTTAAAGGATGCTGATGTTGTTACTGGTTACCTTGGTGACGACAAGTTTTAAAGGATGCTGATGTTGTTACTGGTTACCTTGGTGACGACAGGTTTTAAAGGATGCTGATGTTGTTACTGGTTACCTTGGTGACGACAGGTTTGTCGATGTGAGGTATCCTGAGGTTGATGGGCTCTCCAGAGGGACTGAGGGGACACGAGGACGGAGGAGGAAGACGGTACACGTTCTGGGCCTTCCCGTTCAGCATGTCTGTAGCCTGGAGGAACACACACACACACACACACACGCACACACACACACACACACACACACACACACAAAAGGACAAGTGGTCAAGAATAGGGCTCTACGTCCGATTGGCTGTATAGGATCCTTTGATACATCTCACTTGGACGGTGGTCAAATATAAGGCAAAAAATAAGCCGTTTTTTACACTCCATTGATAAATGAGCGCCACTGATTGTATCCTACTATAATTCTAGTAACCTCACGGCGGTGTCTTGGTTGGGGGGACTCTTGATCAAACTGCGCATGCGTCGTTGCCAGGTTTCGTGAGAGAAACAAGCAGCAAGGTCTATGAAAACGAGGCCAAACCAAACGAACCCTATACCACCAACATTGGCCCTACATCGCTTACAGTCGGCCGACATGGCAACACCGAGACCCCGCCCACTCTCTCAGTACAATTCTTCCTGTGGAAAGTAAACACACCAGACGGACCCGAGGCGGGCGAGTAACATGCCTACGCCATTCTCCGTGCTGACATATATATTTATATATATATATAATATATATACACACGCCCGTGGCGAGGGCTGACCGCGGGCCGGGGGGTGCCGCGACGGGAGCGACGGGGGGGGGGGGGGGGGGGGGTTGGGGGGGGCGCCACGACGGGACGCGCGCGGGGGAGAAACGGCGCGACAGGACGTGCATTAACCCCACGTTTGCAACGACTTTCGTTTGCGCCCTTCACCGGGTATGGTCTAGTCATATATAATCAGGGGTGCACATAACTTTTTAGGTCTAGTACTCAGAAGAGCACCTGGAGATGTGACTTGGTGCGGACCAAATAAATGGTCCCGTCCCGTTTTGTCAACGGGGGGGATTCAGCACGGTGCCCACCGGGACAGTTTTGTCAACGGAGGGGGGGGGGGTGCTGTGTGAGAAAGAAGGATGCTCTGCTTCCAAATTCCGCCCTTTTTTTTCTCTCTCACGCCGTTTGGTGAACCCCCCAAGGTTGGTGCCCTGTGCTGCGCTGCTTTTATCCACCAGATTGGGACGTTCACAGCATATTTTTGCACCGTTACGGTGCGTTCATCATCGGCGACGAGTGCCTCCAACCGCCGCTGCTGGCTGCGTGCAGCGCGCTGCGAGTCACAGCGTGTCTGTGTGAGGATGCCAGGCAACACTCACACAATCACGTGCAGCATGCGTCCTCTCCCTCCTGCGCCTAATGGCTGTACATGGGGCCGACGTGTGCTTTAGCGTGATTGTGTGAGTGTGGCTTCAGGAAGTAAATTCCTAGCCTCGATCTCCAGGCTTTTATTTTTTTAGTTTTGCTAAAAAATAAAAGCTTGGAAATTCCTGTCCCAGCTGTTGGTACGCAAAAGCGCCTCACGTCGTCTGATGTGCCGCGCATTATTTATTGTGGGTGCGCATGCGCACCAGTTATGTGCACCCCTGTGTATACATATATAATATATCATATATAATATTAAAGGTACCTCCTCTTCCACCATGCTGTGGGGGGGGCTGGGGGGGGAAGCAGCTCTCTCTCTCAGGGAGGGGTTGTTCCTCATCCAGGAGCGACAGATAGGGTACAGAGGAGTGCTGGTGTTGAACTGAGCCAGATCCACACTGCGGTCAAACAGCTTGATGATGTACGCATCTGATACAGAGGAGGAGGGGGGGGGGGGGGGATTACAATGTACAACATCTATCAGAAGCTCTTATCTCAGGGTGAGATATAAGAATAAACAGAGTAAATATGAACTCTTCAATTAAACAACAAGGTAAATATTGTTTTGGTGAATAGCAGAGATGCTCATAGGCAGGGGTGCACATAACTGGTGCGCATGCGCACCCAAAATAAATAATGTGCGGCACATCAGACGACGCGAGGCGCTTTTGCGTGCCAACAGCTGGGACATGAATTTCTAAGCTTTTATTTTTTTGGAATTTGGAAGTTGACAAAACTGTCCGGTGGGCACCGTGCTGAATCCCCCCCCCCCCCCCCCTTTGGCATTTATTTGGTGCGCACCAAGTCACATCTCCAGGTGCTCTTCTGAGTGCTAGACCTAAAAAGTTATGTGCACCCCTGCTCATAGGCCTGCGTCGCTAACGCACAATATTGAGAAAGGACGCATTCATGACACCGTGGTGGCGTCCATGGGATGCACTAGAGTTGTCACCGACAACAGAGAAAAACATAAAAATAATTTGCGGTAACATATTTTTTTGCCGCAAATTATTTTACAAATCCACGGGACACCACCGTTTTGCATGGCCACGTCCTACTTTATAAACAATAAAATCCACGTAGAAATCGTCTTAGAAAGACGCTACAAATAACAATAATAATCCACGGGAGCCGCCATTTTGCGCATGCTCACTGCTCAGACCGAATTCTTTAGGTAACGCTTTTGCGTGTGACACACACACCGAGGGCCGTCCGCGAAGTTGAAACGTACCGCAGACGCCGTGACGCAAGCACACTTGATTCTATGGGTAACACATTTGAAAATAACCAAACGTGAATTAAAAATAAACAATAAAAATAAAAGATTAATGTTAGTGGTGTAAAATGGCACCCAAAAGGATTCTGAGGGCAACAGAAAACTTTCCGCGCTGATCCCTGGGACCCATCTAAAAGACCACACCCCATTACATTGAAAACCTAGCAACATCACTGGAATAGCAAAAGTGTGTTTTTTATTTTCTTACTAAAGACGAGAGGCTGAGCAGCCTGTGGAACGCAAAGGCTCCAAGGTCTCCATAGCGTTAAGGAGAACGTCTTCTAACGCTATGGACCAGAGCTTAAAACTTAAAACCCATTAAGACCTGGAACGAATCCGTGTAATTTTTTTAAAATTTGGGCTAAAAAGCATTATTTTATTCAAAAATAGCAGATGTACAAGCTCGCAGAGTGCCGCGCTGCGAGCTTGTACATCTGCTATTTTTGAAAAAAAATTAAAATGTGTGAAATTCTTTGAATATTATTTTATCTCCCTGCATCGTTTACTTTGTTTATGTTGGTTGGTCTCTGGCAACCCGTCCTCCATCTCCTTCCTCTTCTTCCTCCGGTGCTGTGGGAACCGCGATGAAGGCCTACAATCACACACGCACACGCACGCACACACACACACACACACACACACACACAACAAACATGGGCAAATTCTCCTTCTACAGCACTGCCACCAAGGTATGGAATAGTCTAACCCAGTGGTTTTCAACCAGTGGTCCGGGGACCACCAGTGGTCCATGAGGGAGTAGCAGGGGGTCCCCAGCAAAATTAGTTAATAGTGTCACAATCATTTTAACCACTTAGCTTTGGCTATTCAAAAATAGCAGATATACAAGCTCATAGTGCGGCACCGAGTGCCACGCTATGAGCTTTTAGATCTGCTATTTTTGAAAAACCTTGAAAAAGCGTGCATATCTTTGAATATATATTTAGGGGTCCTTGGTATGAAAAAGGTTGAAAACCACTGGTCTAACCCCATCCCTCAAAAAAAGCAGTTTGCTGGGCTCTTTTAAAACAGCCTTAAAACTCATCTTTCTGGAGGCAAAGAGAGGAGGTAGTACCATTTTCCCGTTAGACAGACGACCCCTCCCCCCCATGTTGTGTGCATGTTTCTTTTTTTGCATCTTTGTTTTGTTTGTACATATAGTTTTTTTCTCTGTATTTTGTGTTGATATTTGAACAGTTTTTTGCTACTATATATGTCTATGAACTGAAGACCAAGGACCTCAAAGGAAACAATACTTTTTTGGACGGACCTTTTAGAAAAAGTATTATAAATGTAATTGTGACGTTTTTTTTTTGCCTAATACAATATTCAATCAATCAAAAAAACACAGAAAAGAGCTATGTCACCAAAAACTTCACCAGTGGCCCAAACATTTTCTATCCACTTTGATCCGTCACTGCTGCTGCAACAACAAAACCGTCGTTTTGATTCTCACTTCTTCTGAGAAATCATTTTAAAACGATTTAGCTCTAAATACAGACTTAAATTCACTCAGGTTCAAAGTCAACAGTTCAATAGAAGCAGCATTCAGGCTGGGCAACATGCTGATCACTTATCTAATGTCATTTTAATATTTATTTGGCTATTCCAAAATAGCAGATCTACAAGCTCATAGCGCGGCACCGAGTGCCGCGCTATGAGCTTGTAGATCTGCTGTTTTGGAAAAATCGTGAAGATTTGTGAAAATCTTTAAATCTTTAAAACAAACATTTTTAACTCAAATCCTTGCTTCTGGGGGGTTCCTGGCACTAAATATTTTGAGATGGGGGTCCGCAGCCAAATACATATTATTTTGGGTGGTCCTTGACATGACAAAGTTTGAGAACCACCGATTAGAGCAACGTACGCTTTTCAGAAAACTGTTAGGATTAGAAGACATTTGTAGAATCCCCCAGAAGCAAAGATTTGAGTTACAAATGTTTGCTGTAATAAAATATTAAACTCTCAAACTGCCAGGGTTTTTCAAAAATAGTACTCAAAAACTGCCAGCAGTTTACATGGTAAAACATAGGAAAACAAATATTTATTTCTCAGTTTATTTTTTAACATTGAAGTGAATGGAGCAGCAACTTTTTGGAAAATGTTATCTCCTGTTTCTTTGTGAAGAAACGGAAACACCAAAAAATAAAGAATATATATAGGGTCCCCACACATTTTTAGCAATGAATTTCCAAAACTTTTCCAGAATATTTAGCCCAATCTCCAGGCCTATAAAACAATCATTCAGCACAATAATGTGTCTCTTACTCCTATGTACAATGCCCAAAGATAGGCAGTGTAGCAAAAATAAAGCATAGAATATAAAATAGTACAATTTCATTCAACATTTCGTGCAAAATTAGGGCACAGTGACCCTGCAAGCGAAAATAGGAGGGGTGGACGACGTCGTTGCACGGTTCGTTGTCGCTCGCGGTAGGTCAGGAGTCTCAGGACGGTCTCATTCAAAAACATGTATTTTAATGAGATTTCATCGCCCGCTCGCGTCGCATCACGTCGCATCGCTGGCAGTGCGGATGGGGTGTTACACAGCCCGTTCGGCGAAAAACTACTTATGTTACATATTTTGTGTAATGTTATACATGTTTATGAAAATGTTTTGTATTAAAAAAAATCAATAGCCAAAAGCAATGCATAGCCAAATATTTTTCCAGGACCCTTGATCAATTCCAAACCTTTTCCAGTACTGGATTTTTAATATTATTTTATTTCAAAATATTTCCAGGAATTTCATGACCGTGGGGACCTTTTTTTAAGGTTTATAAACGTTTTTGGCAGGCAGAGTTCAAAGATTTGCACAAATAAAAAATAAAAATAAATAAAAAAAGATCTACAAGCTCATAGCGCGGCACCGAGCTTGTATATCCGCTACTGTTCTAATAGCCAAAGAAATGTAAAAATGACAGACATTTCACCAGTCTGAAGGGATTCAAAAGTAAGGAGGGCTTACCGTTTGCCTGCAGACGATGGAGACAAATCCCTGAGGAGATCAAACACAAACATGTCAAAAATACGAGACAAAAACCTCATTCACTTTCTTTCACATAATAACCATCCTATTGGCAACATGTGCAGCTTGAATTATTACTCTGTAGTTCCGACCAAGCAATCTGATTGGTTGAAATATCTTTCTAGCCGTGCTTCAAACCAGCATGATAGCACGGGCCTAATCACATTAATAAATCACTCCGCACTGCAGTCCAGTCCGCACCTGATTAGACCATATAAGGCACAGCTGTGCTGTGACGTCACGCTGTCCCACGGTAGGAAAACAAACAGACAGTAGCCTGACCCACCGCCGCCACCGGTGAACAAACAGCTATGCAAAAGGCACTATGTATGTTGTTAATTTTGACTTAATACGAAGGTACCGCACGGCGAAAATAGCCGATCTACAAGTTGACAACGCGTCGCCGTCGCAACACGTTGTCAGCTTGTAGATCAGTTATTGTGGTCACGTGACACGGTCGTACGACGGAGCATATAGCCTACTGGAATCAGCTGTGTTGATGAGACGGTGCCTCAGAGCGCTGCTACAGGGACTATTTAATGTCTCAGTCAAATTAACTCTTCTCTTTACAGGGAAACGGATAATAGCGAAACATTTTTATTATGAATTGCCCCACAATATGAATGGATGTGTTTTGTTGGTAACTGTTGTATAGTCGCAATATTACACTCCAGGGTGTGCTTTACCGTCATTATTGGCACTTCAGTGATGCTGGCGGAACTCGGCTTCGCCTCGTTCCTGACCGCATCACTGGCGTGCCAATAATGACGGTAAAGCACACCCTCTCGTGTAATATTGCTTAATTATGTCATTATGTCATTATTACTTGTTTAAGGAGTCTGCAGCCATCTTCCCAGAGTCGTCTTCATTGGGCTCCCTGTAAAAAAAACAGAGACAGACACAACATTTACAATGTAGTCACAATGCTCATGAGCGCATTGTGTAGATCTGCTATTATGTAGATCTGCTATTTTTGAATAGCCCAAGAAATCTTAAAATGACACAGGTGCGTTGCCCGGTCTGAATGGCTTAAAGGAGTAGTTCACCGAAAAAAAGTGACTTATTATTTTCTATCAATTAAACACCTCATGAATTCTTGAATTCATGGAGATTCTTTAGTTTTTGTCTCATTCCTGAGACAATAATGTGATGACCTGCAGAGTGTCAGAGTGTCTCAGTAGGAGACTCAAAGAGTCTCCATTCTGGGTGTGTGATAACTGTAACTGATAGAAAATACGTAATTTCTTTTGGGGGTGAACTGCTCCTTTAAATGTCTAACAGCAGTCAGCAGAGAGCCCTTGAGCAAACCTTTCCGTCTCAGTCTTCTCCACCAGAACCTGCAGCACGGCGTCCAGACGACTCCGAGCACCGGCAACCTCTGAGTCTGCGTGTGATATTCAATGTTTGAAACATGGTTAGTATTAAACATGAACATGATATTGAATGTTTGGCGTGCTATTTTATATGTTGATGAATTGAATACCTAGGACCCCAATGGAAACGTGACCGCAAGGACTTTGTTGGTGTTATCCTTTTAAACAAAGTGCTGTACTCCTAACGTTTTTACATGTCTGTCTAATAAACTATTCAATCAATCAATGAATGCATTAAAACAATAATAATCAGAAGAATAAGAACCTGACTGTCACCATTACACATTTAACTTGACCATTAATTGTTACTCAAACAATTAAGATTAACTATTTAATTGTGTGTTTGTCCATTGAACACTTTAACATAGGAATACAAATAATAAAAATAAATAAAATAATTATTTATGTTTACCTTTTAAACTTCTAAATCAAACATTCCACAGAGCAGATAAGATAAATAACTTAAATATACAAAGAAATTATTGACATATTTAATCATTTTATACATGTAAAAAAAAAAAAAAGCAGAAATAGCTGATCTACAAGCTTACAACGTGTTTATGCTTTTTCTTTTTTATATTTTAAAATGTGTGACATTTTTTTTTACATGGAAACGATTATGCAAAGATAATTACAATTAGACGATTACGTAATAATTGTGACAGGCCTATTTTACAGCTTCCAGTCAACAGTCTACTCACTCTGTGTCTCTCTCTCTCTATCCCTATTATTACAAAACATACATTAACCACTTATATATACTTTGGCTATTTGAAAATAGCAGATCTACAAGCTCACAATGCATTGCATTGTGAGCTTGTAGATCTGCTGTTTTCTAAAGATTTGTATACATTTTAAAACTAGTGAAATCACTGAAATGGGACATTCTGCATAATGAGTACTTTTACTTTTGAACTTTAAGTGTATTTTGATGCCAATACTTTTGTACTTTTACTCAAGTAAATTGTGAATACCGACTTTTACTTGTAACAGAGTATTTCTACATTGCAGCATTGATACTTTTACTCAAGTAAAGTAATTGAAGTACTTTTTCCACCACTGAATGAGGTCTTTTAATAAGTGTGTGTGTGTGTGTGTGTGTGTGTGTGTGTGTGTGTGTGTGTGTGTCTCACCTGTCTTCTCAGTCTTGATCTTAACATGATGCATAATGATGTCTGTTTAATTATAATAACATTTATAAAGTATAAAATGTATAAATATGACCAGAGGCTAACAGGCTAACCAGCTAGCTGCTAACAGGCTAACCAACTAGCCTAGCTATAGCAGCTAATGTGGCTAAAGATTAAACACGGTCCAGTCTAGCTCTCTGTGACGTCACTTCCCGTCACTAATAAAGTAACGCGGGGTGGTTTAAGTCTCAGTTTGTTTATATATTATTATAATGATTATAAAGAACTACATATATTATAATGATAAAGAACTACAGACAGTGTTTACATGAGGCTAGCTGCTGCTAGCTAACGGGTTAGCTTGTTGTTGTTTTTCCTCTTCCGCGCGCTGCCGGTTCCTCGCTCCCCCATTGGTGGAGACGGAGCAGCCTCCTCGCGCCTCATTGGCTGAACCCCTTGTCAATCACACAAAGCTCTTCGCCCTATTGGCTGGTAATAACCGCTGGGAGTAAAATGACGTTCAAAGTGGAATTCACTTTAGGGTTTATAGATCCGGTTTGAACCGGATACGGAAATGGTTTGTGCCTTTAGATGTATGTGTACGTGGAAATTACCAGATACAGTAGGCGGGCTCTATACCGGATCTACATACTGAACGACTAATGGGAGCCAGGCAGCCTGCTTGGGAGGGGGTGGAACCGGAGCTGCCACGTCGCGCGTCATTGGCTGAACTTCCTGTCCATCATTCACAGATCCTCCTCCTATTGGCTGAGCGTATCGACGGTAGTCAAACCAAATGACGTTCAACGTCAGTGTTGCCAAGTCTGCTCATTATAAGCGACTTGGGGCTTATTTATTTTTTACTTTAAAGTCGTTGGTGTTGGTGTTGTTTCTAACATGTTCTCACATGTTTTCATGTCAAGGACCCCAAATATGTAATGGTCCGTGGACCCCCATTTGAACATAATTAGAGCCAGGGACCCCCATACATACAAGATTTCTGTTGTTAAAATGTTTACAAAATATTACAAATATTAGATTTTTTCCCCCCAATATTTTTGAAAATATTCCTTTTGAAAATATCAGATCTACAAGCTCACAACGTGTTGCCTCGCTACTCGTTGTGAGCTTGTAGATCTGCTATTTTAGATCTGCTATTGTAAGTTGTCGCTTCTTTTTTAGGCTTGCTTTCACAGACCTGCGGCTGCTTGTTTCTGCCGCAAAATCTCTGGTATCTGGCAACCCTGTTTGACAGTTTGAAGCGGGTTGTTTTTGTTGTTACTTTGTATCCAACATCAGGAACACTAACACACACTTTATGTTGGAACAACATCTACACACGTTGTGTAGGAGCTCCTACAGGTGTTGATGTGTTTCCATGGTAACGCTCTCATAGTTTTATGAATGATGGATTGTCATTGATCAGACTGAAGAGGATTAACTGTACTTATTATTATTATTATTATTATTATTACATCCTGAATAACTCACTGCTTTGGTGATGAAATCCAGGTAAGACTTACAGAACACTGATTATTATGTTATACCAGTATTACTGCGTTATTACCAGTGGTGGAAGAAGTACTCAGATATTTTTACTTAAGTAAAAGTAGCAATAGCACAATATAAAAATCTACACGCTTGTAGATCTGCTATTTTCAAATAGCCTAGGTATAAAATAGGACTAAAGTGGTTAATGTATGTTTTATGATATAATAATGTATATCTACAAAGTAACTAAAGTTTTCAAATAATTATAGTGGAGTAAAGGTATAATATTTGCCTGTATCTGTAAGAGCTGGGTTCATTTGGTTCCATATTTGTACTCCCAGAGTGTCATGAACTGTGGTGATGTGATGGTGTGTCCTCACAGGGCTGTTTAAACACTTAAACCCTCATATATACTTAGTAAATTTGTCCTGAGCTGGTTCTGTACTTGGTCTGCTCTTTTTTTCCCTCTACACCAAATCCATTCGCCACAAAAATAGCCGATCTACAAGCTCACAACGAGTCACCATCTGATATTTGTTGGTGAATGTTCCCCCCAAAATCCCAGAATATGGATGCTAGGTTTCAAGTTGTGTGTGTGTGTGTGTGTGTGTGTGTGTGTGTGTGTGTGTGTGTGTGTGTGTGTGTGTGTGTGTGTGTGTGTGTGTGTGTGTGTGTGTGTGTGTGTGTGTTTACAGCGGAGCAGCAGTGTTTACCAGGCAGAACCCCTTCCCCCCCGCCCGTCCAGTAGGACGGTCCCACTACCATCCATCATCACGCACTGACAGCCTGAGCCAGAAGAAGAGACACACGGTTTGTTCTGAACAAATACAATACAATCAAGACCAACGTTTAAGAGTTCCTCTGTGTTCTCCACTGAATAATACACTGTTCTCTACAGTACGTGGTTCTCAACCTTTTCAGGCTTGGACCCCCCGAAATAATCATATTTGAACTGGGGACCCCCCAAAATAATCATATTTGAACTGGGGACCCCCCAAAATAATCATATTTGAACTGGGGACCCCCCACCACCCTGGCAAACACTGGGAATGTGGGAGTTGAGGCATTCATTTTTATTTTTTTTAAAGATTTTTTGGGGGCTTTTTATGTTGAACATATACAGTAAATATTGTGAAAATAGCTGATCTACAAGCTTGTAGATCTGCTATTTTCAAAATGTTTCTTATATTATTTGATCATTTGGCCAATGTTTGACCAGTTTTATACTATAGTTTGTTGATTAGTTTTGATGCAGTAATGCTCTCTTTTCTTTTCTTTATTATTTTTATGTTTTTAGGTATTAAAAAGGTCTTAAAAGTCATTAAATTGTCACTGTACTGTCATCTGGGGGACCCCCCCAAAAGTCATGTTGGGACCCCCCAGACCCACAGGTTGAACCACTGTTCTGTTCTAACGCTTTGTGTTATGTCTGCTCTCTGTAGAGTCTGAGTCCTGTTCTTCCAACCAAACCTCCTCACAAACAGCAGCCTGTGAAGCCAGAGGAGAAGCATCTTCCTGGGGGAGCAGAGAGACCATGCTCCTCCTCCTCCATCACCTCCTCCTCCATCATCACAGAGGAGCAGCGGCCATGCTTCTCAGAGTCCTGGCCGTCGACTGAGCAGAGCAGATCTCCAAATGACATGGAGACGTTCAAACCATCTGCAGGGTCTGGAGATCTACAGGATTCTGTGCTGGCAAAGTACGCTGTCCAGTTGTTTTTCTACAGCTTAGCACTAGTGGCAGCATAACTTAATCATGTCATTGTAAACCGGTACATGGTGCATTTATAAAACACCTTTGTCCAAAGCACTTTGAAATGTGCATTACATTAACACACACGCACACGCACACGCACACTCACACAGACAGACAGACAGACAGACAGACAGACAGACAGACAGACAGACATGCTCATCAGGAGCAGTTAGGGGTTCAGTGTCTTGCTCAAGGACACTTGAGGAGCCAGGAGAAGCCGGGGATTGAACCGGAATCCTTTTGCTTTTCAAAGTTTGCTTTGAACGAGTATCTTTCTCTTCTTCCACGGTGGCTGAGGCATTGCTGCATGCAGATAGGATACTGGCAGCAAATAGGATACTGAAGCCACAATGCTGAGTTGCTTACCGTGTAGCCTATAGATTTAATATATATATATACATGGTGTAGCCTATAGATTTAATATATATATATACATGGTGTAGCCTATAGATGTGAGGAGTGAGGATACATTTGCACACTCACTTGTAAACCTGTTACGCAAAGTAGCCATTTGGGTACTTGGCTCATGAATCGAGGGGAACGCGTTCAAGCACATCCGTACCTGTGCATGTGCGTGAACAAAAAAAAACTGTAGGGACCGGTGCACCCCTGGTGCTACAGTATACAAATGTAGTACATTTACCGTTTATATTTACATAATGCTTTTCTAAAGCACAAGTACAAATTATGTTTAATGATCCTGTGGCTCCAAACACATCACTTTAGTAATCACTGATCAATAAAGGTATGTACGTAACATGTAACATCCATGATCACTGTTCTGTCAGGTATGTAGATCAGTGGTTCTCAAACCTTTTCATGTCAAGGACCCCCAAATTGACACTTATTAGCCCGCGGACCCCCATTCGAAAAGATATGCCAGGGACCCCCATAAGAGACAATTCTTTTTACGGCTCTAGCAGTGATTCTCAACCATTTTAAGTTTGACAAAGGACAATTCCTTTTAACAGGTTGTTCATGAAAGTCCTTGCGGTCTTGTTTCCAATGAGAACCTGTGAGCTAGCCTGGTTCCAGACGAATCTGCCTTTGCAAAATTGCATGCACTTTAGCCCTCGGCAGATTAGGTCTGGCCCCCCTCCATAGAGATTTCAATTCTCTCCCTCCGCAGTTGTGCGGAACCAACCAGGGCCCAGTATCCAAATGTGGGCGGGCTTATCACCTTATTTGGAGCAATGACGTACAAGGAAGCACTGCTCTGATTGGTTCGTTCAAGGAAGCACTGCTCTGATTGGTTTAGGTCTAACCAATAGAGTCCGTTTGGATATTTTTGTAACCGCCCCTTGGAAGAAAATGTACCGTTGATAGGGACCAGACTAATATCCACGCAGTGTGTCGTGTGATATTGTCTGGCTACGCGAGGTTACCTGTGAGCAATTAGGGGTTAAGAATCTTGCTCAGGGACAAATTTCATTTCATCGTATGCTGTCCTGGCCGGGAATCGTACCTGCGGCAACCAGGGCCTCTGGCTCCTTAGGCGGACTCACTAACCACTCAGCTATGGCCGCCCCTACTCAGCTATGGCCGCCCCTACATGCATTAGGCCTACGGACCCCCATTTAATGGCATTTCTATCTCTGGGACCCCAATTTATAATTGTAAAATCAATGTTAATGTAACTCTGAGAGTGTACAAATGGAACCAAATGGACCCGTTAGGGTCCATTTGGTTCCATTTGTACACTCTCAGAGTTACAGACCCATAAGGGTCCATTTGGTTCCTATCCATCATTTAGCTGGGGACC
This sequence comes from Gymnoscopelus microlampas, assembly GCF_963454915.1. Classification (NCBI taxonomy): domain Eukaryota; kingdom Metazoa; phylum Chordata; class Actinopteri; order Myctophiformes; family Myctophidae; genus Gymnoscopelus; species Gymnoscopelus microlampas. The sequence goes on from NC_139940.1 coordinate 2,251,264, forward strand.
CCCTGGAACTCCCTCAAGGACCCCTGGGGGTCCCCGGACCCCACTTTGAGAACCAATGATGTAGATTAGATAACATGTAACATCCATGATCACTGTTCCAACAGGTTTGTAGATCGTTTTCGCCACGGTCGTCCACAGAGCAGAGCCGAGCGCCAGCAGAGAGCAGAGGAACCTCAGTCCTTCTGGTGGATGAGGGATCCATCACCTCTACCCTGTAGTTCTACCCCCACACAGAGCCCACATAAAGGTCTGTCTGTCCTTTAACTTGTAGTTCTACCCCCACACAGAGCCCACATAAAGGTCTGTCTGTGCTTTAACTTGTAGTTCTACCCCCACACAGAGCCCACATAAAGGTCTGTCTGTGCTTTAACTTGTAGTTGTATCAACCCTCAGGCCCTCAGGACCCTCTCAGGGGCCCTGATTCAGCCCCTTTTTGACTATGCTAGCTCCTCTTGGTACTCCAACACCTCAGTGTCACTGAAGACTAAGCTTCAAACCTCCCAAAACAAACTGATTCGACTACTTCTCGGACTGGGGCCCATGATCCACCTCTCTCCCACTCACTTTGCCAGCCTAGGCTGGCTCAGGGTGGAAGACAGGGTTATACAACAAAAAATGGGACTGGTCTTCAAAATTGTAAATGCAGATTTGCCCGAAATGCCCCCTATACCCGCATATCTGTATAAATACCTCGAAAAAGTTAGTGACACCCACAGTCACAAAACTAGAGGGAGCGTAAACAACAATCTGGTAACACCCACCCATAAAACAAACATGGGCAAATTCTCCTTCTACAGCACAGCCATAAAGGTATGGAATAGTTTAACCCCATCCCTCAAAAAATGCAGTTTGTTAGGGTCCTTTAAAACAGCCCTAAAAACTCATCTTTCTGGAGGCCAACAGAGGAGCTAGTACCAGTTTCCCTGTAGACAGACAACCCCCCCCTCCCCTTTTTTTGTATATATTTTTTATTTTTATTTTTTTTGTACATAGTGGTAATTTTCCTCTGTATTCTTATGTTGATTTTTTAACTGTTTGGTTGCTATATATATGTCTATGAAATTAATAACAAGGACCCCAACGGAAACAAGTCCGCAAGGACTTTTTTGGACGGACCTTTTAGACAAAAGTATTATAAATGTAACGGTGTTGTTTTACATTATTTTGCCTAATAAACATTTCAATCAATCAATCATATAACTATGAAAACATATTTATTTTAACAAAACCACATCACTGCACCTTTTAATGTGGAACACGATGCCACCACTTCTACATTGGAGAAAGTAAAGCCATCTCTGCCTTGTCTCCCCTGTGTTTCTGTTTGTCCCAGCTGTACCGGACCACCACTCAGGGACCCCCAGTCCAGTCAGACACCATAGCAGCCCCCCCTCCCCCTGTACAGACACCCTGGAGTTCACTGCAATGGTGAGTCCACTCAGAGACGTCATTTCAGAAAGAAACGGGGCCGGGGCGGCAAAAAAATAAGTTGCCTCACTTCTAAAATAGCGAAAATAGTGGATCTACAAGCTTGTAGATCCACTATTTTCGCTATTTGTTTGGGGGCGAAAAGATAACATGTTTGAGAATGTTCGCCTATAATGATGACATTCCCAAAAAACAGGGATGCTACGTTGAGAGTGTTTAATAAATGAATGGTTGCATTAAGCAATAAAATGCTTGTCTAAATGATAACTCATGTCACATGTAAGATGGACGGCATCGATTGCGATGAAATCAAATTAACCCTTTTAAGACCGGTAACGCATCTGTGTTATTTCTTTTGGCTATTCAAAAATAGCAGATCTACAAGCTCATAGTGCGGCAGAAATCGTGAACATCTGTGCAAATCTTTGAATATATATATATTTTTTAAAGTGAATATTTGTGACTCAAATATTTTCTTCTGGGGGGATTCTGCAATCCTAACAGTTTTTTTCAAACATTTTTTGCTATAATATCAGTGGTTCTCAATCTTTTTCATGTCAAGGACCCCCAAAATGATATGTATTTGGCTGCGGACCCCCGTCTAAAAATATTTTGTTCCAGAGACCCCCAGCAGAAGCAAAGATTTGAGTTACAAATGTTCGCTTAAAAAAAATATATATATATATTCAAGATTTGCACACATTTTCCATGATTTTTCAAAAAATATCAGATCTACAAGCTCATAGCGCTGCACTCGGTTCCGCGATATGACCTTGTAGATCTGCTATTTTTTGAATAGCCAAAGTATAAAATAATGGTTTAAGTGGTTACACAGTTGCCGGTTTAAATGGGTTAATCTGCTAAAACAATTCAGAGTTGGGGGACAATTATGCATAAAATAACTGGATTTGAGGTTCAATGTAAACACTAGGGGGCGCCATCCCCTGATGAGTCCACTTCCTGCTCATACATATCCTCTCTGTCAGGTAGAAACCTTGTACGTACACAACTGTTACTTTTCAGGAAATGTAAAAATGAATGTAGTTATTATTTAGTATTATGAGTCACAAGCTCTTGTTAATATGTTTAATTGGTTCAATATTCATAAAACACACACACACACACACACACACACACACACACACACACACACACACACACACACACACACACACACACACACACACACACACACACACACACACACACACTTAACCTCTTTCAACCTGGCCTAAAATCTAAGTTTTTCCAAAAATGTCTGCTACAGTATTTAGTATTCTTTGCTATTCTTGTGTGATGTTGTTCTACGACAAAGTATAAAATAGGCCATTTATTTATGGAAAAGAACATAAAAGGATGAAATATAAACAGAGATACAAGGTTTCTGCCTGACAGCGACAATATCATGTAATCTACATTACATTACATTACATTACAGTCATTTAGCAGACACTTTTATCCAAAGTGACTTACAATAAGTGCATTCAACATAGGTAGGGAACAAAACTACTAATCACCAGAAGTCTGAAGGGTGCATTAATCTATTGGGTGCCAGGACACTCAGTCATTTCAAATTCATGTGAAAGTATTTTTTTTTACTTCTAATTAGTAGATAATGGTCTATAGAACAATTTGACTCGAGGATAAATAAACCAGATTGAAAATATATATTTTTTTGGTTCATTTCCAAAATGGCCAAAATCAGAATTATGTTTTTTTGAAAAATCTTAATGTTCCCACAATTGCTGATATATATATATTATTGCTATATCAAGTCAATACTGTGTGAGGAATCAACTGGAGTTCAAATATGGATGTTTTGAATATTCTGGTATGGAAAATTACGACGGCTGCCAATTAACATCGAATGACTTCAAATTACACCCAACTTCTATTAGGCCTGGACAGTCAGTCATTTCAAGTTGTTGTGAAACTATAGTTGTTTTCTATTGCAGATGGGCATTCTAGTGTGATGGGCATTTAGGTATGACGTGCATAAAACGGATGCAATTCTGCAGATTTTACTTCAATTTATACATTTCTACAGGGTACTGTAGCAGAGACGTTTCACTTATAAATATGTTGATTTGATTTTAGAATGCGTTGCTGTTGTCTGGGTTGTTAGGATGTTATGTAAGTGTGAGTGTCTGCTGTGTAATGTCATAAAAGAGTGACACATTGTCAGGGTTTATTCTGCTCATAAATATTTACATCTTACAGTCACTGCTCTCTGTCTGCTGTGGACATCTGTGTTTATTACAATTCTTCACAACTGCATATTCTTTGCCCCAGCATGCATGGTTATTGAAGAAGAAAATAACTGCACGACACCTATTATAATACTGTAACCTAATTACCTCGGTATGATTTGATGTCAGAAGAATTGATTGATGAGCTTATATCCATTAAGATTTCTTTGGCTATTCAAAAATAGCAGATCTACAAGCTCATAGCGCGGCACCGAGTGCCACCGAGTCCCTTAAATCATCATTTTTAATGCCCAAAAATGTTCATTTTGGGCATGAAAAAGTTGGGGCACCACTGATATAGCAACATACTGTTTGGCTTTAGAAAGCATTTTTAGATATGTATTTGGTCGTGGACCCCCGGGCCCCATCTCAAAATATGTTGTTCCAGGGACCCCCCAGAAGCAAAGATTTGAGTTTACAAATGTTCGCTTTAAAAATATAGGGATATATTCAAAGATTTGCACGAAGTTTCACGATTTTTCAAAAATAGCAGATCTACAAGCTCATAGCGCGGCACCGAGTGCCGTGCTTTGAGCTTGTAGATCTGCTATTTTTGAATAGCCAAATAAATCTAAAATGACCGGATTGAATGGGCTAACATGCACTATATAATGTTTGCAGCAGGGTTGAGCTGTAGGGGGTACGGGGGGGTACGGCGTACCCTTAGTTCTGACACTGTGGGAGCTGGGGGCGCGCGTGCACGCACCGTCAGCGGCGGTCTTTAACGCCTTAAAGTTTAAAAACAATAGCCTCTCAAGGTTCGCGCCGTCAGTGGCGAGCCGTTCTCAATAGCGTCTACCTGGCTGCTTTGCATAACATTAGGCTACTGGAGAAAAGACACGGACTTGAATTGAATGTGTACATTCCTCTCACAATGACAGACAACAGTCTCTGCACTGCAAGGTGTGAAGGGGAGGATCGCTTAGCAGAGGACCCAGTTCTCTGAGACAAGACAAAGACAAGTTGTCTGATTATTTTAAGTAGGCCTACTTATGTGTGGGTGAGTCTATGTAAAGGGCTTTTATATAAAATTAAAAGGAAAATACAATAATTAATTTGAAACAAAAATAAAAACAACAAATTAACAATGCAACAATACAACAAAATAATAAGACATATGATTACATTAATAATCACATGTTGAATACAGTATTTCAACTAGCACTGAGCTGAGTGGCTATGTGCGCGCACGTGCGCGCGCGTGACGCCATACAATACAGTACCCTTAGTTAAAAAATCCACAGCTCACCACTGGTTTGCAGTAAATAGAGCGTGGGGGTGATTCACACAGTAATGTGACTGTAATGAATATTCATGTATGTTCAGTGTTGTTTCATTGTCTTCTGTATTGGGTCACCAGGGTCTGTCAGACTCCTCCCACGTTGACCTCGTTGACCCTGAGATCCTGCGGCTACAGGAACGGGCCAGCAGGCTGCTGCTGAGAAGGTAGGACCACCACCCCACCACCCACCTGAATTAAAACACGCTTAACTAACTGCTAAGAATTGTTTGAACCTATTAACGAACGTTAGTGAATAGGGGGGAGAGAGGGGGGTAAAGGTTTGGTCCGAGCTGCAGTCCGACCTAGCTCCAGTGTTGCCAGATTCCGTGAGTGAAACAAGCGACCAGGTCTATGAAAACAAGCCCAAAACAAGCGACCAGTTTCACCACTTGAGCCCTATTACATCAGCTATTTTGAATCAGAATCTTGTAAGCCAGCCCAACTAAGCAACTACACTTCAGAAACAAGCCCAAACAATAGCGACCCGCAACTATGAATATTTACAACTTTTACTTGGAAAACAAGCCCAAAGTCGCTTATAATAAGCAGACTGGCAGGATCTTGCAGGCCAGTGCTGCCAGCTCTAAAGCATTAGCACAACAATTACATTACGGTCATTTAGCAGATGCTTTTATCCAAAGTGACTTACAATAAGTGCATTCAACATAGGAAGGGAACTAAACTACTAATCACCAGAAGTCTGAAGTGCATTTTCTTCTAAAACAAGCAACTAAGAGTATACAGTACCTAGCGCTGAGGTAAAAGTGCAATATATCAGCTACCTACTTTCATAAACAGATGAGACAAATAGGAAAATCAAATGAGTAAGAGATAAAACAAATATGTGTATCGACTAAACAAGATCCAATAAAACAAGAGCTCGTTCAAATAATTGACTGCAAGTAGGCAATGCGAAGAGGAAGGGTAGTGTTTCCTGAAGAGGTGGGTTTTCAGCCTGCGGTGAAAGATGGCCAGTGACTCTGCTGTCCTGACATCAGTGTCTCTGCTGTCCTGACATTAGTGTCTCTGCTGTCCTGACACCAGTGTCTCTGCTGTCCTGACATCAGTGACTCTGCTGTCCTGACATCAGTGACTCTGCTGTCCTGACACCAGTGTCTCTGCGGTCCTGACATCAGTGACTCTGCTGTCCTGACATCAGTGACTCTGCTGTCCTGACATTAGTGTCTCTGCTGTCCTGACATCAGTGACTCTGCTGTCCTGACATCAGTGACTCTGCTGTCCTGACATCAGTGACTCTGCTGTCCTGACATCAGTGTCTCTGCTGTCCTGACATCAGTGACTCCGCTGTCCTGACATCAGTGTCTCTGCTGTCCTGACATCAGTGTCTCTGCTGTCCTGACATCAGTGACTCTGCTGTCCTGACATCAGTGTCTCTGCTGTCCTGACATCAGTGTCTCTGTTGTCATGACATCAGTGACTCTGTTGTCATGACATCAGTGACTCTGTTGTCCTGACATCAGTGTCTCTGCTGTCCTGACATCAGTGACTCTGCTGTCCTGACATCAGTGTCTCTGTTGTCATGACATCAGTGTCTCTGTTGTCATTACATCAGTGACTCTGCTGTCCTGACATCAGTGACTCTGCTGTCCTGACACCAGTGTCTCTGCTGTCCTGACACCAGTGTCTCTGCTGTCCTGACACCAGTGTCTCTGCTGTCCTGACACCAGTGTCTCTGCTGTCCTGACACCAGTGTCTCTGCTGTCCTGACACCAGTGTCTCTGCTGTCCTGACATCAGTGTCTCTGCTGTCCTGACATCAGTGTCTCTGCTGTCCTGACGTCAGTGGGGAGTTCATTCCACCACTGTGGGGCCAGAACAGAGAAAAGCTGTGACCGTGTAGATCGACCAGAAGGACCAACAATGTGCGCATCGGCCGACTTCTTGTGATGAACTAAATGGCAACTTTTGCCAACAGACTGCTGGTCTGTTGTAGTCTGAAGTAGTCTGTTTGGTGGATTCACCTTGTGCTTTTCTCAGTGAGGGTTCTGTTATTAACATGATGTCATGTGTTCCTCAGTGAGGGCTCGGTCAGCAGTGAGTCCGTCCCCATCAGCTCAGAGGGTCTGGGATGCTCAGAGTTCTCCTCTCCAGTCAGTACAGATGAACCAGTAAGAAGAGCCATCATTCCCAGTGCTATGGAACCAGTCACTGCTGGTAAGAATGCTGCTTGTGGAGGGAGATGGATGTATGATGTGGTGACGTGTGTGTGTGTGTGTGTGTGTGTGTGTGTGTGTGTGTGTGTGTGTGTGTGTGTGTGTGTGTGTGTGTGTGTGTGTGTGTGTGTGTGTGTGTGTGTGTGTGTGTGTTTGTGTGTTTGTTTGTGTGTTTGTTTTACATACCAAAGATACAACAGTTGAAGCCTGGGTTCGTTACCAAGCGGCCGTATACCTCCTGAGCCACTGCCGGAATAAACTGTACAATCTTCTGGTTCATCAAGAAAATAAACCACAACCACAATCTCTCTGTGAATAAAATAACATCTACAATGTGTTTATTATGAATCTGCAGGAACTCTGAGCTCAGCTTCCCTCCATGTTGCCTCCTCAGCGCCACGCCCAGCAGACGACATCCTGTTCCAGTGGCGTTTGAGGAGGAAGATGGAGTCGGCACGCCAGTGGGCCCCGCCCCCGACCCAGTCCCCCCAGTACCCAGCTCAGCAGCAGTCTCAGTCCTTCCAGTACCCAGCTCAACAGCAGTCTCAGTACCCAGCTCAACAGCAGTCTCAGTCCTTCCAGTACCCAGCTCAGCAGCAGTCTCAGTACCCAGCTCAACAGCAGTCTCAGTACCCAGCTCAACAGCAGTCTCAGTCCTTCCAGTACCCAGCTCAGCAGCAGTCTCAGTACCCAGCTCAGCAGCAGTCTCAGTCCCCTCAGTACCCAGCTCAGCAGCAGTCTCAGTACCCAGCTCAGCAGCAGTCTCAGTCCCTTCAGTACCCAGCTCAAGAGCAGTCTCAGTCCCCTCAGTACCCAGCTCAACAGCAGTCTCAGTACCCAGCTCAGCAGCAGTCTCAGGACCCTTCCTCCCAAACGGTTCGTCCTCCATCACGACCAGAAACCCAACAGACCCCTTCAACGGGGGTCCGGCCCCGCCCCTCTGCCACGCCCATCTCCAGCCCTACGCTCTCCAGACTCCAGAGCGGCGACGCCCAGGCCCATGTCCCCGCCCACATGCACCTCCTCTGTGACGTGCTGCCCTGCCCCGCCCGCTCGCCCCCTCCTTCCAAACCGCGACACAAACACCTCCCCAAGCCCAGGACCCGCGGTGTGGCTCCTCCCACCTCCTCCTCTGAAGAGGAGGAGTTCGGTAAACGTGTGTCTTCGCGGCCGTCGTGGCCGCTGCAGCCCGCTTCATCTGTGACCACAGAAGAAGAAGAGTGGAGGGGAGCCGAGAGGAACCGCCAGGAGAAACAACACAGAATACAAGCAGAGAAGAAGAAGACCGTGGTGTCCAGCAGGAAGAACAAAACCTCAACCAGGTATAATTATTGAAATAAACATTCACACATAATTATACACTACATGTTACATCATTATGCCTATATGCTTAAAGGGATTGTAGGCAACATTAAGCCTAAATTTAAAAAATATTTATATATATATATATTTTGCATTTTCTCCCCTCTATCAGCCACTATATAATGATGCTGGGGTGTTCTCCTGCATTGAAACACAGTCCTCTTTCTGAAATCCGTATTTTCCTCTACTATTTATGTTTATGTTATGTCTGTCGGGACGTAAATTAACGCACGCATGTGCGCGTCCGTGCGCGTCCGTGCCCGTGTGAACTTTTTACTTTCGGTTTTAAAACGCTCTCAAACTTCGTTTTTGAGGCACAGAATTTACTTTTAAGATAGCGTGTGGATAGAATTTAGTTGTTTAACTTCATACATGTGGTCAATTAATCATGAAAGAGCCTATTTAAAAATAACAATTCAGAGAACCGTAGGGGCGGGCAGTTCCGCGAATTCTATCCGAATAAAGCAACCTATTTTGGGCATGGCCCATTTAGAAGTCCCCCCTGCGTCACCCCCTGGTGGTCGGGCAAACGAACTGCTGGAGGGGCGGTTTTTGACAACAGTTTTTTTTCTTTGATTATCTTTGAACTCGCCTACAATCCCTTCAAAGGAGTAGTTCACCCCAAAAATGACTTTTATCGATTACACACCCCATGAAGCCTTGAATACACATATTTATTTTTGTTTTTGACGCATTCCTAGGACAAAAATGTGATTACCGGCTGTGTTTCCGGTAGGAGACGCAAAAGAGTCTCCAACCGGAAACACAGACGGTAATCACCTTTTTGTCCTAGAAATGCAACAAAAAAAATGAATAAACTCCATGATTCAAGGCTTCATGGGGTGTGTAATTGATTGAAAATAAGTCTTTTTTGAGTGAACTACTCCTTCAAAGGACTATGATAGACCTTACTGGTGGTCTGACATGTTTATCTCATATCAGAGTTCTGTGTGTCTGTATTTACGGGGGCATTGCAGCTCTCTCGGAGCGTATTTCCGAATACACAAAGTGTGTAATGGCCCTGGGGTGTGGCACCTGGGCTGGCAGCACCTCATTCCAGGGGTGGCCTGTACCACCCTAGAACCCCCCCCCCCCCCCCCCCCCCCCCCCCTTAGAACCGCCTCTGCCAGCAACAACACTTACAGGGCTATGTCATAAACATGAAACCAAAACCAGTTACAACATCACACTAACACCAACATGCCATAGAACATGCCATAGAACAGTGGTTCTCAAACTTTTTCATGTCAAGGACCCCCAAATTGACACTTATTAGCCCGCGGACCCCCATTTCCAAAGATATGCCAGGGACCCCCATCAGAGAAGATATTTTACGGCTCTAGCAGTGATTTTCAACCATTTTAATTTCAAGGACCCCCAGTTTGACATGCATTAGGGCTACGGACCCCCATTTAATGGCATTTCTATCACTTGGACCGCAATTTATATTTTAAAATCTATGACAATGTAACTCTCAGAGTTACAGACCCATAAGGGTCCATTTGGTTCCATTTGTACACTCTCAGAGTTACAGACCCATAAGGGTCCATTTGGTTCCATTTGTACACTCTCAGAGTTACAGACTCATAAGGGTCCATTTGGTGCCTAATCTATCATTTAGCTGGGGACCCCCTGGAACTCCCTCAAGGACCCCTGGGGGTCCCCGGACCCCACTTTGAGAACCAATGCCATAGAACATGCCATAGAACATGCCATAGCCGACTCAAATGCTAGTGCAACACTAGTGTGCATAAAGTGTAAACAACATAAACGTACGCAAGAGGTAATATGCAGCATTTTGAGGATCATGCAAATGGTACAACAAATTAGCCCCTGTTGACAAAAAGTAACGCCAGGTCAGGTAGGTTATTGTGGCCTCCTGGTGGCGCTATAACAGTCCAATGTGAAAAGGGTGCCATTTTTCCTAGGCCTTTCACGGCAATCGGATGCGTTCATGATTTGAGGCATTTTGTTCCAAAAATGTGTTTTGCAAAAAAATCGACCTGCTGGTGGCGCTATAACAGGCCAACGGAGATTAACTGTTCACAGACGGACGGACACACACACGGACGGACGGACGGAGACAAAAATGTCAGCAAACACAAAATCTAAGAATAAAGGCATTAACCCATTAAGACCTGGAACTGTGTCATTTTTAGATTTGAGCTAAAAAGCATTATTTTACACTTTTGGCTATTCAAAAATAGCAGATCTATAAGCTCATAGCGAGGCACTGAGTGCCGCGCTATGAGCTTGTAGATCTGCTATTTTTGAAAAATCGTGAAAATGTGTGCAAATCTTTGAATATATATATATTTAAAGCGAACATTTTTAACTCAATTCTTTGCTTCTGGGGGTCCCCTGGAACAAAATATTTTGATGGGGGTCCGCGGCCAAATACATATCATTTTGGGGGTCCTTGACATGAAAAAGATTGAGCACCACTGATATAGAAACATACGTTTTTCAGAAAAATGTTGAGATTTAGGAGACATGTAGAATCGGCTTCAGGTCTCAATGGGTTTAACAGGGAAATAGTCTATGAGGGTGTTTGACTAAAGCTGTGAATAGACATAGACATAGACTTTATGGTTATGTAATATGTCCCATGTCCATGCAGACATGCCGTTGGAGGTGGGGACCATGATGACACAGGCTGTCTACAGCACAGCAGAGGCTCCAGAAAGGCCCCAACGAGGCCCCAGCGTCCCAGAGGAGACAGGGGCCAAAGGGACACGTACCAGGGGACATCCAGGGGCCAACAGGACACGTACCAGGGGACATCCAGGGGCCAAAGGGACACGTACCAGGGGACATCCAGGGGCCAAAGGGACACGTACCAGGGGACATCCATAGAGGACCGCACTGGGGACCGCGCCCCGCCACCTTCTCCTATCCACTGTGCGCTAGGACAGGTACGGACTTTGCATTGTGTGTGTGTGTGTGTGTGTGTGTGTGTGTGTGTGTGTGTGTGTGTGTGTGTGTGTGTGTGTGTGTGTGTGTGTGTGTGTGTGTGTGTGTGTGTGTGCGCGCGTGTGTGTTTTGAATATATGTTTTTTTAAAGCCAACATGACCATGAAAATGAATATGAATATGATGACCAGGTGTATTTCCGGTAGGGGACTCAAAGAGGCTCCTTTGAGTCTCCTACCGGATACATTAGCATCTTTCCGCTGGTAATTAAATTATTGTCTATAGGAATGCGACAAAAACAAAAAAATGTCCATGAATTCAATGCTTCATGGGGTGTGTAATTGATTGAAAATAAGTCATTTTTGGGGTAAACTACTCTTAAAGGAATGTCTTACTTAAAGGATTAATATGCTCTCTCTCGTGGAAATAAACAAATAAAGTATGAAGTAATGTTGTTTGTCCTCTCGGTGCAGGTGGTGTCAGAGGTCCTGTTCCCGCCCACACAGAGGAGGAGGAGTCCCGTCTCCTCTGACTCCTCCCCCCCGTACCCCACCCCTCCTGCTCCCCCCCCCCAGTCCCCTGCCCCGCCTCCCCCTGACCTCCAGCACCCTCTGGAGGTCATCACACAGCTGCTGCAGGAGGCCCAAGGTAAGGGGGGGGGGGGGGGGGGGGCTGTGACCTTTGACCCCGGGTTAATATAAGGGAATTTTTGCAGACGGACCACACATGTTGTCAGTGGTGTAAAGTAACTAAGTACATTTACTCAAGTACTGTACTTAAGTACAATGTTGAGGTATTTTTGAGTGGTGCCGAAGGCAACCACTCCTATACATGACTTTGTCCGTGTGTCCGTATGTATGTATGTATGTCCACAAACATTGATGACAACATCAATACGGGGCTCATCAAAGGCACCACTCACTTCACACAGGGTGTGATATTTTACTTTCTGGAGTATTTCCAATTTTCACTACTTTTACTTCTACTCCACTACATTTCAGAGGCAAATATTGTACTTTTACTCCACTACAATTATTTGAATTTTTTAGTTACTAGTTACTATGCAGATTTTGATTATTATTGCAAAACATACATTAACCACTTCAGCCCTACATACATTTAGGGCATTTGAAAATAGCAGATCTACAAGCTCACAATTTGTCGCGATGCGACACATTGTGATCTATAAGGGTCCATTTGGTTTCATTTTACACTCTCAAGAGTTAAAGATCTAATAAGGGTCCATGTGGTTACCAGCTCTCCATCATTTAGCTGCATGGGGACAACCTGGAACCCCCTCAAGGACCCCTAGTGGTCCCCGGACCACTGGTTGAGAACCACTGCTCCAGAACCTTCTGAGCTGCCATGATTTCATATCCTCCCGTCATAATAACCCTCACATAATACCACAGGCATGTTTACTTAACCAATCACATGGTTTCTGACACATAGAGACGTTATTTATTGGGTCAGGGTGACTTTCAAAGCATGTTGTTGTCGATCGCAGAACAGAACAGAACAGAACAGAACAGAACAGAACAGAACAGAACAGAACAGAACAGAACAGAACAGAACAGAACAGAACAGAACAGAACAGAACAGAACAGAACAGAACAGAACGGTTTGGTTGCGTAACAGAACCTAGAAAAACTGCTGTCCTGATGATTAGACCACATCTGTGTTCCTTTCCACACACTGTCTCTGGTCAACTGTCTCATTCATTGTATGATCTATCTGCTATTTCTGAAAAATCTGGACATTTTTTGACTCAAATCTTTGCTTCTGAGGGGTCCCTGGAACAACATATTATGAGATGGGGGTCCCTGGAACAACATATTATGAGATGGGGATCCGTGGCCAAATACATATTATTTTGGGGGTCCTTGACATGAAAAAGTTTGAGAACCACTGATATTATAGCGTCTAAATAAAGTAAATCAAGAATCAGTCAGCTGTGGCAGGGCGGTCTGGCCTCTGTGACCTCAGGAAATATCATTTCTTTAAGGGTCAGAAGGTCAAACTGAGAGGTCAGGGTGGCTGTGACCTTCATGACCTTTCCATGATGACATTCATTCCTACACTGAGTCACTGCATACGTTCACACATCTATGGAAACCAAGACTAACGTTAAGCCCTGATTTATACTTAAGTCTTGCAACAGAGTTTGCGTGCCAAAAATAGCAGATCTACAAGCTCATGCTTGTAGATCTGTATATCTATTTTTCGATAGCCAAAGAAATCGACACAGATGCGTTCCAGGTCTTTATGGGTTAAGACCTGAGGCCGATTCTACATATAGTTTATATATATAAAAAATAAAATACAGTATATCTCAAAATATTTTTGTTCCAGGGACCTCCAGAAGCAGAGATTTGAGTTACAAATGTTTCCTTTAAAAAAATATGTATTCAAAGATTTGCACCGATTTTCACGTTTTTTTTTCTTCAAAAATAGCAAATAGCTCATAGCACGCTCTATGAGCAAAGGACAAGTCCATGTCTCAGGGCAACACCTGCATCCATCTCCCCTCTTACACGTGTTCTCACCCTAAACCCTTTATCCTGCTTCAGATTCAGATGAAACAGAGTTTGAAGATGATCCATTGCTGCAGGTTCTACGCAAGCAGAGGCAATGGGTGAAGGACCAAATCAGGTAAAAATGATTAATGGATAACAAACATCATCATTCATATTATTCTTTGTTCTTCAGTGGTATATAGCATTTAAAGTAGTGATGAGCGGGCCGACCCGTAACCCGCGGGTCAACCCGTGGCGCGGGTGGGTCGAGTCAGGATTTCAGAGGCAATTATGCGGGCTGTGGGTGAGCGGGTCAGCCGCTCTCACACGCAAAAAAATAAATAAATCACATGCTCTTGTTTTGTCTGTATTCCTAATAAGAATAAGAATAATAACAATAAAACAGTTTGAATACACTTGGGGTGTATACTTGAAGATTATTTTCCTTCATGATTTTACCGATTTTATTTTTGTACCGCGGGTCGCGGGGCGGGTTGAGCCATAGATTTACATATGGGTTCGCGGGGCGGGTTGAGGCGGGTTGGGTTCCGTGGCGGGGCGGGTCATGAAAAAACCCGACCCGCACATCACTAATTTAAAGTCTTAAGGGCCCTATTTTCTCCGGGGCCTTACCCATAGACCATATTCACACGGTGGCCATGTCTGCATTTTGCATTGAAAAAAACGGGGTGGCATTTTATTAACTTAATAGCAAAATGGCCGCCGTGTGAATATGGTCTATTATCCCTAAACTTCTTTGCAATTTTTTACTATTTTAAAAAACATTTTCAAATAGTTCAACGAGCTGATCTAGAACGACACGTTGTGAGCTTGTAGATTGGCTGTAGAGTACAGAAGTCCTGACGTCACTCGTTCATCCCCTGGTTCGTAAAGTCATTTCTCTATGGAGAATAACATTGGGTAATCTTAGAATCGTCTCGTATAAGAATTGTGGTCCAAAAATAAACACACTGTCTCGGCGATATTGTCAGGGAGGAGGTTCTGTATCGTTTATGATAGTCAGTCACTCATATTTGATACAGTCTGTTTCTGACAAAAATTAATTCGGCGGAAGTAACATTATCGTTTTGTCACCGTCAGTTGATGCTTACCATAAGAGTCAAACCGCCGGGATCATTTGTTTATTTTTGGAACACAGTTCTTATTTGACACGATATTAAAGACGTCTATGGGATTCAGAATGGGGGGGGGAACCGTAAACCAGGTAGACAAACCTAGGATGTGTAAATTACGTCAGACTTCGGTGCTCTATTTAAACCATTTAAAAATGTTTTTAAAAAATAGTTTAAAAAAAAGTATGGCCCTTAAATGCTAAACACTAGCATGTGTGCTAAAACGTGTATTTTCTTGTCTTTCAGTGAAGTGGACTCAATGTTGGAGGAATTCCAACAACTGAATGCATGAACTCAGGACACGTTGATGCAGTAGCATGTTTTTTTAATGACATTTTTTATACAGAAATATACTTTTTATTTTATTTAGCATAAATATTTCCTACATTAAAAAGTGTTCAAACATTCTGTGTGAGCGTCGATCGTCAATCATGTCAAACAAGAACGTTAAAGTACATCAAAGTCACATCTTTACATAAAGAGCAAAACCAAAGCTTTGTGAGGGCATTATAATATTTACAAAATACTGCAGGCCAGTGTTTACACTGTGTCAGAGAAACGGGGAATATTTAGAACGGTGCCAGGAAAGTGTTCTAATGAGAGTTCTGGCACAAACAGAACATGCAGTACATGGTGTTGTGTTGCTGCTGTGTCTACAACGCCGTAGGTTTTGTCCTTTAAGAGAGACTCCATTCAGACTGGAACGCATCTGTGTCATTTTAAGATTTATGTGGCTATTCAAAAATAGGATCTGCAAGCTCATAGCGTGGCACTCCGAGCTTGTAGATCTGCTATGTTTTGGAAAAATCGTGAATCTTTGAATATATATATATATATTGTTTAAAGCAAACTATTTTAACTAAAATCTTTGCTTCTTGGGGGTCCCTGGAACTAAATATTTTGAGATGGGGGTCCACGGACAAATACATATCATTTTGGTGGTCCTTGACATGAAAAAAGTTTGAGAACCACTGATATTATAGCAACATATGTTTTTTCAAAAAACTGTTGGGATTTAGAAGACATTTTGTAGAATCCCCCAGAAGCAAAGATTTCAGTTACAAATGTTCGCTTAAAAAAAAAAAAAATCTAATCTAAAATAACGGCGATGCGTTCCCGGTCTTAATGGGTTAATATATCAATCCTATTCTCATATATAATGGTCTTCAGGTAGAAACCTTGTATTTCCAAAACTGTTAGTTTTCAGGAAATGTAAAAAAAAAGAACATGTGTTTCCAATGGATCCAATTTAGTTATTATTTAGTCACAAGATCTTGTTAATACTTTTCATTGGTTCCATATTTATAAAACACATTTAAATACTTTCAACTTTTTGTTCATGTTCGTTATAGAGGCTCAAATCTTCAACATTTCTCAGAAATATGCTGTGAGCTTGTAGATTTTAGCTCCTTTTGCTCGATGCCGTCATATGACTAAAGTAAACATGACAATAAATATGATGATAAAACTGGGCATTAATTAATGTGGGAAAATAAATAAACATGAAAAGATGAAATATGGAAATACAAGGTTTCTGCCTTCAGTTAGTTGTGTGTTTGATAGTGTTCTGTGTGTGTTCTGTGTGTGTTCTGTTTGTGTTCTGTTTGTGTTCTGTGTGTGTTCTGTTTGTGTTGGGTTGTTGTGGAGGAGAAGGTCTGCAAGAAAAAGTGAAGAAGAACACATGATCAGGATGTCTGTGTTGGGGTCGAGGAGGAGAGGGTATCAGGAGGTGATAATGAGGAGGAGAGGGTCTCAGGAAGTGATGATGTTGAGGAGGAGGAGAGGGTCTCAGGGTCTGATGTTGTTGATGAGGAGGAGAGGGTCTCAGGGTGTGATGGTGAGGTGATGGAGTCTTTGTCCAGCAGCAGAGGAGCAGAGATGACCAGGATGCCGTCAGGAGAAACAGCTGACTCTAAGGCCAGAGAGTTCACTCCTTCTGGGATACGATACCGACGATTAAACTGCCTGGTGATGAACCCTGAACCGTCCTTCTGTACAACAACATGGACAGACAGACAGACAGACAGATGCTTTATTCAAACCTAATTAACAGTGGAATAGAAGGTTCAGTGAAGTCTGTTTGTTTTGACACATTAACACAGGGACAGCATCTGTGTAACCACTTTGTTTTAACCTTTGTTTTATACTATTCAGACATCTATATGTATGTAACAGAGTGGTTCACTACCTCAGCCTGATGGTCTGAAACTCTAATATCTCCCCTGAGTGATAGGGATATCCCTTTGGCTTAGTGGTTAAGATGTTGGCTCTCCATGTGGGAGACCCGGGTTTGAATCCCAGGCGTTACATATATCCATCTCTCTCTCACTCACACTCTCTATACATAAATATATATTTTTAAAGCGAACATTTTAAACTCAAATCTTTGCTTCTGGGGGTCCCTGGAACCAGATGTTTTTGAGATGTGGGTCCGCGGCCAAATACATATCGTTTTGGGTGGTCCTTCACATGACAAAGTTTGAGGGGAAAGTTTTTCTTAGGATTTAGAAGACAATTGTGTGGAATCGGCTTTGGGTCTTAATGGGTTAAAATTGGGTCTCTCACACACACACACACACACACACACACACACACACACACACACACACACACACACACACACACACACACACACACACACACACACACACACACACACACACACACACACACACACACATTACTGTCTCAGTGGTGCTCAAACTTTATGATGTCAAGGACGGCCGTGGACCCCCATCTCAAAATAATTGGTTCTTTGATCACACCTCTTCCTAGAAATGACCCCCCCCCCCCCTGCTGAACATAAAACACACTGCATACTTTCACTCTCTGTTTTGGTAAAACATGGAATACTGTGATGAGTCATTTCTGGGAAATCCTGCATTTCCCAACATTCACTAATATTCACACAGCTGCATATGATCATATTCTTTCACTTTCACTTTGTGATGGGGTGTGTGTGTGTGTGTGTGTGTGTGTGTGTGTGTGTGTGTGTGTGTGTGTGTGTGTGTGTGTGTGTGTGTGTGTGTGTGTGTGTGTGTGTGTGTGTGAGTGTGAGTGTGATTTCTGGGAAGAAGTTTGATCAAAGAACCAGATAGAATAAAGCATTCAGAGAACAGACTCTCCTCTAGTTAACACAGCATCTACAGAACACAGAACATAGTGTAGTTCTGTCACTATTACACATTTAACTTCACCATTAAAGGACGACTTCACCGCTTTTCAACCTATCTTCATATAATTGGTCCTCACTAATACTCATGATAAAATGGTACCATTTTTTTCTACATTACATTTACATTACAGTCATTTAGCAGACGCTTTTATCCAAAGCGACTTAAAATAAGTGTATTCAACATAGGTAGGGAACGAAAACTACTAATCACCAGAAGTTTTAAGTACATTTCCTGCAAAAACAAGCAACCAAGAGTATACCTAGCGCTAAGGTAAAAGTGCAATATATCAGCTACCTACTTTCTTAAACAGATGAGACAAAAATGGCAAAATCAAATGAGCACGAGCTAAAACAAATAAGTGAGTCGACTAAACAAGATCCAATAAAACAATACAAAAATAAAACAAGAGTTCGTACAACTAGTTAACAACAAGTAGGCCAGGCAAAGAGGAAGGATAGTGTTTCCTGAAGAGGTGGGTTTTCAGCCTGCGGCGAAAGATGGGCAGTGACTCTGCTGTCCTGACATCAGTGGGAAGTTCATTCCACCACTGTGGGGCCAGAACAGAAAAAAGTCGTGACCGTGTCGATCGACCAGAAGGACCGTTGAGTGGCGAGGGAGTCAGTCGCCCCGAGGTGGCAGACCGGAGTGGTCGGGCAGGGGTGTGGGCATTGACCAAAACCCGGAGGTAAGAAGGAGCTGTTCCTTTCACTGCTCTATAGGCTAGCACCAGGGTTTTAAACTGAATGCGAGCTGCTACGGGGAGCCAGTGCAGAGAACGGAGAAGGATAGTTGTGTGGGAGAACTTGGGGCGGTTGAACACCAGACAAGCCGCAGCTTTCTGAACAAGCTCCAGAGGTCTGATGGCTGATGCCGGAGCACCAGCAAGGAGGGAGTTGCAGTAGTCCAGGCGGGAGATGACAAGAGCCTGGATGAGCACCTGGGCTGTTTTCTCCGTGAGGAAGACTTGGTCTGTGTCTCATAGGAGGGCTGTAGACACTCTAGAAACCCGTCTACCAGTGACATCATCGTTAGGCAGGATTTTTTTCCCAACAAGATTTCACATTTTTTATTTAGATTTTTATTAACACGAGAACAATGGCTTCTTTTATTGTATCGCAACTTTCCAGGAATAGAAAGCCTGCAGTTTCTATTAGCTTGGATGGGGCGGCAGTGGCTCAGGGGTAGAGTGGCCGGGTAGAGTGAACTGGAAAACCGCAAGGTTCCCAGTTCGATCCCGGGCTGGGGCGCTCCCCTAAAGTTAGTGTCGAAGTGTCCTTGAGCAAGACGCTGAACTCCTAATTGCTCCCAATGAGCAGGTTGGTGCCTTGCATGGTTTCCTCCGCCATTGGTGTATGAATGTGTGTGTGAATGGGTTAATGGCACAATCAATGTAAAGCGCTTCGGATAGAAGCGCTTTATAAATGCACCATTTTGGATTCCCCATTGATGATGTCACTGGTAGACGGGACTCTGAACTGTCCACAGCCCTCCTCTGAGACACAGACCGAGTCGTCCTTTAATTGTCACTCAAATAATTACAATTAACTATATTTCATTGTGTGTTTGGCCATTGAACATTGGAACATTATGAATACAAATTACATTTGTGTTTGCCCTTTAGGCTTCATAATAAAAACGTACACAGGGGGCAGATATGATCAATAACTTAAATATACAAAGACATTATTGACATATTTAAGAATGTTA
Source organism: Gymnoscopelus microlampas (assembly GCF_963454915.1). Classification (NCBI taxonomy): domain Eukaryota; kingdom Metazoa; phylum Chordata; class Actinopteri; order Myctophiformes; family Myctophidae; genus Gymnoscopelus; species Gymnoscopelus microlampas. The sequence continues at coordinate 2,271,203 of NC_139940.1, forward strand.
TACATGTAAAAAAAAAAAAAAACTGCTGATCTACAAGCTTACAACGCGTCACGAACGCACGCACGCGCGCGCGCACACACACACACACACACACACACACACACACACACACAGACACACACACACACACACACACACACACACACACACACATACACACACACACACACACACACACACACACACACACACACACACACACACTAACGTGCACTAACCTTCTTCTCCTCGTGTTTTCCCTGAACCTCCACAAAGTCTCCTGTTACTTTGACCAGCAGATCCTCTGGTCTGAACATCTTCACATCCACCTGAACTACAAACCCTCTGCTGTCACAGTCCACCTGAAAACATGACGTATAGATCTATTATTAACCCCCTGCTGTCACAGTCCACCTGAAAACATGACGTATAGATCTATTATTAACCCTCTGCTGTCACAGTCCACCAGGAAACATGACGTATATAGATCTATTATGAACAGCTTCACATCCTAGAAAGACATGGTAACAGTACATGGAAGTACAGTTCACAACACAAGGTCCTCTAAACTGGATCGCTCATAAAAACACTTGGCTTATTTAAAATGAGATCCACACACACTCACATCATGATGACATATAAGAACACAGACAGATATACATTACTATACAGAACGTCATACAATCAGCTCCTCAAACTGATCCTCAAACTGTCAGTCAAACCTCCTAACTCCACCTTGTGGAGAGAGATGTTTTGTCCATCATTGATTAGAAAACCTCTTCACATTAACGGGTTAGGGTTAGTGAAAAACCTCCTAACTCCACTGAGCTGTGTGTGGCTATAAAGTGATGATAATATAAAGACACATTCAAGTATCTGACAATGTATAAAGTCACCATACCAACTGTGATGAGGCAGTGTTGTGTTGTTATAAAAACATGTTTTTCTTTTTCATTTCCTGAAAAGTTCATATTTTGGAAATAGATGGTTTCTGCCCGATCTCTCACATAATGTATGTGTGAGTGAGTGAGTGAGTGAGTGAGTGAGTACAGACAAACTGGTTGTTTGACACATATTCCTAAACAAACCCACTGTAGGCATCCTACCTGTGGAGCTGTGTGTGTGTGTGTGTGTGTGTGTGTGTGTGTGTGTGTGTGTGTGTGTGTGTGTGTGTGTGTGTGTGTGTGTGTGTGTGTGTGTGTGTGTGTGTGTGTGTTCTTACCTGTGTGGATGTGGAGCTGTGTGTGTGTGATGGAGTGACAAACTGGCTCCATCCACACTGCTCTCCGTACATGGTGTTGAGTCGGGGCAGCAGAGGTGGAAGAACCTTCTCCCAGGGGATCCCACAGGCGGGCAGGCTGGCGGGCAGGATGAAGTCCATGTCTCTGAGGAAGAGGAGGAGGAGGAAGGTCTGCTGGAGATACTAGAGTTCAGTTAGAAAACAATAGATAGATGAATGAATGTAGAGTTGAGTTTACAGCGTGTCAGACAGACTGTATAGATGTTACGTCCACAAGGTTTGTGTCTCTCTGAATGAAGCCTGCCCGGGAGGGGAGTGTTTTATTTATCCTCTGAAGATCAGCATCCGGGGAGGAAATCTGACCCTCCTCTCTCTCTCTCTCTCTCTCTCTCTCTGACAGTAGTGGAAAAAGTACTCACATGTTTTGCTTTAAGTAAAAGTATCAATACTGCCAATGTAGAAGTACTCTGTTACAAGTAAAAGTCCGGAATTAAAAGTTTTTTTGAGTAAAAGCACAAAGGTATTGGTATCAATATGTACTTAAAAGTACCAAAAAGTAGGAAGTACTCATTATGCACAATGTCCCCATTTCACAAGTTTTCAAATGTATACAAATATTTTGTAAATAGCAGATCTACAAGCTCACAATGTGTCGCATCGCGACACATTGTGAGCTTGTAGATCTGCTATTTTCAAATGGCCGAAATGTATATAGGGCTGAAGTGGTTAATGTACGTTTTCAAAATCTAGTAACTAAAGTTTTCAAATAATTGTAGTGGAGTAAAAGTATAATATTTGCCTCTGAGATGCGTAGTGGAGTAGAAGTAAAAGTACTGAAAATTGGAAATACTTCAGTAAAGTAAAAAAAAATGTTAAGTACTAAAGTACAGTACTTGAGTAAATGTACTTGGTTACATTACCCCACTGGTGTCAGAGGTGCCAGTTAAGGTCCGTGTCTCATAGCAGAGTTACATAACACAAAGGGAATCCGCTGTGGGGCACCTTCATTGTCTTGTGTAATAATCATAATCATAATAATAACACATGCTGGACGTACCCTTGGGGTTCCACCAGGCTGCGTGCTGGATCACGGTGCATTGTTGGGACGTTACGTTACACGCAGCTGTTCTGTCCTGTGTCACTTTAATAGATCAATTAACGTGAGGAATGAAGCCTCATCCCTGACAGGCCTTTAGAAATACTCTAACATTATTATAAACATCATTATATTTATAAATACTGTGACATATTAATCATATATAGCGATGCGACGCGTTGTGAGCTTGTAGATCTGCTATTTTCAATCATTTTAGGACTTTCACTTTTACTTGTAACAGAGTATTTTTATATTGTGGTATATTGCTACTTTTACTTAAAGGACAACTTTGTTTTTTTACAACCCAAGGTTTATGTTTTAGATTGTAATTAAAGTAAATAAAAGATGAGTGTTAATTCTTTTAAATGTACTGCTTTCTATAGTTTTAGCATTCTGTCCGGTGGCAAAATATGTATTTTTTTACACAATAACCAGGCGTTTTCTTTATTATTATTTACAGTAGCTCTTCTAGCCCCCAATAACTCACATCTGGCCATCAAAGACCACAGGACCTTTTTTATTGTGTAAAAAAGGACATATTTAGCCACCGGACAGAATGCCCCCGCCCACTGTAAAAAAGCTCGCGAAAATTGCTAAAACTATAGAAAGCAGTAAATGAAAAAAAAATAACACTCATCATTTATTTACTTTAATTACAAGCTAAAATATAAACCTTGGTTGTAAAAAAAACAAAGTCGTCCTTTAAGTAAAATATCCGAGTACTTCTTCCAGCACTCAAACAGCTGTAATCTCTACAGTAGGCTAGATACTGTCTAGGATGACTCGGCCAAAAATACATTCAAAAGAGGCGACGGTGACCCTTAGGGGTTAATGGCAGGCAGACTGTGACACAACATTCACATGCCTGTGCCACGTGTGTGTGTGTGTGTGTGTGTGTGTGTTCCTCTCAGAGACACATGACAGATCATAACAGAGACAGATTGATAACCTTCCTTGTTTCTTCTCCTAGGAGGGAGAAGGTTCTAAAGTCTTCCATTTAGGACTGATAGACGTGGAGGTTTTTCTGATGACAGATGATCTATGGATGAGCCACAGCCAGCGGCGGAAAGCAACTAAGTACATTTAGTCAAGTACTGTACTTAAGCACAATTTTGAGGCACTTTTACTTTACTGGAGTATTTTCCCAATTTTCAGTACTTTTACTTTACTCCACTACATCTCAGAGTCAAATATCGCACTGTTACTCCACTACAATTATTTGAAAACTTTAGTTACTAGTTACTTAGATTTAGATTATTATTACAAAACCATACATTAACCACTTCAGCCCTAATCTCTCAAGAACAGATTCTGCACTGCGTTGGGATCTGTCCTGCAGGTTCGTCATAACGTGTGCACACTGTGTGGGAGTGGGCGTGCCTTCAGATCAGGAAGCAGGCCGCGCTTAACCCAATCAAATGTAGTGGGCGGGATTCACGTGTCCGTCGATCATTCCCTACTCGAAACTAGCCTAAACTAATTTAACAATAGCGTCCGCGGAGCGGACAAAACCACGGAAAGATATTCACATTTTAACTTTCATCATAGAAACAAGTGGGCTTATAACCAAAACCATCCATGTTCTCTGGGAGAAGTGGTGTTAGTGTTCCATGTAGAAATGTTATCTAGTCGGAATGAAAACGCAAGCTCACCACCGGAAGTGGAGCGGTGAAGGCAGACTTAAACCCCGTTTCCTTGCGCACATGTGCTGCGTCGGCGTTGTCCCAGAGTCACACTGAGGAGCAACGAACAGCAGAGGTCGCTGTTTTTCCTTTTCAGTGTGTCTCTGGGTTCCGAGATGGCTTCAGCCCTATATATATACATTTCGGCCATTTGAAAATAGCCGATCTACAAGCTCACACGACGCATCGTGATTGTCAGCTCCATTTTAGATCTGCTGTTTTCTAAAGTTTTTTTATACATTTTGAAAACTTGCGAAATAATGGGACATTCTGAGTACTTTCTAATTTTGGTACTTTAAGTACATTTTGATACCTATACTTTTGTACTGTTGAATTGCGGAATTTTACTTGTAACAGAGTATTTCTACATTACAGTATTGATACTTTCACCCTGGAATTGTGTCATTTTTAGATTTGAGCTAAAAAGCATTATTTCACACTTTAGCTATTCAAAAATAGCAGATATACAAGCTCATACGAACTTGTAGATCTGCTATTTTTGAAAAATCGTGAAAATGTGTGCAAATATTTGAATATATATTCTTTTAAAGCGAACATTTTTAACTCAAATCTTTGCTTCTGGGGGGTCCCTGGAACAAAATATCTTGATGGGGGTCCGCGGCCAAACACATATCATTTCGGGGGGTCCTTGACATGTATGAAAAAGATTGAGCACCACTGATATAGAAACATACGTTTTTCAGAAAACTGTTGGGATTTAGGAGACATGTAGAATCGGCTTCAGGTCTCAATGGGTTAAGTAAAGCAAATGTAGTACTTTTTTCCACCACCGGACGGTCACAGGCTGCTGACATCACTCCACACATGAATCAGTTTCATAATGAAGTGCGTGATGAGGACATGTTCCTGGCACCCAGCTCAGACGAGCACCGTGTCTGCTGTACTGTCAGGACACTGTGGGGACACTGTGGTATTGTGAGGACATGTCCTTCCTGTGCACAGTGACACTGTGGGGACATATATAGTGCTACTGTCGGGACATGACGTGTCCTCACTCCTCAGTGGCGTGCACAGACATTTTGAGGGGCAGGTGCTCAAGTAAATTATACTCTTTTTTTTTTGTTTACTTGGTCTTCTCTTTTTTTCCCCTCTATACCTATATACCTCTTTGCCAAAAAATAGCAGGTCTACAAGCTCACAACGCCTCGCAGCGCGAGGCGTTGTGAGCTTGTAGATCGGCTATTTTTGGCTAAAATTCTCCTCAGAAAAGGGACGCTAGGTTTCGAGTGGTTATGGTAAAAAAGAAAAAATCATAGCACATAAAAGATTTGGCGGACCCCCTGTAGTAACTCTGAGGACCCCCTAGGGGTCCCCGGACCCCCTGTTGAAGACCCCTGCTGTAAACTGAAAAAAGAAAAAACTTTTTTCTTCTTTTTTTCAAAAGGGCACTTCTGGTCAAGAGGGCAAAGGGCAGGTGCTGTAGCGCCACCTAGAGTCTATCTGTGCACGTCCCTGCGTGTCCTTCCTGTCCAGAGTGTCCACTGTGGGGACATATATATATATATAGTGCTACTGTGGGGACACTGTGTGGGAGATGACATGTCCTTCCTGTCCACAGTGACTCGTCTGCTTCTAATGTTACCGTCATGTTGTCAGTGGTGGAAAAAGTATACCGACATTTTTTTTACTAAAGTAAAAGTATCAATACCACAATGTAGAAGAAGTACTGTTACAAGTTAAAAAAAGGCCTGTGTTCAAAATGTTACTTGAGTAGAAGTACAAAAGTATTGGCATCAAAATATACTTAAAAGTACCAAAGGTAAAAGTAGTGAAATGTTTGAAAATAGCAGATCTACAAGCTCGTACAAGCTTGTAGATCTGCTATTTTCAAATGGCCTAGGTATAAAATAGGGCTAAAGTGGTCAATATATGTTTTATAATGTAGTATTTTATATCTGCAAAGTGACTAGTAACTAAAGTTTTCAAATAATTGTAGTGGAGTAAAAGTATAATATTTGCCTCTGAGATGTAGTGGAGTAGAAGTTAAGGTATTGACATTGGGAAATACTCCAGTAAAGATTACTCAAAAGTGTATTTAAGTACATTACTTGGGTAAATGTACTCAGTTACTATGTGGTCCACTAGCTGTGTTTGGAACCTCACCTCATCTCACAGCTAATAGCAGAGAGCGAGGTTTCACTAATCATATGTCAACAGCAGGTTATAGTCAACCTTTAGGCTGACTGATGATGACAAACATAAGACGTTTGCCAGACCTCTACGACACTGACAAGGTTGATGTCAGTAAATATATGAACAGCAGTAGTTCATTTCCTATCACCAGTGTGGTTTTACTAGTGAGCCAATAGAAAGTAAACTCTTTCCTCAAGCTAGGTTATTCTGAGCCGTTCACACGTGTCAGGACATTTCGTTCCGTCATAAAAATGTCTTTAAAACTGTCATAACATTTCAGCACAGTAAGTCAGCTTTGCAAGTAAAGGAGGCAAAATACAATGCGCTAAGTGAAGAGATGTTCTATTTATTCTCATTCACACACAAGTAAAAAATGTATACCCTCTCACACTCACACACACACACTTTAAATCTTAAGGAACATTTGAAGAAAAAGGTGCACTTTTTTTGAGCCCCATCTAAGCAGAAGAATCATTCAGTGTATGTATTTTATCTTGTATTGTACATATCTAATAGTCTCCATCTATATCATTTGATTTAGATACTGGAGCCACTATCAATACCGCCCCCGCTATGTAAGCTCGTTAAGATCAATTAACGTTATTCAAAACAAACCCCTTGCTAGATTAAAAAAAAAACACAATAAAAGAAAACGCCCAGGTGAAAAGAAATGTTTTACATTTGGGAGACCTGAGGGTTTTAGAAAGCAAAACGTTGTCAGATTGGTCAGTATTGACATTTGTTTACAAGCACATTCAGTATAGTTTTACTCTTTAGTTTAGCCAATTCAATCCAGGGACGCGTCCGTGTCATTTTGAGATATCGAAAAAAATGTGTGCAAATCTTTGAATATATCTATTTTTTAAAGCGAACATTTGTAACTCAAATCTTTGCTCCTGGAACAAAATATTTTACAAACGTTCGCTTTAAAAAAAATAATGTTTATTTAAAGATTTGCACAAAGTTTCACGATTTTTCAAAAATAGCAGATCTACAAGCTCAAAAGCGCATGATGATTTAGACACGCGACACACAGTCAAATCCTCAGTGTTAATTATTCTATTCATAAATCTGATAGTTTTAAGGGTCCATTTTGGTCACATTTCACACCGTTGTGTAGGTGGCCTATTGGTGCTGAATGCTCTCACCAGAACAGGGGTTCATGTGGTTAAATGAACACTGAGGAGTTTGGACTGCAGGGTTATTGTTTAATAAGTGTGATTTGGGGAATCCCAATGGAATGGTTTAGGACAGTGGTTCTCAACGTGTGGTCCAGGGACCCCCTTCAGGGTTCCTTGAGTGGGGTTCCAAATGGACCCTTGCAAGGTAAGTAACTCTGAGAGTGTACAAAATGGAACCAAATGGACCCTTAAGGGTCCATTTGGTTCCATTTTGTACACTCTCTGAGTCATGAGGGTGCTTGAAATTAAAGGGATAATTCACCTCCAAAATGCCTTTTTTTCTATGGACAATAATATGATGACCAGCGGACCGGTAGGCAGCGGTTCCGGTAGGAGACACAAAGGAGACTCTTTGTGTTTTTTGTAAAAAAAAAAAAAAAAAAAAAAAAATTTGGGGGTGGACTATTCCTTTAAGTTAAGACGTTTGAGAACCACTGGTTTGTGAGATGCCCAGAGGGGATCCAGGGGATCCCCAGTGGTTCCAGGGGATCCCCAGTGGTTCCAGGGGATCCCCAGTGGTGGGTTTAGGGGATCCCCAGTGGTTCCAGGGGATCCCCAGTGGTGGGTTTAGGGGATGCCCAGTGGGATGGTGAAGGACAGGTAGTCGGCCACCTCTCCCCACTGGGCTCTGAAGTGTTGGAAGATGGTGATCCATGTGGTGAGAACAGCAACCCACAGAGTCAGACCCAACGCTGAGCGCTTCACGTCTGAAACACACACACACACACACACACACACACACACACACACACACACACACACACACACACACACACACACACACACACACTTAATTTGCAATAATTCAACTGTATGGCATGCTAATGTTTTGAGACATATTGTCTTTTATTACTGCACAATAGTAAATAAATCATTTTGCACAATAAATAAATATGTTTTAATTTAAATAACTGATCTCAATATGGACCCATTATAGTGATTATAAGTTTTACCATAAGCATGTAGCTCTACAACAAAGAGGCACAGCCATGACAGCAATGGCAATTTATTGTTATATGTATGTATGTATGTATGTATGCATGCATACATACATCTATTTTTTTTAATGATCATTCTCGGTCATTCGGTATTCGGTTTCGGACAAGAGTTTTCCCTTCAGTGCATCCAATACAATACTTATTATTGTCACACCAAAAAACGCTAGACTAAAACCGAATGGAAAACTCTTGGCCGAAACCGAATACCGATGGCCGAGAATGATAATTTAAAAAAATACATACATATATGCATGCATGCATGTATTTTTTTTAATTATCATTCTCGGCCATTCGGTATTCAGTTTCGGCCAAGAATTTTCCATTCGGTGCATCCCTAGTTCTGACAGTCCAATACTTATTATTGTCACACCTAAAACCACTAGATTAAAATGAAAATGCACAGTTTTCAACACAGCAGTGAGTTCTCACAGAATGCTGTCTGACGATCACAAGTGCTGCTGCGACACACGTCTGTGACACACGTCTGAGACACGCCCAGAGGCGTGAAGCGGCGAGCAGAATGGGCGTGAAAATCCGTACGGTTAAAAGGCAAATGTCAGGCGTCACTGCATGGCGCCACGGTGGCGCCACAGCTCACCACATGAAGACACTTCTATGTCACCAAGCAGGTGACACCTGACACCCACATCCATTCACTCTGCTTCACCTCTTGACCTTTACTAGTACAGCAACATAAATAACACTACACTGCACAGAGGGGTCCTGGGTCGCGGGGTAAATACATATCATTTTGGGGGTCCTTGACATGAAAAGGTTTCAGAGCCACAGTATATAGCAACATACGTCTTTCTTTTGTTTTTTTAACTGTTAGGATTTAGAAGACATTTTGTAGAATCCCCCAGAGACAAAGATTTGAGTTACAAATGTTCGCTTTAATAAATATATATATTTAAAGATTTGCCCACGATTAAAAAAGAAAATAGCAGATCTACAAGCTCGTGGCACGGCACTCTGTGCTGCGCTATGAGCTTGTAGATCTGCTATTTTTGCATAGTCAAAGTATAAAATAATAGTTAAAGTGCGTTTCAGGTTTTAATAGGTTAAACTGGATGGAAGTGATGTTTCTTTTAGCTAAATGGTTACAGCTTTATATTTATTCAGTAACAGGGCTCTCTCTGTCTCTCATAAAACACTAAATACAGTTCCAGTCAGGATGCCAGAGAGTTCTCTGTCCTGACTGTACTGAGCTCCATGTGATTGTGTATTAACTTTATTTAATCAGGCCTTTTCTGAAAAGATGTATGTTTCTATATCAGTGGTGCTCCCCTTTAGGCTAGTGGATGAGATAAGATGTTTGTCTTCCCACGCGGGGGGACGGGGTTGGAGTCCCGGGCCTATTCCACTCACATGTTTTGATCTGTGGCTGCTCAGTGAAGTCTGGCTTCACGAACGCCTCCCGGAAAAACCACACCACGTTGACCAGCCACAGGAAGGGCAGGAACGCAAAGCCTCCTGAAATACACACACACACAACACAATACTAGGACTGTCACCATTACACATTTAAGTTGAGGATTAATTGTCACTCAAATAATTGCGATTAATGTTTTAATTGTGTGTTTGGCTGTTGAACATAGGAACATTATGAATACAACTTAAACATTTTGTATAATAATAATAATAATAAGAATCACAGCTTGTAGAGGGCATATATAACTTAATAACATAACTTAAATATACCAAAACATTATTGACATTTAATAATTGTATAAATGTAAAAATAGCAGAAGTAGCTGATCAACAAGCTTAAAAAAAAGCAGATCTACAAGGTTACAGCGTGTCACGAAGTGACGCGCTGTAACCTTGTAGATCTGCTTTTTGTGTGAACATTTGTGTGAACATTTTCCAACATGGCGACGTTTATGCAGACATAATTGTGATTATTGCCATTATAATAATTGTGACAGGCCAACACAACACAATAAACACCTTAATAAAGCCACACTACAACACATTAAAAACACATCACGTTGACCAGCCACAGGAGAAACACAAACCCTAGAGGGCAACACAATCCTGGACCATGGACCACAATGGAAACAAGGCCTTAGGGCTTTTGGTGTTATCCTTTGTGCTAACCTCTGTACAATCTGATAACTGTTCATAAACTATTCAAATCAATCAACATTAACCCATTAAGACCGGGAAGCAGATCTACAAGCTCATAGCGCTATGAGATTGTAGATCTGTAATTTATTTAAAAGAATTGTGAAAATCTGTGCAAATCTTTGAATATATATATATTTTTTTAAAGCGAACATTTGTAACTCAAATCTTTGCTTCTGGGGGATTCTACAAATGTCTTCTAATCCTAACAGTTTTCTGAAACACTTATGTTGCTGTAATAACAGTGGTATTATATGTATTTGGCCACAGACCTCCATCTCAAAATGTATTTTTCCAGGGACCCCCAGCAGCAAAGATTTGAGAATATTCGCTTTAAAACAGATTTATATATTCAAAGATTTGCCCAAAAAAATCTGGATTATTCAAAAAGTAGCAGATCTACAAGCTCATAGCGCGGCACTCTGTGCCACGCTATGAGCTTGTAGATCTGCTATTTTTTTGAATAGCCAAAAGTATTAAATATGGATGAAGTGGTTACACAGATGCGAATGAATTTGTAGCAAAGGTTAAAGGATTGGCTTAATTTAAACACTTGACACCTACAAGCGTACCGATTCTGGGGCGAATATTCGCTGAAAACATACAGACATTGTCCGGGTAGGACATAAAAATGTATTTACAGATTGTACATTTAATATTCACACTTTGTATGTTCTCATGAGTCAAACAAGAAGCCATGATATGAGGTTTGTATGAATGAACTCACCTAGATAATATTTCCTACACAGGGTGAGTTTCTCCTCATTAGGAACTCTTTCCAGGTTCATGATGATCAGTCTTTATTCACACACACACACACACACCTGCAGAACAACACATTATACATCATTATAAATACATGATAATATGATGACGGTTCAACTCCACACAGAGTTAAGATACAATTTACTATGTAGTCATTTATCAGACGCTCTTTATCCAGAGTGATTTAAGGCCTTCAGCAGGGTGCGATTTTTCACACGGAAAAAACAGACAATATAATGTTTTAAAAGAACACATGGTTCTCTATGACCTCATGCACACCGGCTCTGAATTTGCCGTGCAGCAAGTGGCTGCGGCGATGTTTTTTTAAAATCTAACCCGGTTCAATTTGTGCGTCTTTTCGCATGCGGTAAAAACTGTTCTTTTTTTTTTTACATGAATCACTTGAACCCTAGCATCCCAACTCTGAGGGGAACATTAGCCTAACATAGCAGATCTACAAACTCACAACGCCTTGTGCTGCGAGGTGTTGTGAGCTTGTAGATCTGCTATTTTTGGCAAGGAGGAGGTTTGGTGTAGAGGGGGAAAATAAAGAGCAAATCAAGTACTGAGTATTGAGTGTTTGTGGTTAAATGTCTGAAATTACCTAAAAACATCAATTTAGGCCTACACAACACTGATGAGAGTTAATGAAGCAATATATGAAAAAGTTTGATCTGAAACACAATTATATACAATATGTAGTGGGGGTCCCTGCTTCATCTGTCTCTCAGCTAAGGGGTCCCTGCTTCATCTGTCTCTCAGCTAAGGGGTCCCTGCTTCATCTGTCTCTCAGCTAAGGGGTCCCTGCTTCATCTGTCTCTCAGCTAAGGGGTTCCTGCTTCATCTGTCTCTCAGCTAAGGGGTCCCTGCTTCATCTGTCTCTCAGCTAAGGGGTTCCTGCTTCATCTGTCTCTCAGCTAAGGGGGTCCCTGCTTCATCTCTCTCTCAGCTAAGGGGTCCCTGCTTCATCTCTCTCTCAGCTAAGGGGTCCCTGTTTCATCTCTCTCTCAGCTAAGGGGTCCCTGCTTCATCTCTCTCTCAGCTAAGGGGTCCCTGCTTCATCTCTCTCTCAGCTAAGGGGTCCCTGCTTCATCTCTCTCTCACCTAAGGGGTCCCTGTTTCATCTCTCTCTCAGCTAAGGGGTCCCTGCTTCATCTCTCTCTCAGCTAAGGGGTCCCCGTTTCATCTCTCTCTCTCAGCTAAGGGGTCCCTGTAATAATAATCTGTACATTTGAAACATGTATGACATTTTTTATATCTAAGACAGTCTTTGCTCTACCCCACCAGAGAGCCCTGGAATGTCACCAGTAAAGCCCGTATTTCTATGTACAAATGCTTTTTTTTTAAAAAGCTTGTCCCAAATGTTAACTAGGTGTCTGGAGTATGTGTGTAATGTATTAGTCCGTATTTCTTAATAAAGAAGTGTTTTAATCCCGTCTGTGGCCGAACGCCATTTTCCTCTCCTCGTTGACTTCCTTTTTACATTGAGTGTAATTCAGGCTTTCACCAGATGCGCCCCATCACTACAGCCCATTGGGAACTTCAGACAGAATCGGCCACAAACGGGATTAAAACACTTCTTTATTGAAACATATGGACTAATACATTACACAAACACACCGTACACCTAGTTAACATTCAGGACAAGCGGGTAAACACCTTATATTTTAACATTTATACATGTTTGGAGAAATACGGGCTTTATTGGTGACAATACAGGACAAACTGAGGGGGTGGAGCTAAGACTCTCGTAGATACGGACGTAAAAAGTCAAGACTCCATCAAATACATCTACGAGAGTCTTCTAGATCTAAAGCTATAGATCTACAGGTAAACCATGAACCTAGCGTCAGTCAGACTAAAGTAGCAGATCTGCAAGCTCACACGACACCATCGTTATGTAGATCTAATGTGACCCAACAACACCCATCAACACATGACGATCAGCTGACCTGCTGCTATCACAGCTACAAACACACAGGCTGTTAGCCTAGCAGGAAAACAGCAGATCTACAAGCTCACAACCCTTATTTTTAACTCTATGCTCACAACGCGTAGCGGTGCGACGCGTTGTGAGCTTGTAGATCTGCTGTTTTCCTGCTATGAGTAGCAGAGGAGCTCCACCAACACAACAGGCTAACTGTTAGCTTAGCATCGTAACTTAACACAACGACACAGACTGACTGTTATTATTATTATTATAATAATATGTTTATTAAACCTTCTTTATATGAAATATAGTCTGTTTATAGTTAGATTTTTTACCTGTTATCTTTAATAGGGAGTGAGATGTAGAACTATGATAGAAACAGCTCCAATCACGACAACATCAACAACACCGGTGCTGCAACTAGCAATAAACAGCGTCTCACGTTTCCGTTTCCGGCACTTTACTTCCGTTTCCTGGAAGGAGGAACTGGCAACCATGTCATTATACCGCCCCCTGGTGGCAGAGCGTCAGAGCTGAGCTCTAAACAGTTAGTTGTGGACAGAGTTCTGGTTGTCAACCAACTCTAGCCTAGTAACTGAGTGTATAACAATATGTACTCTAGTACCTGAGTATATAAGTATATTTACTCCTCCTGGTCAAATATTACTCAACTACAAGTGAAAGTTGATTAAAGTACTGGACTACTTTCTTAAAAAATATATATCAGTGTTTTGATTATTTAAGAAAGTTATATTATGCCTAAACGTAAGCCAGAAATGTGATGGTTGTAGAGAATGGTTGTAGCCTGACACGTCAGTGACCTTTCCATTAGATTCTAATATAATATATCTAGATATTGCCCCCAAAACTAACATCTTGAGGGATGAATAGCACTTTATCTATATTGCACTTTGAATGCATCAGCAGCACTTATTGTTTTACCGAGAGTTGTCTGCTCTGTCTACCTTTTAATGTTTTTTAACGGCCTCGCCTCTTTTTTAATGTGTCTATTGTTTTTAAATGTGAAGCACCATGTGGAGAACGGTATTTTGCACGGGTTAGGAAAGTTACACTTCCCCATGTCTCTGTACCACTAAATACTCTGTGCTCATTTCCAGTGCCAGTGGTGTAAAGTAACTAAGTAGGCTACATTTCCAATTTTCAGTACTTTTACTTCTACTCCACTACATCTCAGAGACAAATATTATACTTTTACTCCACTACAATTATTTGAAAAGAGTTACTAGTTACTTTGTAGATTTAGATTATTATTACAAAAGATATATTAACCACTTCAGCCCTATATACATTTCGGCCATTTGAAAATAGCAGATCTACAAGCTCACAATGCATCGTGATGTGACTCATTGTGAACTTGTAGATCTGCTACTTTCTAAATATTTTTAATATACATTATAAAACTTTTGAAATGGGACATTCTGCATAATGACTACTTTTACCGATACTTTTGTACTTTTACTCAAGTAGATTTTGAATTCCGCACTCTTACCTGTAACAGAGTATTTCTACATTGCAGTATTGATACTTTTACTTAATAAAATTATTTGAGTACTTTTCCCACCACTGCCAGCGGCTAAGTAGTTAATTGCCTCACAGACAAAATTAGCCTGGTAAACCCTCCCTCCGGAAATCTCATTTCCATTTTATTGCAGGAATCACTTCCAGGAATTCACTCCTGGAATCAAATGGAAATGAGATTTCCGGAGGGAGGGTTTACCAGGCTATCACAGACAAGCTGCAGCAAGCAAATGAGCCAGAAACATTGACACTTATTTTACACACACACACACACACACGCACACACGCACACACACACACACACACACACACACACACACACACACACACACACACACACACACACACACACACACACACACACACATTTGTAAACTATGGAATGCTATGAGTAATATGTCCCAACATTAACTAGTATTCATCATACAGCAGGCTATAGCCTACATTCACTTTCAGTTGTGTTTGTGGGGTGTGTGATTTCTGGGAAGAGGTGTGATCAAAGAAAAAGGTGTGATCAAATAAAAGGTTCAGAGAACAGACAGACTCCTCATCTCTCCTCTAGCTACGGAGCATCTACAGAACACAGTAAGTCAGTTGTCATGCCTTTTTTGGGCTTGTTTCTAAAGTGTAATTGTGTATTTGTTCTTAATGCTGTTTAAACCAGTGGTTCGCAAACATTTTCATGTCATGGACCCCCAAATGAGAATGTATTTGTCCACAGACACCATCTGAAAGTGTTTTGTGATCCCTGCACCAGATTTGTGTTGTTAAAAGTTTTTTTTAAAGTTTAAAAAAAAAATAGCAGATCTACAAGCTCACACTGTTTTCAAATATCGCCTATTTTCAAATATCCGTGTGGCCTAGTCGCTTCTTTTGGGCTTGTTTTCATAGACCTAGTTGCTTATTTATCTCGCAAAATCTGGCAACACTGTAAGTCACTATAAGAACCTCTTATGATGATGTATAGAGCAATTATAGAGAGACACACTGATCGTATAATGCTGTATAGAGAGATACTGATGGGAGGACTATAGCTACTTTGACAGCACTGTCCTGTATAAAGTCAAATTGCTAATTATATTGATAACATAGACATCAGTTTGTTATCATCAGTTTTGTGTTTGTTTGTTTCTACTTGTGTTTCACTTTACCCTGGACTGATGAAGAAAATATATTTGTATTGCTCAGGTTTGATAAGCATGGCTGGATCCATTGGCAGAATCCTCTTAGTGTTTGTTTGTGTGCTAGAGACCTTATTTTCACCGTTATCACAATGTTAGTCATTGGGGAGACTGTTTCAGATTGTGGTCGTTGTTCTGGGTTGAATATTGTTTATTCCATCTTCCACCAGCCTTGACAGAAGAAGTCTGCATCATCTCTACTCCTGAACACAAGAAGACAATCAGCATGGATACCAAGGTGAGACAAGTATCAATGATGATGATGATGATGATCAGTAAATACTAGGGTGTCCTGGGGCATTCAGAGATGCTCACTGACACTGACAGACAGATGAACAGACAGGCAGAGAATGACTGAATGTGCTGGATGAGACAAACAGGCAGACTGGAGTAGAAGAGTATAAGCTGATAACAATGAAAGAGAGAGAGAGAGAGAGAGAGAGAGAGAGAGAGAGAGAGAGAGAGAGAGAGAGAGAGAGAGAGAGAGAGAGAGAGAGAGAGAGAGAGAGAGAGAGAGGGTGGGTGGGTGGGCGGGGGTGTTTGATGTTGAAATTCCGCTGAACACAGGAAGTTGCATGACAAAGTGCTTTCTCTCTCATTGTGTTTTGTTTCAGATTCATTCAGTTGCCATGGTGACACTCATCTTACTCATATCAGAAGGTGAGTCTGGAAAACCCCTAAACCATGTCTTTGTCTTACACTAAAAAACATCAAATGTTTGTTGTATAAAACAATAATAATAATAGCCTTAACCTAGTGGTTAAGGTGCATACCCGGTATAGGCTCTAATGCAGCCTGACAACGAGTCGCAGGTTCAATTCCCGAGCCCGACGACCTTTGCTGCGTGCCACTCCCCCTCTCTCTCTCCTGTTTCCTCTCACTCTCTACTGTGCTCCAAAATATCTTCAAATATATAATAATAATGATAATAATAATAATAATAATAGTGTTAGGTTGGTAACACTAACAATTCATTCCTACAGTAGATGTTTCACTTCAACAGCCTGTATTCTTCCTTCATTCGTGTCTGTTGGCTGTGTGCCAGTGAGTCAGGGTCAGTGGTGGAAAAAGTACATGTTTTACTTAAGTTAAAAGTATCAATACTGCAATGTAGATACTGTTACAAGTAGAAGTCCTTTATAAAATGTACTCAAGTAAAAGTACAAAAGTATTGACATCAAAATATACTTAAAGTACCAAAAGTAAAAGTAGAAAGTCCCATTTCGCAAGTTCAAAATATATAAAAAATCTTTTGAAAATAGCTCATAATGCGTCGCATCGTGACACATTATGAGCTTGTAGATCTACTATTTTCAAATGGCCCAAATATATATGTATATATATATATATATATACACACACACACACACACACACACACACACACACACACACACACACACACACACACACACACACACACACACGACTAAAGTGGTTAATGTATGTTTTGTAGTAATAATCTAAATCTGCAAAGTAAGTAGTAACTAAAGTTTTCAGTTTTCATGTAATTGTAGTGGAGTAAAAGTACAATATTTTCCTCTGAGATGTAGTGGAGTAGAAGTAACAGTACTGATAATTGGAAATACTCTAGTAAAGTAAAAGTATCTAAACATTTTACTTAAGTACAGTACTTGAGTAAATGTACTTAGTAACTTTCCACCACTGGTAAGGTTGTAACGTTAGTGAGTGAGCTAAGAGGAGAACACACATCACCTCCAGAGAGGGCATGTTCAGAACGTCGTGTTACACCAAAATATCAACATGAATCACCAAATGAACGCCATGATGACTAACTGTTATTTGAATCTGTTTGCTTTCATTTGCTCTTTAGATGTAAGCTGTATTGTTGTGGCTTATTGTTTTATTGTCTGATGTTAGCAGGAACATGTATCTGTTTTCTTCATGTAATACTGTATCTTGAGACACGATTGTAAATCACTGGCGAGAATCACTATCAGTCAACTACACTATTTTACAACACCATCAACGTGTCTATCATCACTATCAAATGTCTGGATGAATTGAGTACAAAGGACCCCAATTAAAACAAGCCGTAGGCTTTCTTAGCAGACCTTGTATCGAACTGCACTTTCTCGTGCTTTTTTTCGCAAACCGTTAATAAGGTATTCAATCAAAACAACAGTATAAAGACTATAATAAAGACAACAATTGAAGTAAAAAAAAGTTAAACGATTGTTTTGACTGAAAACATTGGTATGGTATGTGCAATGGCTCATGGTAGAAGTAGTTCCTTTATTATACACAGTCCTGTGCCTTATTTATTAATAATTTTCATGAAAATAATCAAATGTTTCATGGTCATGATTCACAGGAGTCTGGTTGACTTGGTTCCTGGTGTAAAACTCGTAGTATAAGGATTTTCTGAAACATCTATGAAGAAATGATTGGAGAAATTAATGGGATTTTTCCCCACGACTGACACAGCCCTGGGTATAGACACAGGCCTAGGTATAGACACAGGCCTGGGTATAGACAACCCATCCTGAGGACAGAGCACATTTTTCTGTAATTGTAGCTTGACTCTCTTCTAGGGTTGGGATCCTCCTTGGATCGGGAAATGGGAAACTGGGATCGGGAAAGGGCCCCGGACCAGGGCTGGGACCACCGGATCCACACTGAGGTTCCATCACATTTGAAACCGTCTCCAGAACCGGTTCATCCCACTGCTGGTATGTGGACTTCACGTCTGCTATACAATTTAAATACCGGTGGTTCTCAAACGTTTTAATTTAATCATAACGACAGTGTACAAATGTGTACACTCTCGGAGTCACAGACCTGTAAGGGTCCATAAAGTAACCCAGAGGGTCCGGTTTTAACCAGAATCGTTAAAGTCCTAAAGGATGCCAACCCTACTCTCATCTACCTGTTGTCTTACAGATAATACCTTGAAATGCTTCGAGTGCATCCCGGTAGGTTCAGAAAACTGCACTGAAACACAACGCAACAAAACGTCCTGTCCTGCACACACAAAATGTGCTGCAGTAACTTTCAGGTCATATGCAGGTATGTGATAGAGGTATAACCTCTGTATTTCTGTGATGTTAAACTGTGTCAAACTGTGTCCTAGATTACAGTCATGAACAGTCATGATCAAGACATTACTTGGCAGAGAATAATCTCTTGTTTGATTTCAGGTGAGACGAAAGGAGAAAAGACATGCGTGGAAGATGTTACCTGTATGAATGGATCAGCGAACCTTGGATTCAGACTTGTAAGCAGCTGCTGTTCCACTGACCTCTGCAATGATCGATACCCCACACGTAAGTATCTATATGCCATCTGTGGTGTGTTTTAATCTATGTTTGACAAACACTATAACCACCGTACAGTATGAATGATAAACACTATAACCACTGTAGCCTACATATGAATGTCAAAGATTAGCTGCTCACATACACATAGATACACAGACACCCGGACAGAGGCGAAAACACTATCTTACGGCCTCACAGATATAGTTGCCCTCATTTACGTATCAAAGGAAAGTAGAAACCAGCTTAAATTCAAGCTCAGGAATCATCTTATGATGGGGCTCACGTGTAATTTATCAAGCAGGTGTACCCTGTCAATCACAGCATAAGATTGGACGGTGTGTTGATAAATCTGGCAGCTGCAACCAACGTCATTTAAATAACACGCCAACAGCACGCCCTTCTTTCAGAAGTGTGTCCCTGTGAGTACTTCTGGGAAGCCAATAGAAAGAGCAAATTCTCAGGTGGAAAGTTAGCCCTCCAATCATATCAGTGGAGCCACACACACATATTTGCATACACAGGCGGCCCGGGCCGTCAACAGAACAGCACACAGACATACTGTACGGCTTCACCTGACACAAATATAACAACATATGACCTCGATCGTAACAGCACAAGTCCAGTTGAAAGAACTAAAAAGTGTCATATAGTCAGAACAATGCAGTGTGTAAAATGTGGAGATACAGTAATTTATTACTGGTAAATTACGAACCTCTATAGGCACCATTGACTCTTTAAAAAACATTTATCATATAAAACTAAACCTGAAACATGCATTACATAAATACAAATATTTGACTAAACATACGTTGTCTGTTAAGCCTACTTACCAGACTTAATTTTAGAGGTGATGAGGTCCCAAGTTGGGACTGTGATATCCACGGCTCCCTTGGAACTTCCAATGGCACCCCGTTAATGCAATAACATTAAAGCAATATTGTGCACAAACCCACAGGCCAGGTATCTGACACCTTACTTGGCGTGGCAGCATGTATGGACAGTCGAGTCCCCCCCATCCAATCGTGATCGTGAAGCCCGACAGCGACAACTTATTCCACCGTGGTCCGGCCATGCATATTTTTGGCACACTGTGGAACATGCACTCCTAGTCCATGTGTTTTCCTGGCTTAAACAAGCCAAATGTTGAGACACCTGTTAATCCCGTAATTACAACTACCTTGGTTACATCATTTTAAGTGAATATTGGCTGCTGCATAATGTTAAATGCCAGTCAATGCTGCTCCGCATGTCTACGATGGAGCAAACTGGTGTAGCCTAAGCCTACATGACCTGAGACCAGGCGTGAGATTTGAGCGGGCGTACGCTCAAGTCAAAGTGACGATAGATTAATAAATCCCAAAAGTGACGGTTATCACTTTCGGGATCACCGTCTCGGTGTACGCCCGTTTTTCAGTCTGTGCAAGCTTGATAAACGAGGGCCAATAAATGTGGCTGAACTAGACAGTTCCCACATATGATTATGTGAATGTTGTTTTGTTGTACATGAGGTTCAGGGTTGAAGACCTCATCAATATGACATTTAACAAATGTAAACCTTCCAGCTCCTGTCAACCCCAATGGTAAGAAGTGCTACACTTGCAAAGACAACGACTGCTCCAACATTCTACAATGTACTGGGGATCAGGATCGATGCATCTCAACAAACGGTAGTAAAGCTCATGAATTTATATGACTGCTTCTCCTGTTTACCCAAATACTTCACATTCCTCAGCTCAGAAGAATGTTCAATGATTTTTCTAGACTTGGAGCCAGTAATGTAATGACCCGTATATACACTTTGTGTCAGTTTCCTGTGTCAGTGGTTCCCAAACTGGGGTCGGCATCCCCCATTATTTTTGGTGAGCTTGTAGTGCGGCTATTTGCACAATGTATAAGTTATGTTTGAAGATCCTGCCTGTCCATCACTCGTCAACCATTGGTGAACTGTGTACAGCTAGTTGGGGCTGCATTGTGATTGGTGGTTGCATGGTGGAGGGTTGGGCTTCAGGTAGGTTGCAGTATTCCTAGTAACCAGTAGGCTCGCGTAGCCAGACTATTCCACAGCTATTCCACAATCTCCGAATGCTATATACTGTAGAGTCTGGAACTACACCTCCCGAAATCCGAGAGAGGAAGCTGGCATCCGTTTGTCACGAAAATATATTTCAAAATATCTTTAGATTTTATTTTTTAATTTCCATTTCTGCTTAGCAGCAAGCTATACATGCTTTGATTATTTTGATAAATATTAGGATACATTTGCACGACTGTAAAGACGAAACGGAAGTGGGGAGGAGGCTTCACAGCCGCCTTATCGCTTGATCATCAACATAACTTCTGTTGCTCCAGACTGACGGAAGCATTTGAACATTGTGGGAGGCAACAGTCTGGCCATGTTAGACTAAGTAACCAGGGGAACGGTTCTCTCTCCCTCCAATTCCTCTGTCATTCTGTGACTGGAATACTGCTTTCTACAGTATTAGACGGGTTTGCTGGAGTGGGCAATGACCAAACAATACCCAGAGTTAGCACTGGTTCAGATAATACAGTTGAGTAACAAGAAGGAAGTGTGAGATTAAATCATTGGTGAAGCAGGCTATATATTATTTATTTTGTGTGTGTGTCCACAGCGGTAATCAAAGGCGAAGCGATGAAGACCGCGAAAGGCTGTGCCTCAAAGAGCATATGTCAGGTGGATTGGGCCACCATACCTGGAATTGCAGATTTCAACAACATACAGTGCTGTGAAGATGACTTGTGCAATGGTGCCCCACGATCTACTGGGGCCACAAGCAGTGCTGTTAGCCTCTTATTCCTGGTAGCACCAGTGGTCTCTGTTGTTCTGTTCAACTGAAGGGAGCCTCGCTGCTTCAGTTTGCTCCTCATCTCTGTATGATCTCTGAAACTCACTCTACTTTCATACAATCAATTCCAATTTGACGAGTGTGGGTGTGTCTATCTGAAAACTTATGACCTGTGTATTGATATAATTACCTAATTACATCATTATTTATTATGTCATTTTGTTTTATAATAATGTTTTATATTTTGACAGTGTTTGTTTAACTATGTCTATAGTATTTGAACTGTGCATAATGATTTTCTGCTGTAATCAAGAGATCAGCTGTATATAAGGAGTCAGGGTCACAGTGACTTGAATCAGTACAAGAGGAAAAGACAGATCTGAGGATATAGACCAGAAACATGTTACTTAACGTTTTTGTTTGATTCAGTTTTCACCCTTTTTGGAACAAAAACCTTAGTTTGAATAAATGAAGAAGAAAATGTACTTTGGAAGTGGACTCTATTCTTTTGAAAACGTGTTAGATCAGTTTTAGGATTACAACGAGCAACAGTTAAGCTCATCACCAGCAAAGTATGAAAACTGTATGAAAACCATTTACTCAGTAGCTGTTCCCTCTTGTGGTCTTCCATAGGGTGCTGGTGACAGGATTTCCCTGCCCCCGGGTGCAGCAGTATAGGACATGGTGTTGTGTGTAAATGCAGAGACATTCAGGTTTATCTTGAGCTCTGACATGTATTAGTTATTGTCTCTGGTTTTGTTACACAAATATGTTTTCTTTTTACATGTGATCTTGTTGTCTATTAGTGATATACACACACCTTTCATGACAAATGTGACAGAGTGCGCTCATAGAGCTGACATTTATTATTATTATTTATTTTTTTAGAGAGAGAATTTGCCTGATTCTAATATGAGTTTGGCACTTATGGAGGGATTTTTTTTTTTTTTTTTTAAATAATTTTTATCCCTCGATTTTGTAACCCCTTTTTTCACCCGGTGCCAATTTGCTAAGTGATCCTGGGCACTACACTCCCCCCACCAGCCTAGGGAGGCCAGGGCCGAGCTCATGCCTCCTTCAATGCATGAGAGCCAACTGACCTTCTTGTCACCTGACAGGAGGGAGTTTCCCTGGTAGGACGTAGCGCGTGGAAGGAACACGTTATTCCAACCAGTTCCCTTCCCCTCCATCAGGCGCCCCGGCTGACCAGGGGGAGGCAGTATAGTGACCAGGATTACTACATGTTTTTGTGAGGGTATTAACTACCCTAGGAGACACGGGGAGAACATGCAAACTCCACACAGAGTAGGCCCTTGGGGATTTTATTGTTGATCCAACAATGTAGTCCCTGTTGTAATTATTCATCATTATTAGAAAACAAAAACCACTTCATACAAAATGTCCTATACTGTAGCACTGTGTTCTCTTGTTTTTGAGTACCTGATATATAATGCAATATATAATGTTATTTATATTGTTCAGATTATGATGCAGAAGTCATCATCACTCTCCAGTCTCCAATGAAATATAAAAAAAAGTACAAAGATGTCTGATGATACAATCTGGTCACCAAGGGTTAGCTGTTCTGATTGACCTCTTCTGCCCTCTCCTCATGAGGCTCATCCCTCTCACTACCCCCAGAAGCATGATGGTCTTCATCATCATCCTCTGTCACCACACTGTCTTGCTCAGTGCCAGACACAGACCCCTCTACAAAAAAAGAAGCATTCATATTTTGCTATTAGCCTCTTAATCTGCTTAAAGCCTAACACACAACAAAACAAAGATTTCTTGGAATAACTTTAAATTGCCACTATGAGCTCACCTCTCATGTCTTCACCAACATCATCAGGAGATGATGGGGGATCAGCTGCAGCTCCACTCTCTGTGGTTGTTTCTGAAACCGAGGAGGACCATGTGTTACATGATGCCTAGGTTGTTGTCTTTTTTTTAATGTTGATAGCTATGTCATATGACATTGCTACCATGCATTGCTGACCGATCAGAAAACACTTCTTACATATTGATATTTTCTGCTGCCACACAATGTAGGCCTATTTCTTGCAGGCAGCACACTATTTTTTAAATTTTCGATTCATACTGTTCTGTTCTATTGTTTGTTTTACCCTCTATTATTATTTATTATACAACTATTTTTCACCCACACTTTTACAATTGTAAACAAACATGGGATGTTACAATCTGACAAATAAAGTGAACGTGAATTTGTTGACTGCCTTCTTTCAATCAAAGATCAGATGAGAATATCAGCTACAACCATTCTCTTAAACTGTTATTATGCCTAATTTATGCTCCGTCACCCGGAACGGGTGTCGGGTGAGCGAAAAGCAGTGGTGGAAAAAGTACTCACATTTTTTACTCAAGTAAAAGTATCAATACTGCAATGTAGAAATACTCTGATACAAGTAGAAGTCCCGGATTAAAAATGTACTTGAGTAAAAGTACTGTCATCAAAATAAGACCTCAGTCAGACATTAGAAATCCACATTCTTGCTGCCCCCAGCCCCTCCTCCTGCGCGTATCAGATGCATATCAGCGATTCAGTGTATCAGATACGCTGTCTTGGGCGTTTTTTGAATGTATACGCTTGTCACCGAAATGTTTCTGCAAGCCACACTACGTAGTACAGTACTTGAGTAAATGTACTTAGTTACTTTCCACCACTGCCGAAAAGTAGCAGATCTACATGCTCACAATGCGTTGCATGCACGACATGTTGTGAGCTTGTAGATCGGCAATTTTTGCTGTGCACCGCCGTCATACGACAACGTATAAATCTGTCTTTAGTTGCTTTTGTTCACTCACTGCTCAACTGTCTTTTGGAAGAAATTCAAATAAGTAAGGAGTTGTTTCCCCTTACACTGTTTTCTTTCTCTTTCTATTCTTTCTTTTCTTTTCTGAGACCCTGATTTTCCTTTGGGTAAAGCAAGGCATGACTATTTACTTAGTTTTTGCATCTATTGTTCGCTTCTGTCATCAGTTGTCTCCAGTGTGTGTGGTCTATTTTTAGCTGCGCAGCTTGATGCTTGCCAGTCAGCTGGCCTTCAGGAGAGCCAATGAAAAGACTGCTTTCCATTTACTTGTTCAGTGATCATATCAATCTAGACACACCTACTGCATACGGTAAGTTCCTCATCCATATACATGCCAACGCACTGATGGTTTCCATATCCACTCTAGACCGGAAGTGCAAACTGCAAAGCAAATTGATCTCATCCAAACGTGTCTAACAGCGGGCTAAACCATTTTTGTCCTGAGAGGGGCCACAGAGAGCCTCAATTACTATTATTTTATACTATTATAACAGTCGCTAAATCTGTTTTATTCAGGTATTTTTTATTTAGTTATGACACAAATAAAAATAAGGATAAAAACGTACATTTTTAATCCAGGCTTTTCTATCACAGGCGGTTCAGCAGGGTCCATTGCCGGCGTGGCAGTTCCTCTCCTTTAATGCCGCCTACCGGGTCCTGGATGCAACGGTGGATGCGTGTGGGCCCGGCCAACTCCCACTCCTGCTTCCAGGTGGACCTGAGCAGCTCCTGTACCGCCTTGTTGTACGGGTGGCGGGACGCCAGTCATGTCTCTGGGCTTTCCTTGCTAGGGCCGGGGCAGTTCCCGCTTGTACTGGCAGATGGAATACAGGGGTGGGCTTCAGGCAGCCAGCTATGGTCCGAAGAGTGTTGTTTATGGCAACGTACTTCGGTACTTCTATAGATGCTCATGGTTTTAGCTGTGGAGGAGAAATATAGCATTGAATGACGTATGCACTGAATTCAATGAGAGCCAGGTGGATAATCTTATAAACACTATATTTGAATGATTGCAAACGTTGTCAAATAATCAGTTCTGGAAAATAAAACAAGACATAATACACATTGTTCTCCAATCTCTTGTTTGTTTAGTTTTTTCTTCAATATGCGATATGGAGGAAGGAGGAAAAAGTTATTATAAATACCTGCGTACTTGTGGACAGGGCAACAGTCGTGCCCGGTGCACGACTGTTGCAATTTTTCGGGCGCTCTTTCAGCAATAGAGTCTTCTTTCCCTTTTGCCCATCCGTTTGGTGGCCCCCACTCCCCACCCCCCAGGTTGGTGCCCAGTGCTGCAGCACCTAAAGTCCTTGCATTAAGCCGGCAGTGCCCTGTGAACGAACCCCATCTCCTTTGGTGCACTGCACTGACTGTATGCAGAGATGTAAGACATTCAGTTCACAGGGAAAGCTGCCTTTATCTGACAGGGAAGAGCCAGTCTTAGTTTAGTCCATGGCAATGACGAAAGAGGAATGATGGAAGCTTCTCTCTTCAGCATGCAACTGAACTGACTGAATCAATCCATTCAGGAAGTGACCTAGTTAATTTCATTCACCAAAAAGAGCAGTATTCGAATTGTTCGTGACCGACACAGCACTAACACAGACCCCAGGACAAGAGTAGCCCACTGCACTGGTACGGAGCAGGATAAGAGAGAACAAAATACAATTGGCAGAGTTATAGGATGAACACTAGCAGAACAAGGACAAGGACTTAATACCTTCCCACAAGCCCAAATATTAAAATAAGTTATTTAATAAATGTGCCAGGAATCATTTAATTCATATCACTCATCCCCCCCCTTTTTTCATTCTGTGGTGGTCCCATATAATAGTGCTATGTATTGTTTTTGTCCTCGAAGAGGGAATTGAAAGTAGGCTACAATGTTAGCAGTACTTTTTTTTTATGAGAAAGTTCAGTCACACTTGTTTTAACAAACTTTGTTGAATTCATGTCATTCATGATTTGTATACATTTTTATATATTAATATTAGTCATTGAAATGGCATTATGACTTGTTTAGGACTCAAAACTAAAGGTTTTCTGCCAAACAGGCCTAGCAGAGGAGCACACACACACACTTACTTTTCAAATTATATATTTTTAAATGATACTAACAGCATGGCTGCTGTTGCTGCAGGACAAGTGTGTGTGACAGGAAACATTAAGGGGGTAGCTGTGTTTCTCAACACCCTGTTTCCTGGATAGAAAAAACTTTCCCCACCCAGAATCTAACCACATTATGTGGTAAAGAGGCTATTGTTTTTTTCTGCCCTCGGTGTGTGTGTGTGTGTGTGTGTGTGTGTGTGTGTGTGTGTGTGTGTGTGTGTGTGTGGTACGTACGTGCGTACGTGCGTACGTATGTACGTGCGTAGTCATGCAACTACGTTCACACGAGTGTCCAAAACCACTTGCTCTGGGTGGGCTACAGTCAGACTAGAACAGACAGCAGCTCAGAGTCTGTTGTGCAACAGCGAAGACCAATGTAGGACAACACAGATATAAAGTAAGTAAGATAATATTTATATACATTATATTTAAACATATTTACAAATGTGTATCGTTATTTTGCAAAAATGCATAATGTACATTATTAACATACTTCCTTCAGATGTCTACACACATGACAAAGCGTGTGAGGTACGCTGGAAGAGTCAGGGAGGAGAGAGGAGAGGAGGAGGCAACAAGAGATCAAGGTTAATAAAACAATAATAATAATAATAATAATAATAATAATAATAATAATAATAATAATAATAATAATAATAATAATAATAAGGGTAATAATAATAACAATAATAACAATAATAATAATAATAATAATAATAATAATAATAATAATAATAATAATAATAAGGATAATAATAATAACAATAATAACAATAATAATAATAATACTTGCTTGTCACCCAGTATTTAAAGTAGTTACCATGGTTACAAGGGACAGGCCACCATGTTGGACCAATGACAATCATTAGAAACATTATGAACATTAGAGCCTGTTCCTGCTTGTGTTTTATTTAACCTTATTTCATCATGTGACACTTTTGAGAAACACACATTTGCATATTGTAAGGTGAAGACATATTTAAGACGAGGGGGTTCTGAGTCCATTGCACATAGAATCTATTAAAATTAATATTAAAGCTGAAATGTATGCTATTAATATCCTCCAGGTGTGCAGAGACATCTCCTCATTGAGAGATTCCTGGTCAGAGCGTTTCTAGTGTATCTGATGTTCATGACCCTCATACACATTGTGAGGACCATCGGCATGACCGTACACAGTGAGTATCAGGTCAAAGGTCAAATTAATGCACTTACAACAATAAACATAGACTTTGTTTAGTTTTATTTATACACTAATAATAATAATAATAATAATGATAATAATAATAATAATAATAATAATAATAATAATAATAATAAGGATAATAATAATAACAATAATAACAATAATAATAATAATACTTGCTTGTCACCCAGTATTTAAAGTAGTTACCATGGTTACAAGGGACAGGCCACCATGTTGGACCAATGACAATCATTAGAAACATTATGAACATTAGAGCCTGTTCCTGCTTGTGTTTTATTTAACCTTATTTCATCATGTGACACTTTTGAGAAACACACATTTGCATATTGTAAGGTGAAGACATATTTAAGACGAGGGGGTTCTGAGTCCATTGCACATAGAATCTATTAAAATTAATATTAAAGCTGAAATGTATGCTATTAATATCCTCCAGGTGTGCAGAGACATCTCCTCATTGAGAGATTCCTGGTCAGAGCGTTTCTAGTGTATCTGATGTTCATGACCCTCATACACATTGTGAGGACCATCGGCATGACCGTACACAGTGAGTATCAGGTCAAAGGTCAAATTAATGCACTTACAACAATAAACATAGACTTTGTTTAGTTTTATTTATACACACAATCTATGGAGTTGACTAAAACACATTTCACTACTGCATTAAACTACATTTAAGCGCTGTATGTATGTGATAAATAAAGGTTGAACTGAATTCCCTTGCACTTCCTTGTTGAGACCTATTATCACCTTTCTGTTCTTTACAGATCATTCAGCCAATAAGCAGACCAACTACATTAACCTGACCCTGGAGATGACCCTGGAGATAAAACAGTTGCAGAGCGATTATGACATCCTTACCCTGGACACAACCCAGCTGCAGTCCAGCTGCAACACCCTGACCCTCGAAACAAAGGAGTTACAACGTGAAGTAAACCAGCTGAAGAGAGAGAAAGCAGGTGAAACATAAATACATGTATTATTGTTGATAATTTAATTACTGTACTGGTAAAAACTGTGAGTAAATCATCATTGCTTGTGTATCGCGTCTGCCATAGTTGAGGATAAATAAATAAATAAATAATCTATGTATATAATTATTATTAATGCTCATTATAATATGCCACAATGTCTGTGGTGGCTGGTGGCACTGGTAGGCAGGTTTCTGAACTGTCCTCAGTCCTCTGAGACACAGAGAGTAGACAACATGATGTCATATTATAATGAGCATTAATGAGGACCAATTATATGAAGATATGATATAATATTATATTATAATGAGCATTACTGAGGACCAATTAAATGAAGATAAGATATAATATTATATTATAATATATAATATATATATTATAATGAGCATTAGTGAGGACCAATTATATGAAGATAGTTAATGAAAATTGGTGACTATCTAGTAAAAGAAAAAAGTCAAACGTTACAAAGAGTCTTTAGGGTTTTAACTTTTAAAGACCTAATGAAAAACTTGTTTAGAACGTATTAGTGGCTATAATGAGTACATTCTTAATAATAGAAAAACAATCCATGTTTGTGCCACACTAGATTTTCCGCCATTTCGCGTCTTCTTCAAAACATACCGTTTGCTGTTACTCTACCCGAGGAGAGCACTTTTCTAGTTTTCTATTATTACGGGGTCAGGCTCTGCAGAGCAAGGCTCCGTTTTGTTATTGGCATGGTTACGGGGCCAGGCTCAGGCACTGAGCTGGGCACGTTTTGATATTGGCATTATTCTTCTGTTTCTTCTTCTTCTGCCGTTTTTGGCAGTTCTGGCTTAACCGTGCATACGCTTTTTACGAAACTCGGCCATATGGTAGATGGTCATGAAACACTATCAAGAAATAATTCTCACACTCATTTTTCAAAGGGTGGCGCTATAGCACTCAATTGAAAGTGCCAACTTTGAACAGGTACAACTCATGCCCTGTTTGACCTACAGTGATGAAACTTGGATACACACATGCGTCTAGTCATGATGAACAACTTTCACACTCTGACTTTTGACCTCTGACCTTTAGATCCTCCCACCATTTTGAATTATATAAAAAACATTGGCTCATAAAAGCTTAATTTTTTCACTTATGGAAAATCCGACGCTAACGTTTTGTTGGCACAGGTCCAAAGTTCATGTGTAAAACTTTACATTTAGAGTACTTGACATTTAGAGGACATATGCCGCTCTCAGGGGCGAGTTTGCTTAAACCGCTAATTACTGATTTAGGACTAGGCAAGAGGCGTTCCCCCGCAAAATTCGGTATTCTCTGCCACCTCCCTCACCCGCCAAACACCTGAGCTACCCCTTACATTATGCATAGGTGTGGTTTGGGCGTTACATTGATAAAACCAATCACCGCGCCAGAAGCCATTGCCTTTAAGAGAAGACTGCGCTAGCCGTCATCCCCGATCCAATATGTGCTCTAGCCTATCTCCCTGTCTGCACTGTTGCCTGGTCTGATTATTATAAGCCACATTGGGCTGGCTTTCCTTCATTTTTTTTATTTTATCCAAATACATTTTTATATTAATTTGTAGCCTATTGAGGTTGAGGTGATCATGATTTGGCATTCTTAGGCTTACGCATAGTATTTCTTGAGGTTAAGGTTAGTGAGGGTTTCAAATGCTCATTTGTTAATTGCATGGTCTTCTTTCTCTCAAGTTCAGTCATCTTGTCTTCTTATGTTTTTATGGCTTATTGTGCATATTACTTATCATTGCTTCTTTCGTTTTTCTTTCTGCATTCACTGGCCCCGTATTATTGCTGCTTGCAGCTATATTTATTATTATTATTATTATGATTATTATTATGATTATTATTATTATTGTTACCCTTATTATTATTGTCATTATTGTTAATACTATTATTATAACTACTCTGCATTTCAGAATGTATTATCAATCCACTGACAATTATGTTTGATGTTTAGCTAAGGGGTGTAAGGGATGGAGGAAGTTTGGATGGAAATGTTATTACTACTACAATGGACAGAGAACCTGGGAGGAAAGTAGACAACAATGTCTGAAGGCAGGAGCAGATCTGGTGGTCATTAACAGTAAAGAAGAACAGGTTAGTATATCTGTATCTGTATCTGTGTGTGTGTGTGTGTGTGTGTGTGTGTGTGTGTGTGTGTGTGTGTGTGTGTGTGTGTGTGTGTGTGTGTGTGTGTGTGTGTGTGTGTGTGTGTGTGTGTGCGCGCGCGTGCGTTTGTGCGTACATTTGCACGTGCCCAGATGTCCGTTGTCCACATATATCCATGTGATGTAATTCCATGATTATAGCGAAAACCTCAAAGTATTACATAAAATGTAATATGATTCAATCATGTACAAATGATCAGGAATTCATCAAAGGATTGGGAAGTTTTTCTGCATCAACTTGGATTGGACTGAATAGGACGGAGGGGAACTGGACATGGGTGGATGGAAACCCACTGAAAACAGGGTGAGACATTGTAGAAGTTTTTACTGTCAAAGTCACTGTATGTGAATGACTGAGTGATATGATTAAAATACTAATTATGTTGTTTACTCTGCAGGTACTGGAGAGCTGGGTATCCTGACAACAACGAGGACCTAAACTGTGCCTACAACTGGCAAGAACACTGGTTAAATACCAGATGTTCAAATAAGCGAGCCTGGATATGTGAGAAATGATTTTCTTCTCTTACTGCTCTTTCCGACAAAGTCAAAATCTAAAGCTGTAGATGCAATTACATAAAATTTGACTTTATTTTATTTTGCCTCATACTGTATGCGATTTGTAGTTTTTTCTATTCTGCATGTCTTAGAATATGTCTTTTTGACCTTATTATATTGCTATTGACACACTGTTGAGGAGGTTTAAGTACCATAATTTCACTGCCTGCAATGCTGCCACAGCTGTATTTTACTTGTATAATTGTGTGATAATTATTTTTTTATTCATAATAATAATTAACAATTCTACTGACCTGGAAAAATACTTCCGTACCTGATAATACTGCTTAGTATTTACAGGATGATGAATGTATACTTGTGTCCAGATTAAATCTTGTATCTCAATGTTTGAAGGTCTTAAGGCCGTGCCCATGACACACTGAAAGCATCGCAGACTCGAAGCATAACTTCTACAGTATTAACTATTTCTTGCGCGTCAAGAAATAAAAAGAGGTTAGTTTCTGCATTGCTCCACTCGGTTTGGACAGTCTGTGGCCAAGCGTGGATGCTCCAGAATAGGGTAACGGGATAGGTGGGAACTTGGGACATCTGGGCACCTCCATGTAAAATTGTCTATTGTCCAAAATGTAAAAAAATATATACTTGAAAAATGGTCTTAACACATTGACTGCCTAGATCGAGTTAACTCGATTTTAGCTTTTCATCACTTGGCTGCCAAGATTTTTTTTTATTTATTATTTTTTTAACTTTAAAAAAAAAAAATTTGACCCAAAGACCAAGGAGATATGAATTTTCGAAGATCTTTACTCTCATCCACTTCCTTGTTAACTTAAAACTTTAAAATTTTGTATCTCGGCTCCTGAGTACTTTTTTTTTTCATTGAAAAATCTCTGGCATGAATAACAATAGGCAGTGAAAATAATTCAGGCAGTCAATATTAAGTAATGTAAAGCATGCATGATGTGAACATGCTTAAACATTTCACAATTAAGGTCTAATATTTCTAAAATTGGTACAAAACCTGTATATCCAGTCATTTTGGGGCATAGAAGTTGAAGGATAAAATTAAGTCTGATAATGATGTACCGTGCATGTTCACATCATGCATACTTTACATTACTTAAGGCCATTTTTCAAATATTTGAGTATTTTAACATTTTGGACAAAATAGCTAAAGTGGTGCCCAGATGTCCCTAGTGCCCACCTACCTGTATCCCAAAATAGCACTAAGCTACTGAGTGACGCCTCCAGTGAGGCTGCAGCCGTTATAAACGACGGGTGTGTTTGATATGTCTGACTCTTGCAGTGTATCAGGGCCTTTACAGTATGTTGTTGTCACAACCATGGTTGACCAATAGGTTGACCAATATATGTTGACCTATGAAATGATAAATGAAGTGCTACTTACAGTTATATTGAATCATTAATGATACAAACAGCAATGCTGTTTGACTGCAGGCAATAGAACATAGTTAATTAGGTGAGGAGATGTATTTTTTTCCCCTGTGTTAAATTATGTAATGTTTAAATTATCACAGTAACACCACTATTATTACACATCGTCTCTGTCGGGTGGAAATCTGTGGAAATCTGTCCAAAACTGTGTCTTTTCAGGATTCAAATTCAAAAATAGCAACAGTAGCAGATCTACAAGCGTGTGGATCTGCTACTTCTTTTGATGCTCCTGTGTGACGCTGTGGTATGATCAAGTTCATTTTTTTTAATTTAAAGATGTGTTTTTTCATAATTAATTTACAAAAAAACAAAAAGTTAAAATACAGAGATAAGAGGTTTCTGCCCAACAGCAAAGACAGATTGACTGTATAATGCAGCAGCCTTGTTCACACACTTTGTGGAGGCTGAGTGATTTCATGTATTCATTATACTGTATGGCCATTTGTGCCCATATCATCTCCATTATTATGTTCGTATAATGTTCTGTATACTCATTATCATTTATTCATTTTGTTTGCTTTGTAATCATTGTGTTTTGATTGATCAACTTTATTGTAATCAACTCATATAATCCATAATAAATCCATGCTTTATAATCATGAGTGGTTATTAAGTGTGACCTGATGTGTTTCCGCATCATGTTGGAGGCTGTTTGATGGACCCTGGGATTATGTGTCATAGTTTAACCCGACGTCATTTTCATGGCAATTGTGCTGTGAGCTTGTAGATTAAGTGGTCCCTTTTTTTGGGCCACTATTGATCCCAGGTCCCAACAATGAAGAGTCCAGCAGTAACACTGCATGTGTTTTACATGGGTAACCTTTTAAAGCACATTGTGTATACTATGAGAGAATGTTTTTATGAGGTCATGATATTTGGTTTTATCAAGCCAGCTGAACGAGGGAACTAATGGGATGATGACGGCTAAATGTTCTTCCAGGGGGAACTGAATTTGGAGTGAAGGAAGAGTGAACTGTACTATGAAATGTTATTGAGTTTATATAGAGTCATGATGACATGCAATTGTGCAATCAGGGTGTTCTTTTTTTAAAGATTTTTTTTTGGGCTTTTATGCTTTTATTGATAGGACAGTATAGGACAGTATAGGCTGACAGGAAATGGGGAGAGAGATGGGGGGGGGTGACACGCAGCAAAGGTCGTCGCGATGGGGTTTCGAACCCGCGACACGCTGTCAGGCTGCCATTGCAGCCTAGGGTGCCTGGACCGCCCAGAGCGGCCCAGGCCACAACAACATGTTCTAACGATGAACAGGAAACGTTGCCACACAGGAAGCCTGCTTTCTATACCGTGCACAAAACTTTCCACAACCACATTCACTCACTTTAAGTTTCACTATGAGTTTCATGCAGAAGTACCTTCAGTTGTGCAGGCAAGAGGTGACTTAAGTTCATCCAGCTAAGGAACCTACCGCTTTAAAATGAAGTCATGTTATCCTCTGCTGACCTCGTGAATGTCATCTTGCTCAACAAGCCATTTAGTGCATTCTATAAATGTGATGTGAGGACAATATGCTTCAGTATCATCGTCACATAATACTTATGTCATGTTTCTTACTCAATTTGACATTAAAGTCATTGTAACACACAAAAGCACAGCCTATAGAAAACTCAACTAAACACACCAGTGTTGCCAGATGGGAAATGTTCAATTATCGTACCGGAGGCTTGAAATTATCGTATTTGAAAGAAAACTATCGCACACAGGTGTAAATATGTAATTAAAAAAGAAAATGCATATTTAGCGTAATAAACAACCTTGTTTGAGAGACTCCTACCTTCCTCCTATCAGTGCTTCTCAAACGTTTTCATGTCAAGGACCCCCAAATTGACACTTATTAGCCCGCTGACCCCTTTTTGAAAAGATATGCCAGGGACCCCCCATAAGAGAAGATTTTTACGGCCGTAGCAGTGATTTTCAACCATTTTAATGCATGTCAAACCCCCAGTTTGACATGCATTAGGCTACGGACCCCCATTTAATGGCATTCATATCTCTGGGACCCCAATTCATATTGTAAAATCAATGTTAATTTAACTCTGAGAGTGTACAAATGGAACTAAATGGACCTGTTAAGGTCCATTTAGTTCCTATCCATCATTTAGCTGGGGACCCCCTGGAGCCCCCTCAAGTACCCCTGGGGGTCCCCAGACCCCACTTTGAGAACCAATGTCCAACATGACAAAAACCCATCACATATGCTGCGTGGAATCAGGCAACTTCCTGGACCTTACACAAATAAAAGCCTGAAACTGAGCTGGAAAGACGTGACCGGTGTTTTTAATGCCTCCAACTACAGATCTAGGGTCAGATTTACTGATTTAATGACTTATTTTGAAAAACCAAACCGGATACCGAATCAGCAGCCATGGAATGTAGTAAATTCACACACTATTTTGTGATATGGCGAAATTATTGTACATTTCGGCATTTTTTGGATTTTTGATCGTACAGAGGGTAGAATTATCGTACAAATTCGATAAATATGGTACATCTGGCAACACTGAAACACACACAGAATGAAGTGGTTCCAACCTAGCCCGAAACCCCTCATGTTTATGAACAGCAGCAGCCTTTTTCTCCACATTTAATATTATTGGCTAGGCTAATTCATGAAGAACCAATCGGATTTAACATTATTTTGGAATGCGTGATGCCTTTGATTCATTAGTGACAGACTGTTGACAGCTGCTGCCTGCATTTACTCCTGTTGGATTCATTCAACATAATGCTTCTACATACAATGTTGCTGGTCGCAAAATAATCTATGTAATTTATCAAAACAAGCAGCAAATGATCGATCGATCGCTTTGTAACTCCTAGTAAGTTTCATTCATTTTTGTTTATGACAAGGCTTTGATCTGAAATGGTAGTTGTTACAGACACCTGGTACATGTAATTCACATGGCAGTAGAAAACATTTAGATTTAGCCTCCTTGTCGAAAGACAGTTGACAAAGGCTGTTAACTTGATCTACTGTGGCTCCAACACTGTCTCATCAGAGGCTGTCTGTCTGTCTGTCTCATAGACTGTAAAAAAGGAATGGACAAAGCCACTCCCCTGCTTTCTACAGAACGAAAATGAAGCCGATAGTTCAGAAACGTGCATTCCTCCATCGTTAATATATACAGTTGGCCACGCCGGAACTCAAACGCTATTGGTTGAGACCAGACACGTGACCAGCGAACCGGAAAACAACCCCCCAAAATGCTATTGGTTGGGTAGCTTGTCAATCAAGAGTAGGGCGGGGAATGAATGCTATTGGTTGTGTAGGTTGTCAATCAAATCATCCCGCCCCTCCTGGAGCATAGCCTACTTTATCGTCAATTTTAGAATAAATGGGACCATAATTTAGCAAAACGCATATCATGATGATTGAAAGGAGACTTTAAACTAGCGACTGGAAGCATATAGAATTTATGACAATTTTTATTACGGTAAGAAAATCTAGTCTAAAGTTTGTCAAAAACCCATTCACTTGCGTTAAAATAAATTCTTTCTGACACTGCAGGTCGGCGCAGGGTAAAACAGTGGCTCACTCTGGCCATTCATAAGCTTCCGTGTTGGCCTCATCGTAAATATCCAAGCCTTGCCCCTTGGTCTGTCTGCTTTGCTGCTCGCTGCAAACTGACGGCAGCTGCACTTCAGTTGCTCCTGTGTCCTAGTGCCCTAGGCTCATGATATGAAAGTCTATTAGGCTGCGCTGCTATTGAAATGTAGCCTATAAATGTACAGCCCAGCACGGCCCGAAGCCCGACAAATATGTGACCAATCCGACCCGTCGGGTCCCTGCTTCAGTGAGGATTCTGGTCTCTGTATAATTCTTGAAAAATCTGTGATTTACTATGATTAGCTAAGCATCGGACAGGGAGGCCAGGCTATTCCATGTCTTGTGTCCTATGGCATACTGGTGATGAACCCGTAAAGATTACCACTACATTCCTGATGACAATAATGAAGTATTTAGATAGCCAGAGGGTATAAGTTATTAATATTAATAATAACCGCTGCTGATCATCTAATTATTGTCTAGGAATGAGACAAAAACTAAAAGAAATATCCATGAATTATCCATGGGGTGACTATCTACAGAAAAAAAGTAATTTTGGTAGTGAACTATCCCTTTAAGATTCAATAGATGTGTGACTTAAGTTAAAATCCAAAGTTTTGTCTTTAGTTATTTTTGTTGTTGTTGTTGTATACCATAAGTCTCTCTCAGGTGTGACTTAATTTGGAGTGAAGGAAGAGTGAATTGTAAAATGTTATTGAGTTTATGTCATGATGAAATAATAAGTAGCAATTGTGCAATCAGGATGTGACCTTTGACTCAAAACAAGACAAAACATGCTCTAACGCTGAACAGAAACAATGCTGCACAGGAAGCCCTGGTTTCCTGTACCCTGCACAAGACTGTCCACCATAGATATAGAAACCTAGATACCTCATTGGCCGCTGCAGTTCGTTGGAGCGACCTGTTTGGTATGGTGGTGGCCGCCATATTTCCGGGGGGAACGGGCACTGGCCAATCACAGCGTGTGACTACTGGCCAACCACAACGCGTCTTTTCCAGGACTTGTCAGAATCTAGTTGTCCCGCCCCCCACCTGCCTCTGATTGGCCTACTGAATGCCCCCTTCTGTGACGCACGCGGAAATTTCCAGCTGCCCCCCCCCCAGAAGCGGAAGCGCGCCCTCCATACAGACACTTCAGAGCCAGAGGAGGCGTCTACCTTTATATGTCTATGCTGTCCACAACAGAGACATATAAAGGTAGACGCCTCCTTCGGCTCTGAGGCATTGGTATCTCGGGCGCCATTTTAGAGTAGGAAAGCTTCCGCGTGTGTCACAGAAGGGGGGCGTTCGGTAGGCCAATCAGAGGCAGTTGCGGGCGGGTCTTTTCGCAAGAGGCAGCCGCGCAGCAAGTCAGTTAGACACGCTGTGATTGGCCAGTAGTCTACACGCTGTGATTGGCCAGTAGTCTACGCGCTGTGATTGGCCAGTAGTCTACGCGCTGTGATTGGCCAGTAGTCTACGCGCTGTGATTGGCCAGTAGTTACTTTGAATGGTAGCTTGTACTCTAAAATGACGGCCGTGATACCAGTCGCTCCAACGAACTGCAGAGGCCAATGAGGTATCTAGGTTTCGATATCTATGGTCCACAACCACAGGTTTAAGTTTCACTATGACTTTCATGCAGAAATACCATACGTTGTTCTATTCAAAAATAGCAGATCTACAAGCTCATAGCAAGGTGAGCTTGTAGATCTGCTATTTTTGAAACATCTTGAAAATGTGTGCATATCTTGAATATATATATTTTTAAAACAAACGTTTTTAACTAACATTTTTGCTTCTGGGGGTCCCTGGCTCAAAACATTTCCAGATGGGGGTCCGCAGCCAAATGTATATATATCAATTTAGGGTCCTTGACATGAAAAAGGTTGAAAGCCACTGGCCTATAGTGACACCGAAACTGCTCCCTCCTCCCTACCTAACAAAACCAAGTTCTACTGAACTATAAACTAAACCAAAAGAGGGAACTACCGGGCCATCTCCAGGCCAAACTAAAGTAAACTAAAGAACTTAAAGAAAAGGCCTTTTAGCCTGAATAAACAAGGTGTGGGTTCTGAGGTTGTTGCTGGGTCTGTGTCTCCTGTGGGAATGAATCTGTCTTTTATAGAGGCTGTAATTGGGGCGGGGCAGCAATCCCAGATCAGCTGCAGGTGTGCCAGCCTGAGTGAGAGGAGAGACAGTGGGGGTTGGTGAGTGATTGAGGGAATGATGTCATGGCCACACGCAACAGTACTTTTACTTTTGGTACTTTAAGTACAATTCGATGCCAATACTTTTGTACTTTTACTCGAGAACATTTTGAATTCTGTATTGCGGTATTGGTACTTTTACTTATTAAAGTAAAGAAATTGAGTACTTTTTCCACCACTGACCATGACAGTGATGTCAGGAGTAGAAGTTTAACTTTGTGATCTCACTCAAGCTCCATATAAACAGATAGAGGACAGGGACACCTGGACAGATTATGGACCAGGCCAAGGGGTCCTTGGGTTGGGCCCTGGGCCTGGGACCGATCTACATTTCACTAAGATGTGCTGTATCCATATGTTGGACCCTCAGCCTATACAGTGCCATGGCTGTCTGGCTAACAGGACTGTTGTTATAGCTTGTAGATCGGATATTTTTGGCCGAGAGGTTTAAGTGTAGATTGAAAAAAAAAAAAAAGAACGTACCCAGTACAGTTGCTACTCATGGTCCATCAGCAGATGTCAGGCTGTCTTGGACAGGATGTATGCTATGGCCTGGTTAAGACTGCAGACATGGTGAGAAGAATGGTTCAATAAATGAATAAATAACAACCTAAATATTGACACGTTTGTCAGGATATAACTAACAGTCAGTGGTGGAAAGAGTACTCAAATGTTTTACGTAAGTAAAAGTATCGCTACTGCAATGTAGAAGTACTCTGTTACAAGTAAAAGTCCGGAATTCAAAAGTTACTTGAGTAAAAGTACAAAAGTATTGCGTATCAAAATGTTCTTAAAGTACCAAAAGTAGAAAGTACTCATTACGCGGAATGTCCCATTTCAAGTTTTCAAATGTATAAACATTGTGAGCTTGTAGATCGGCTATTTTCAAATGGCCGAAATGTGTATAGGGTTGAAGTGGTTAATGTATGTTAGTAAGTACAAATACTCAAAATTGTACTTAAGTACAGTACTTAAGTAAATGCTGCTGTTAGAGGAGGCTGCATTGTATGAGAAGATGTTCCATAGACGTCCACATGGTGGTGCTGTTGTAGAGCCAGAAAAAGCACCATGGACGTCTGCAGACTGAGCCTTTAATAACTTTGCTCTTGAGCCTAAACGTTTTATTTTACTATTTTGAAGAACATTTGAAAATAGTCCAAATAGTCGATCTACAAGCTCACAACGTGTGGATGTAGATTGGCTATTTGAAATATTTTAATTTTTTTTTCAAAATAGTAAAAAAAAAAATCCCCCAAAAAATTGCCATAAGGGGTGAATGTTATCCATCCATCCATCCATCCATCAATCCAAGTTACAAACTCATAATTTAATCCCTAATATGTTACAAGTAGCCTATTATAAAAAAAAGATTACTTTTTCCATTTATTTATTTTATTGCATTTAATTTTTGTCATTTTCCAAAAAGATTATTAAAAATAAATGAAAACAGTAATTGAAAAGTCTCCTCACATGTTAGAAGGACGATATCACTCACCAGAACCAAGGATGGTGTTTTTCATGAATTTTGGAGTTTGGAATTAGGCTACAACTGGTTGTATAGGAAGGGGGCGTACAGTATCTGATAAAATGAATATCAAATATCTACATACTAAATCAAGCAACTTGAAAACTATCTGGGGTGTTCCTAAAAGCCTGAGTAGACGATAAAATGACCTACATCTTTTTTTTAAAGTGAAATACCGTAAATCCTCTAATAGTAACCTCTATTCAATTAAAAGCCGTCTCTCTATTAATGACCGGGGGCGCTGTTGAAAAAAGCACGTAAAAGCCTCCTTTCCATTACAAGCCAAGCCTGAATTACAAGCCTTTTTTTTTTCTCTACTTTTTTTTCAAGTCCTTAGAGGGCGCTGTTTACTAAAATACCCCGTGAACCGCCCGTGACCCCATACTTCCTCACCGGTATATGGGACGCGCGCCCGACATCACAACAAAACACAACAGTAGAGAAAGCATGGCGACGACAGGTAAAAAATACAGGCGCAAGTTTGACATTAAGTTTAAAGAGGAAGTTTTGGGGTATGCAGCGGCTCATTCGGGAGAGAAAGCCGCCAAACACTTTAATATAGATTCCAAACAAATCAGATATTGGAAAAAACAAAAGAATGAGCTGATGGCAGCCGACAGAAAAAGATCACGTCTAACTGGAGGAGGGAGAAAAAAGTTAGCGAGGAGTTGGAGACACAACTTACAGATTGGATTCATACAATGCGCGATAAACACAACAGAGTGTCAAGGAAAATGATACAAATCAAGGCTAAGGAAATCTACCCAACAGTGAGTGACGGAGGAAAGGCGTTTGTGGCCAGTAAGGGTTGGCTTGAAAAGTTTCTGCAGCGCAATGGCCTGTCACTGAGACGACGCACCACCATGGCACAGAAAGACCCAGATAAACTCATTGAGAAACTGGTTTCGTTTGTTGACTACGTTGGCAAGGCTGTCAGCTCTAAAGGGATTTTAGAGAAGGACATCATTGCAATGGATGAGACTGCCGTTTGGTTCGATATGGTGTCTCCCACTACTGTCGATGCCATAGGCACAAAGAGTGTGTCCCTGAAAACAACAGGACACGAAAAAAGCCACCTCACCGCTGTCCTTGCTGCCAAGGCTGACGGCACTAAACTCAAGCTGTATATCGTCTTCAAAGGGGATATCCGTGAAGTGAAGGTAATGAGGGAACAGATCACCAGAGCAGTGGTCGCCACATCTAAGAATGGCTGGATGAATGATGATCTCACTAAAGATTGGCTCAAGTCAGTGGTGGGAAAATTTAGTTTCACCCCACGCCTCCTGGTGTGGGACGCATACCGCTGCCACATCAGTGTCGCTACCAAAGCTGAGCTTAAAGGCTACAAGATGACAACCGCGGTGATTCCGGGAGGCTGCACAAAATATGTCCAAGCACCTGATGTGATGTGGAATCAGCCCTTCAAGGCGAGTCTACACGAGTCCTACGATCAGTGGATGGCTGGAGACATAGACAAGCAATTGACGACCGGAGGTAACCCGATAGCCCCCGCTCGCCGCCTGCTTATGAACTGGGTGCTCACTGCATGGGACAAGCTGGACAAAGATCTGATCATAAAGTCTTTCAAAGTTTGTGGACAGACCGTGAATCCTGACGGGAGTGAAGACGATCGCATCCTCTGCTTCAGGGAGGGACAGCCCTGCGCCGCAGGACGAGAGGCCCTGTCCCAACTCCGACAGCAAGAGGAGGAGAACAGGCTTGCAGCCGAGGAAGAGGAAGATGAAGACGAGCTGTTAAACAACAAACTTGTTGTACTGGATGACGACGATCAGGACAATACTGCTAGCGGGGAGGATAGTGATACCAGCAGTGAGTTTTTTTGATTTGAGTGACCTGTAAATGTTTTGTCTGTCCCCTTCCTTCCTCCCCCCTCCCTCCCTTTCTGCATCTCTCTCTCCCTATGTCTGTATGTCTGTCTTATTGTGAATGTACCCCTCAGTTGAAGTTAGAACTTGCAGTTAAATTGATCACTGTTGCACTGTTTTGTTATTATAGGAAATACCATACGGTATCTTATTTTTATTTTTGTTATTTTATTATTTGCAGCTGAACTTGACTGTTATTACTAGTCTAGATAACTGTAAGCCTAGATACAGGTATTTGAATGTGCAATACATAGGATGGACCACATATTTTTTTTATATTTTTGCACAAGTTAATCTGACCACTGTTGCACTGTGTTGATGTTATTATGGTATTTACCATAGGCAATAAGGTATATTTACGGGGCCAGAGCTCTGCTCTGGACACGTATTGTTATTCGCATTATTCTGTCACTTCTGCCACTTTTCGCAGTTCTGGCTGAACCGTGCAGTCGCTTTTTACGAAACTCGGCCATATGGTAGATGGTCATGAAAAACGATCAAGAAATAATTCTCACACTCATTCGTCAAAAGGTGGCGCTATAGCACTCAATTGAAAAATGCCAACTTTGAACAGGTACAACTCATGCCCTGTTTGACCTACAGCCATGAAACTTGGATACACATATGCGTCTCCTCATGCTGAACAACTTTCACACTCTGACTTTTGACCTCTGACCTTT
This sequence comes from Gymnoscopelus microlampas, assembly GCF_963454915.1. Classification (NCBI taxonomy): domain Eukaryota; kingdom Metazoa; phylum Chordata; class Actinopteri; order Myctophiformes; family Myctophidae; genus Gymnoscopelus; species Gymnoscopelus microlampas. Next base: position 2,314,296 of record NC_139940.1, read on the forward strand.
AGATCTCCCACCATTTTGAATTATATGAAAAACAGTCATTGGCTCCTAACTTCTGCATTTTTTCACTTATGGAAAATCCGTTGGAAATTTTTGTAGAAAGTGGTCCAAAGTTCAAGTGTGAAACGTTTCATGCAGATTGCTCAAAAATCCCAGGAGGAGATAGATTTTAACTATTACAGTTTTATGAAAATTATTCATCTGTGCCTAAAACATACATGCAGACTCACATTTCTTTGAAACTTTGCAGAAATGTAGAGGGTCATTCCAAATATCACTGAAACCAATCTTACTCCAATTGGCCAAAAGGGGGCGCTATAGCAATTTTTTGAAAAGGCAGACTTTAAACAGGCATAAGTCATGCCTCGTTTGGCCGAAAGTCGTGAAACTTGCTTACACATGTGCCTTGACTCATGAGGAACACACGTATCGATTTGACCATTAAGCTCCGCCCTTAGATTTTCCGCAATTTTGAGCAGTTTGAAAAATACTTGTTTTTGCCAGTTCTGGCTTAACCGTGCATACGCTTTTTACGAAACTCGGCCATATGGTAGATGCTCATGAAAAACTACCAAGAAATAATTCTCACACTCATTCGTCAAAGGGTGGCGCTATAGCACTCAATTGAAAGTGCCAACTTTGAACAGGTACAACTCATGCCCTCTTTGACCTACAACCATGAAACTTCGATACACACATGCGTCTCTTCATGCCCGACAACTTTCGTGGTCTGACTTTTGACCTCTGACCTTTAGATCGCCCACCATTTTGAATTATATGAAAAACAGTCATTGGCTCCTAACTTCTGCATTTTTTCACTTATGGAAAATCCGTTGGAAATTTTTGTAGGCAGTGGTCCAAAGTTCATGTGTAAAATGTTTTGTGCAGATTGCTCAAAAATCCCAGGAGGAGATAGATTTTAACTATTACAGTTTTATGAAAATTATTCATCTGTGCCTAAAACATTCATGCAGACTCACATTTCTTTGAAACTTGGCAGAAATGTACAGGGTCATTCCAAATATCACTGAAACCAATCTCACTCCAATTGGCCAAAAGGGGGCGCTATAGCAATTTTTTGAAAAGGCATACTTTAAACAGGCATAAGTCATGCCTCGTTTGGCCGAAAGTCGTGAAACTTGCTTACACATGTGCCTTGACTCATGAGGAACACATCTATCGCTTTGACCAGTAAGCTCCGCCCTTAGATTGTCCGCAATTTTGAGCAGTTTGAAAAACACTTAAACCCAGGATTTTTCAGCTATTTGCGTGAAACTGTATCATCTGTGTGATCTCCTTTTTCACAGTTACTTATCTGTTGGGCCAATGGCGTCTCCCTTAAATGAAGGCCTCACAATCTCAGGGTCGCCAGTTCAAGCCTCACTTGATGCAGACTTAATTTAAGTTGAATTGCAAACAACATGACTGTATCATTGAATACATGTGCAACTGTTAAAGGTAATGATGAAATGCGTCTTGGAGAGAGTATGTTTTTTTAATGTATGACAAACTTCATTGTGAAAATAACCGATCTACAATCTCAAAACTTTTCAGATAGCAACATGTTTCTGAGCTTGTAGATCGGCTGCTTTCACTGGTTCACTTTTATCTTCAACAGATGACCTCAGCCTGGACAAAGCTATAGCGGTATAGGTAGTGTCTCAGCCTGTGAATCCAAAGGTCGAGAGTTTGATTCCTGTCAATGGCAATAGGTTGAGATGTTAATGGGTGAGGTTTTTCACCTGGGATTGCCCCCCTGCGTCCTATATATGACCACCTCAGCTGGGTTGGGCTAAAAAGAATTTTCGCCTGTTGGAATCATTTGCTTTGTCTCAATTTCAATCTATTCCCTTTCCATGTCTTATTGTGCTATTATTACGGGGCCAGAGCACAGCTCTGGACCTGTTTTGTTATTGGCAGTATTCTGTCACTTCTTCTGCCACTTTTCGCAGTTCTGGCTGAACCGTGCAGTCGCTTTTTACGAAACTCGGCCATATGGTAGATGGTCATGAAAAACGATCAAGAAATAATTCTCACAATCTTTCGTCCAAAGGTGGCGCTATAGCACTCAATTGAAAATGGCAACTTTGAACAGGTACAACTCATGCCCTGTTTGACCTAGAGCCATGAAACTTGAATACACATATGCGTCTCCTCATGCTGAACAACTTTCACCCTCTGACTTTTGACCTCTGACCTTTAGATCTCCCACCATTTTGCATTATATGAAAAACAGTCATTGGCTCCTAACTTCTGCATTTTTTCACTTATGGAAAATCCGTTGGAAATTTTTGTATGCAGAGGTCCAAAGTTCAAGTGTTAAACGTTTCGTGCAGATTGCTCAAAAATCCCAGGAGGAGATAGATTTTAACTATTACAGTTTTATGAAAATTATTCATCTGTGCCTAAAACATACATGCAGACTCACATTTCTTTGAAACTTTGCAGAAATGTACAGGGTCATTCCAAATATCACTGAAACCAATCTTACTCCAATTGGCCAAAAGGGGGCGCTATAGCAATTTTTTGAAAAGGCAGACTTTAAACAGGCATAAGTCATGCCTCGTTTGGCCGAAAGTCGTGAAACTTGCTTACACATGTGCCTTGACTCATGAGGAACACATCTATCGCTTTGACCAGTAAGTGCCGCCCTTAGATTGTCCGCAATTTTGAACAGTTTGAAAAACACTTAAACCCAGGATTTTTCAGCTATTTGCGTGAAACTGTATCATCTGTGTGATCTCCTTTTTCACAGTTACTTGTCTGTTGGGCCAATGGTGTCTCCCTTAAATGAATGCCTCACAATCCCAAGGTTGCCAGTTCAAGCCTCACTTGATGCAGACTTAATTTAAGTTGAATTGCAAACAACATGACTGTATCAATGAATACATATGCAAATGGTAAAGATAACCTGAAATGCTTATTTGAGAGTACGTTTTTTCAACGTATGACATACTTCATTCTGAAAATAGCTGATCTACAATCTCACAACCTTTCATGGTTTGTGAGCTTGTAGATCGGCTACTTTCACTAGTTTTGGTTCTGAGGAGATGTACAATTTCTTCATTGGTAAATGGTTTGTGAACGAGTGATCTTAGTGTTAGTGAAACAGGGGCTTGGTTCATGAAAGAAGGCAAGAGTTTATGATCTTCAACAGACAATATCAGCCTGGACAAAGCTATAGCACTATAGGTAGTGTTGCAGCCTATTAGTCTGAAGGTTGAGAGTTCGAATCCTGTTAATGGCAGTAGGTTGAGATGTCCAATCAAACCATTATGTTTCCATCTCTCTCTCTCATAAATCTATTGTTTCCATGTCACTCTCTCTCTCTTCAATCTATTCCGTTTCCATGTCTCTCTCTCTCTCTATTCACTGGCCCCGTATTATCGCTGCTTGCAGCTATATTTTGTTTTTGTTATACAGTATTCTGGCTGTGCAGTAAATACCATATAAATGGTATGGTGTTAATGTTTACCAAGAGAGTAAGACTACCTCAGAATTGTTTATACCAGTTGTGATTGCATTATTTTACTCAGGTAAAGTTACTTGATTTAACTTTGAACAAGTTTAAATAACCTGCAAATGCACTGTTTATTTCATACAGTACTTGGTTTCAATAAATGAACCTAGTACATTGTACTGGGTTCAAACTTACACAAAATGTTGATTTTTTCATTCTGGTCTGTTTGGAAAATAGAAATATAGGCCTCTCTCTTATACATGCCTCCTTTCAATAAAAGCCCGGTACCCACTACAGTTGAAGCAAATACAAGCCCGGGCTACTATAAGAGGATTTACGGTATACAGAGAGAAAAACAAACACACAAACAAACAAACACACAAACAAACAAACAAACAAAACAAACAAACAAACAAAACAAACAAGTCACCTTTGTCTTCTATTCCTCAGTAACACTGTATGTTATTCTACTGATAACACATATCAGTGTATTCTGTTGATGTCGTAACAACACTGTGACCTTTTACTGTGTAGAAGATCTGGAGAGGAATTATGCTCCTTTAGAAGTCAAAGACAGTTTACAGTTTAGGCATTTCATTTAGCAGACTTAATCCAGAGCGATTTACAGTAAGCAAGGACACAAGATAATTCATCATAATACACATAATACATCAAAAGCATTACCAAAAAAATGGTAATCTAATAATAACTAATACATACGTAAACCAATAACCTATCATCAGCCTGTACATTGAAACTATACACACTATAGGATGCCAGGTCAACAATGACCTGTATATGTCTACATAACATGCTATATCTAAGTTACATTTTAGCCTTTGCAGAAGAGGCAGTACTTAGAGAGCAGTGGTTTAAAGTAACTAAGTACAATGTTGAGGTATTTTTTACTTTACTGGAGTAGGCTATTTCCAATTTCCAACACTTTTACTTCTACTCCACTACATCTCAGAGGCAAATATTGTACTTTTATTCCACTACAATTATTTGAAAACTTTAGTTACTAGTTACTTTGTAGATTTTGAATGTTATCACACAACATACATGAACCACTTCAGCCCTATATACATTTTGGCCATTTGAAAATAGCAGCTCTACAAGCTCACAATGCGTTGAGATGCGACGCATTGTGAGCTTGTAGAGCTGCTATTTTCAAAAGATTTGTATACATTTTATACATTTGAATACTTTTACTTTTGGTACTTTAAGTACATTTTGATTCCAATACTTTTGCACTTTTACCCAAGTAAATTTAGAATTCTGTTTTCACTTCACGTACATTTTTACATTGCAGTATTGATACTTTTACTTAAGTACAAAATGTGAGTAGTTTTTCCTCCCCTGTTAGGGTAGCTCTGGTCCATGGTGTTAATGGTATGTTTCTATTGACCGTCTTTGTTTCTGTGAGTAGTGAACGTATATTCTTTATTTTGACTGAAGTGCACACATGGTTGAAATGGGGAAAATACACGTGTAGTCTCATAGCGTTAAGAAGTCAGAGCTACAGAATTAAACCTACTAGACGCACTGTAGTAAACTGGACTTGACGATAACTATATGAATGGTTTGATGCAACATGTCTGTATTTCCCTGGTGTGTAGAGAGAGAGAGAGAGAGAGAGAGAGAGAGAGAGAGAGAGAGAGAGAGAGAGAGAGAGAGAGAGAGAGAGAGAGAGAGAGAGAACTAGATGATATAACTTTTGAGTTCACTTTTGAGTTTGTGTGCGTGTGCGTTCACACGCACACGCACACGCAGACAGACAGACAGACAGACAGCTTGTAATGTAAAGGCATAAAATGTCCCCAAAAAAATTACTTTAACAAAAACAAGACAGGGTCTAATAATGGCCGTGGCTTCCATGAAGATGTCAGGCGCCATAGTGACCAGTCTATGACATCACTCATCTCCATATTAGGGCAACGTTTCGGCCCAGCCCACCCCCATTGACTTCGAGCGTAAAATGTAAGTTCTAAGTAATAAAAAATATTCACAATGTGAAAAATAATCTAGCATGGCCTCCTGGTAGCGATGTGTCCAGTGGTTTGTAAGACTAGCCTCACACACGAACGAACAAACGCACACACACACACACACACACACACACACACGCTAATACACTAACATAGTGGTTCTCAAAGTAGGGTCCAGGGACCCCCAGGGGTCCTTGGGGGGGTTCCAGGGGGTCCCCAGTTAAATGATGGAGAATTAGGAACCAAATGGACGCTTACAGGTCTGTAACTCTCAGAGGAATGGCACACTGGTCCTTGAAATTAAAAGGTTTGAGACTACATTATTTAGTGTGATTTCTACTATAGTCGTCCATTCTATTTGCTTTGTTGCCTGTATGTGGATGTAAATACAGCAGAACAACCTGCATGATGCCGTCAATCATATCTCCCCATCCTAAACACAGATATATAAAGGAAATACAATAAAAAGGAAGAGTGTTGCCAGTTGTTGTGAGATACAGTAAACAAGCAGACAGGTCTACGAAAACAAGCCCAAAAGAAATGACTATCGGCCACATGATCACACACGCAAAATGACTTAGTATAGCATCAACATCAGTTAAACCACTTTAACCCTATATGTACAGTACGGATACATCGTCTATTTTCAACAAATTGTGAAAAAAATGTGAAATATTTGGAATACGTTTAAACACTTTAACAAATCTTGTATGAGGGTCACAAAATATTTTCGGATGGGGGTCCGTGGACAAATACAATCTGGGGTTAATCTGGGGTCCTTGACATGGAAAAAGGTTTGAGAACCACTGGTCTAAACATTAGGAAACAAGACCAAATAAGCTACACTTGAGAAACAAGCCCAAAAAACAGCAACCCGCAAACTACCAATATTTACAAGCAGCTTTGCTGAAAAACTAGCCCAAAGTCGCTTATAATAAGCAGACATGGCAACGCCGAGAGCCACTTGGCACCGGTGCTCAACCTCTGGTCCGGGGACCACCAGGGGTCCAAATAGATACATACATGTCATTGTGTTTAAAGGTGCAATCTGTAACTTTCACGTTCCACCCGCCATTCAAACCACTGAGCTAATGCAGCCTTTGACCAGAAGATCTAAAAAGTCCCTCATTACATTAATAGTAGGGAGGGAGATCTACAAGCTCACAGGCTTTGGTGTATAGTGGAGAAAAAAGGAGTGGACCAAGTACAGTGGCCTAGGGGGTACGCCGGCCCAAAGTGGTCAAAATCCACTGGTCAAAATAAGGCTTTATTCATGAAAAAAAGTGATGAATAGCACCTTTAAATTGAATTTAGAAGTAGTTAGAAATGAATTGTAACACTTAAGCCCTTAATCAACTTGCTCTCATATAGTGCTCTGAGCAGCTGAAACTGAACTTTCTGCCGTTGGAATGAACAAAGATCTCCCTTTACTTTCCCTTTAGCCTTCACTTAACTTAGCCCTCAGTCTGTATGGAACTCTTAGATTACCACAGAGGAGTGTACAGTGGACATCCCCAGAGATGAAGACACATTGAATCAAATGGGGCGTCCCGTGGGCTAATGCTCATCAAACTGTGGGGCCTTGGAATTAAAAAAGGTTGAGAAACAGTGACTTAGCCTACCTACTGACCCGGGGCAATAGGTAACATCTGGAAGCACAACAAACAATAAACAGTAAACGGTTCAAACATCCGGAAGAACCCACAGTAAACAGTTGAGGTATGATAGTTTTTTAGAGTCACCCATTCACACACTTATCAGTGAGGAAACCATGCAGGGCAGTAACCTGCTCATTCATTGGGAGCGTGTCTTTCTCAAGGACACTTTGACGGTAACACAGGGAGAGCCAGGGATCAAACCAGGAACCTTCCATTTCCCAAGTGGCCGCTCCTACCTCCTGAGCCACTGCCACCTCCAGAGAGTGTGTGCTGTGTGCGTATTCCACTCAGATCCAGACCAGAGTGAAGAACGGCGGTCTACGGTCTATCTCAGCTGGTTCAGTTTGACCGATGGACCGAGAGTGAAACCCAAAATACAGACTGATCCAAAGCTCCCTGGAGACGCTAAAAGGTGGTCAGAGGATAGAGAATGTTCTCAGGGAACATGCAGTTCCCCAGTTCTCACTGGGGAACTGCATGGCAGGCTGGGATTGGTGGACAAGGCGAGAGAAATCAAAATAATAAAAAACATAATGCCCACCTGGGCTCGCTGTGAGTTTAACTGTATGGTTATGCAAACAAATGGAACAGGGCTGGAAAGCCTTGTCCTTCTTTTGCACAAAAAATAATCCTGCCCTGGCTGGAGACAGGAGGATACTTCACCATTTTAATATCTCTCCATGGTCTCAGGGCAATGAAAAACATCTACCTTTGGGAGGTAAAGATCCCGGTAAAAGGTTGAAGACTGTTTCCCAGTCTTTGCACAGGGGTGTCTGTAGGGTGTCCGTAGGGGCGTCTGGTATTCAGAAGGTCACCAATTTGTCTCCCGGCACTGGTCTTTGTGCCAAAGTGTCTTTGAGCAAGACACTTAACAACCTGAAGCAGGTACTTAGTTGACTAGCGTCTCCCAGGGCTATATACTAGACCCCCCTCCTATTTCCAACATGTCTTAGGAACCATCAGCTGGATGAAGCTGAAACTGAATTTCCCCAATCAGGAACAGTACTGGCGGAGACCTGTGCTCCTCGGAGCACATTTTCTAGTTAGGTAATCAATTCAATACCTTTGAATGTGGAGGTTTGATCTCTTCAACCATTGATAATCCTAATTAAGGTTCTGAGTACAATTAGTCAAATTTACGGTCAGGTTCTGAAAATGGTCGCCTAATAATATATCCCAAGCAGAGTTGTCCAGTGGGTACAACGATGCAAAGTGGACGTTGGAGGGCGAGTGGAGGCTGGGGTTATTCACGTGTCATCTCCATATCGTCTCCACAACCTATTCACAATATGTGAAAAAAAAGTGCAGGGAATTACTCCTCTGGCCCACTGGCAGCGCACACAAGAAATGTGGCTCTGGTTGGTCCAGTGGTTTGCAGGATTAAGCCCCAGACAGACAGACACACACAGACAGACAGACTGACACACACACACACACAGACCCTCTTCTACGCTGCTTGTCTCCAAGCCGAATCATACAATCAGTGTGATATGTCAGGGCCCGTCCGTCTATAGACAAAAAAACTAATTTCATACATTCAATCAACGGTGTGTGAACACTCAATGTGGACTTGCTTCAGATGACTGTTATGGGGAAAGGACCACATTAAATTTCACAACTTCCTTGGAGGAAGGCAAAATTGGTTGTACAATAACAAAGGAAAAAAAACCTGGGTCTGGGTAACAAAAAAGTGTTCTAGGTGTGATATATTTGAGACTTGAGACTTTAGAGACTTTTTCAGCGACCGTTGTGATCGTGTCCATGTATTTGGTGACCTCCGCGTTCTGTTGGGGAAAGCTCGGTCTCCTGTCATTCCAGTCTGATAGAATCAGTGTCAGACCCGTTGTTCTATGTCTGTGTCTGTGCATCCTGGCTTTACTGAAGGCCTGAGTCATACGTTTAGATGTTCTGATTGCACTATGCTTGCCTCTCATACACTTTTGACATTCTGGTAACTCGGTCAAAGTCCTTCAAGAAGGGGTCCCTGTCAAAGTCCTTCAAGAAGGGGTCCCTGCCCACCTCCGATTCCTTCCCTGGCTGCTTTTCTTAGTGCAAAGATATCTCGCTTGCCGTCTATTGCTGCGTTGATCACGTGCCCTGCGTATTGTTGGAATTGGCTCTCCTCTTCACATTCACGCTCTAGCCTCTTTGTTGCAAATTCAATCTGCTCATTTATCAGTTTCCGCTCCTTAGCTTTCTTTTCTGCCATTTGCTTTTCTAAGTCAGGGTCACAAAGTCTTTTGCCGTCTTTTTGAGCCTGCTTTTGCTTCCTGTGGTACATTCTGTCCTGGTGTGCATAAAGTGACGTTAACATTGCATTGGTCCTGACTCCTAACTCGGCGAGGTCCCTCGCATGGAATTCCTTTTCCTTGATGAGTCTTTTCCTTTCCTGCTCCTGCTGCGTGGCGGCAAGTCCATCGTAGACGATCTCCCTGATGGTCTTTAGCTCTTTAAGCTTCTCCGTCCCCTTGTCTCTCCATAACTTCAGGTGTCTCTGGTGTTTCGCCACGCTGTTCTTCCTTTTCTCCTCTTCCATCTGTAGGTCTACTTGATGTCTCTTCTGCATTCTTCCCTTCAGTTTAATCTGCGCCTCCCAGCCCTTCAGCGCTTCGGTGGACTTCAGTGCACTGTGTATCCTGTGGACTCGGTCAGTGTTACAAAACTGCAGAGCCTTGGCTTTTGTCACAAACCTTTGGGCCTCGTTCATCTTCTTGTATTTGGCCGCCCACTCCGCCTGGGACTCCTCCACATTGATATAATTCTCTTTCTGATATTTGGCCTTCTCGATATCGGTTAATCTATCGGCTAACCTTCTTTGTTCCCCATTTGCCTCCCGAATATACTTTGCCTCCAGTTGAGCCGCCGCTTCTGTAAGAGCCTTCCGATCTTTCTTTTCGTGATATTTGGCTTCCTCTAGTTGCTGAAATTTGGCCTCCTCGATATCGAGTAATCTTCTTTGTTCCGTATTGGCCTCCCGATCCCGAATATACTTTGCCTTGAGTTGAGCCTCCGCTTTTGCGATGTCCTTCCGATCCTTCCGTTGCTGATATTTGGCTTCTTCCTCCATATCTTGCTCATCGACCCACGTAACACTCCTTGTCTCAAGTTTCTTCTGCTGCGTTTGACTACCATTGGTATTTTGCCGCTTGTTCAGCAACTTGTTTGCAATTTGATGTGCCTGCTCTTCTCTGTGGTGAATTCTACGCCATTCTGCTTTGGGCCAAACGGAGCACAGATCTTCGATCGGTCGTACTGGCCTTTCCAGCTTTGTACGCGCCTTTAGACGACCCAGCGATACCGCCATGATAAATATGATTCTCTGCTGTACTAATGATGTTGAGCGGTGCTGTGCCATTATATATAGATGATTGGTGACGTCACCGGATATCTCCAAATCGGTGTCGACCCTGGCTGGGAGCTTGTTGCCATGGTGATGGTTCAGAGTTGAGATTGAGAAGTCGACCGACCTTTTACAGCACTACACGTTTCTTCAATTATTTTACATTCATTGTTAGAGTAATGAGTTGTCACTTCAGTGATGCTCCTGGAACTCAGCTCCGCCTCGTTCCTGACCGCATCACTGTCGTGCCAATAATCACGGTAGCCTAAAGCACACCGTCTCGTGGATGTATTGCTTAATTATACTGTTTCGCTATAATAAAGCAATAAGCCACCTAGAGGTTGCAGTTTACTGTGTATTTTATAATGGCTGAGGGACGTAGTGAGACACGAGGCACTAGCCGAGCCGAGTGCCTCCGACCCTCTCAGCCATTATAAAATAAAGGTGAACTGAGACCTTGTGTGAGAATACCCGACTTGCGGCTGGAAGTAGTACAGAGGCCTTGAGTGGGGTTTAACCCAAAGGTGTATTTATTCATCACCAATGACATAACTGGACAAACTCTACAGCACCCTTGGCATGGTAGTGTTTATCTCTCCACTGCTGTCAACTGGCAGCCATTTATACCCAGCTGAGCTAATGAGCTTGGACTGTACCATGTCAAGGGGTGTTTTCCTTCTAGGACATACACATACAATAAATACATAACCCACATAAATGATCTTAAAACTTTCAATGAACACATACATATCAATTCACCACACCAATGAGTCTCATACTACAACACTATCCTTAGCAATTCCCAATACACATTAGCACCATCCCCTGTCCTTCTGACTTGGTCCAGCCCAATTACACTGGCCACAGCACAGCACAACTTGGTACATGTTAAGCTTTCAATAATCACTTAGCATTACCCTCTCTATTGCACTCATACATTACACATTGCACCTTGCCCCTCATGATAATCATTCAATAAATAAAATCATGACCATTAAATGTCCAAAATGCAACTGTGCAAACTGCTATAAAGTGCCAAACATGAGTAACAGAGGTCCTCTCTGTCACACCTTGTGTGGTGTATTGCTTTTCTAAAATGGTTAAATATGGTAAAATGACACTAGACACCTCCTAATTAAAACAGTTAGACCAGTTAAACCAGCTGCAAGATACTGCCTGAGGGACCATAGTGCCTGTTTACTCAGCCAGTCCATTGAGATGGCTGTGTGTTAGACGTCAACTTTTCCCCAAAAAAACACATGGAGAAACAAAACGTAACTCTTAACTCAATCTCATTGTAACTAAGATTTTCGATTTTCCAATTCATAACTCTTTAAAGCCACGTCCGTGTAAACTTATAGCCTAGCCTAGCTACTTAGCCCTGCAGCGAGAGAATCCAGCACAGATGGTTTGCAAGGGATGGAGAGAGCTTGTTTTTCGTTTGAAGCCCTGTCCGAAGCCCCTCAGTCACTCAGCGTCCTACGCGGGGCGGTGCTTACATGCCCAGCACGGCCGGAGCTTGTGAGGAAAACATGCGCTCCCCTTACCCTCGTCCAGCTACAGATACGCTGGATGACGCTGGGATCCTCCCCCACACGGATGCATTGTAGGCCTACTGCTTTAGATCAGTGCTGGAAAAAGTACTCATATGTTTTAGTTAAGTAAAAGTATCAATACTGCAATGTAGAAGTACTCTGTTACAACTAAAAGTCCGGAATTAAAATTTTACTTTAGTAAAAGTACAAAAGTATTGGTATCAAAATGTACTTAAAATACCAAAAGTAAAATTACTAAAATGTTTGAAAATAGCAGATCTACAAGCTCACAACGCGTCGCGATGCGACACGTTGTGAGCTTGTAGATCTGCTATTTTCAAATAGCCTAGGTATAAAATAAGGCTAAAGTGGTTAATGTATGTTTTATAATGTAATAATTTACATCTGCAAAGTAACTAGTAACTAAAGTTTTTAAATCATTGTAGTGGAGTAAAAGTACAATATTTGCCCCTGAGATGTAGTGGAGTAGAAGTAAAAGTATAGACAACTGGAAATACTCCAGTAAAGTAAAAGCACCTCAAAATTGTACTTAAGTACAGTACTTGAGTAAATGTACTTAGTTATTTTACACCACTGGTTGTTTGTTGTCAGATCTACTGAACGTTGTGTGATCAGTGTTGTCAGATCTCAGTCAGATCTCAAATAAAGTGAACTTTCTCCTGATTTGTGGGTCTGCATTTTTATTTCATTTCAGCGTCACAATGTTGTGAACATAATGGACGTTCTCAGAGTTACATTAACACTGAGTGGAGTTTGCAGTGTAGGTGGAGAACCCAAAGCTTTAAGATAATAATATACATGTTTATGAAACGCAGGTCTGTGGCCTCTAACGCATATCACTGTTGCCAGGCAGAAACTCTTATCTACCAAACCTTTTTGTGTTTTTACGTCCTCCTTGATACTATACAGCGTCACACGAAAGCATCAACAGTAGCAGATCTACAAGCTGGAAACGTGCTGTTCTGTTCATATGTTTTATTGTCGTCGCCTTGCTAAACTAATGGCCTATGTCATTTTTTTAAGTTTTTCAGGAAAAATATAAAAATGATCCAAAACAAAACTGTATGATATTTCTTAATCATTTCACCCAAAATGTTTATAACAAATTATGACTATTTAGATAGAAATAACACTGTCTGTCAGTTATGTAACATAAGAGATTTAGATAGGTTTAATTAGGATTCAATCTGACTTAGGCCAAAAAATAAATAAAAACATGGCCTAAATCAGTAAATAATTTGGCCTAAGTCACAAAACCATGTGACTTAGGCCAAAAAAAAGGCCTATTTTGTCCTAAGTCACACTAGGGAGTTAGGCCATTATACTAAAAGGAGAGTGAAGAGCATGATCCTTTTCTATTAGGAGATTTTACCAGAGGTGGTCAGTGTCATGAGCTGACTTAGGCAAAAATATCATTTTCCTCAAAAAATGACTTAGGCCATTAGTTTAGCAAGGTGACGGTGTGTTATACTGTACACATGTAGAGGCCTTGTACATTAAGCCCTCTGGGCTTCTTGCCTCCTGGCACCTTTCTGTTTATATTCTGCGTAGTGTTTTTTGAAACGCGGCGTGAAGCGACGCGTTTAGAGCTTGTAGATCTGCTACTTTTGATGCTTTTGCATTTGAATCCTGAAAAGGAACAGTTGCGGAATATATGAGGTTTCCATCCGATAGAGACGACTCGATACCTTTTTAACCCCATTAAGACTGGGAACGCATCTGTGTGTCATTTTTAGATTTCTTCGGGCTATTTAAAAATAGCAGATCTACAAGCTCATAGCGCGGCATCGAGTCCCGAGCTATGAGCTTGTAGATCTGCTATTTATTTTGTTTAAATCATGAAAATCGGTGCAAACCTTTGAATATAGTATATATTTTTTAAAGCAAACATTTTTAACTCAAATCTTTGCTTCATGGGGGGTCCCTGGAACTAAATATTTTGAGATGGGGGGGGGGGGGGGGGACGACGACGACACACAAGTACATATAATTTCGGGGGTCCTTCACCTGAAAATGTTTTAAGAACCACTGATATATAGCAACATAAAAGAAAACTGTTAGGATTTAGAAGACATTTTTAGAATGCCCCAGAAGCAAAGATTTGCACAGATTTTCACGATTTTTCAAAAATAGCAGATCTACAAACTTGTAGATCTGCTGTTTTTAAATAGCCCCCCCCCCAAAAAATGACACACAGATGCGTTCACGTTCTTAAAGGGTTAATATCCTTGAAATGAAAAGGTTGAGAAACACTGTCCTGGATGTGGGTGTCATGTGATCATTGTGTGAATACAGTGTCATTGACTCATTGATGATTAGAGCCATTGATCAGCAGTGATTGGTCTGTTTCATCAATAATGTCATCATGTCAACACCTCCCTATAAATGACAGAGTTGACAACCAGTGGACTCCAACACTTCAGAGGAACATTTCACTGGACAGCTCTGCTCTGGTAAGAGGATTTCACTGTTTAGACTTATTTTATACTTTGTACTTTTATACTTTATACTCATATACTTTGTACCCATACTTTGTACTTTTATACTTTAACCACTTAAAACCAACCTATGAAACCATAGGTTGTTGAGCGGAGTCGCTCAGGGCTCTGTACTAATGTATTTTCTGTCTTCGCTTTAACTATCTTTGCTGAAAATAGCCGATCTACAAGCTCACAATATGTGGCTGTGCGACGCATTGTGAGCTTGTTTTGCAATGTTGTGTATTCTTTTGCATAGGCAAACATTTTAACCCTTTAAGACCGGGAACACATCTGTGTAACCACTTTATCCATATTTCATACTTTGGCTATTCACAAATAGCAGATCTACAAGCTCATAGCGCGGCACTTGAGCTTGTAGATCGGCTATTTCTGACGCTAGGGTTCATGTGGATACATTACATTACATTACAGTAATTTAGCAGACGCTTTTATCCAAAGCGACTTACGATAAGTGCATTTAACATATAGGGAACAAAACTAATCACCAGAAGTCTGAAGTGCATTCTCTTCTAAAACAAGCAACCAACCTAGCACTAAGGTTAAAGTGACATATATCATTTCATAAACAGATGAGACAAATAGGAAAATCAAATGAGCAAGAGCTAAAACAAATAAGTGTATAGAATAAACAAGATCTAATAAAACAAGAGTTCGTACAACTAGTTAACAACAAGTAGGCCAGGCGAATAGGGACGAATAGGGTCAGAATAGGGTTCATGTGGTTATGTGGTCAACTTAAGTGGTTAAACAATCACTTCTCGTGTTGGTCTTTTATTTTGACACATTCCTACAGAGGCGTAACTTCAGAAAACAAATTAACTAGGTTGTGGCAAAATACATGACCACTTAAACATAATGCACTTACAATAAGATCCATTATTTCCACTATTTGGGGAAAAAAGGAAAATAAGATGTTTGAAAATGTTTGTTTGCTCCATAATGACTCAAAATAGGGATGCCAGGTATGTAAGTGCTGCAGCATTAAGCCAGAACTGCCTGGAACCAGATGACGCTCCCTGTTCCTTCTTGTGTCTCAGTAATGACTGGATATTCATTCACTGTATCTTCTCCTTACAGACCTCCACCTTCTCCCATTCACTTGAACATCCACCCTGACCTCCATCTGCTCCCATTCACCTGAACATCCACCCTGACCTCCATCTGCTCGCATTCACCTGAACATCCACCCTGACCTCCATCTGCTCCCATTCACCTGAACATCCACCCTGACCTCCATCTGCTCCCATTCACCTGAACATCCACCCTGACCTCCATCTGCTCCCATTCACCTGAACATCCACCCTGACCTCCATCTGCTCCCATTCACCTGAACATCCACCCTGACCTCCATCTCATCCCATTCACCTGAACATCCACCCCAGACCTCCATCTCCTCCAAGCATGGGGAACTCCTCCTCTGCCAGGCTCCTGGGCTCCCCTCCCCCCAGGAAGGTGACGTGCAGATGGCTGAAAGAGGACCGCATCGTCCTGAACTTCTCGGATCAGGAGGAGGAGGAGGTGATGAGCGGCAGGTTCGGCGTTTCTGGAGGAGAGACGCACGTGGGCGTGGCCCAGGGCGAGCAGAAACAGAAGACGACGATTGGAGGAGAGATGTTGAACGGTGCCTTTGAGGGAGACATCTAGCCAGTGGTGGAAAGTAACTAAGTGCATTTTCTAAGTACTGTACTTTCTGTCTGAAAGAAAATGGAAACACGTTTGAATATGTGATGATTGTATCAACCTCGTCATAGTTTGTGTATTAAAAAACAACCACACAGTAAAACCTGAGTGTTTATTTAATGTCATACTAAGTAGCTTGTTTCAAGTAAAGGTGCTGTGTGTGATATTTATTAAACAAAAGAGTTTAACATTTGGATAAAAAGTCTTTTGTTAAAATCTAATAGCCCTATATTGTGATAGTAATCATATTTTAGAGCAGGGGTCTTCAACCTTTTCAGGCCAAGGACCCCCTAACTGAGAGAGAGAGATGAAGCAGGGACCCCCACTATATATTACATACAATTGTGTTGCAGATTAAAGCTTTTCATAGATGTTGGATTCATGTTAATGTGTATTTTTAGACATTTAACCACTTAAACCGACAATACTTAGTAAACTTTCACTCTGTACTTGGTCTGCTCTTTTTTCCCCCTCTTTGCCAAAAATAGCAGATCTACAAGCTCACAACGCCTCACGCTGCGAGGCGTTGTGAGCTTGTAGATCGTCTATTTTCGGCTAAATTTGTTCTTAGAATAGGGATGCTAGGGTTCAAGTGGTTCATGTAAAAAACAATGATCCTATCACACAGAGATTTGGCGGACCCATTCATCAGAATCAGAATCAGGTTTATTGTCACATCACAGGTTTACAAGGTAAAAAAGTGGGTGAAATTCGTTTTTGTACATCATTCCCATCGCAACGTTAATTTCCATAGAAAGAAGAGGGGGGAAGGGAGAAGATGTTGGAGAAGAAGAAGAGGGGTGGGGGGTAATTGGGAAGGAGATCAAACAAGAGAACAACAGAACGCCAAACAAGTTATCTACATATTTACAAACGTACCTGAGATAAGAAACAAACTAAGGTGCCTGAGCATAGCAGCAATGTATGTATACTGTGCATGATATACTTATGGACGTTAAGGTGCTTAGAGAAAAAAAAAGAGCACAATAAAAAGACAAAAAGTCAGTGTGTTATACATGGGATTAAGGTGCAAAAGGTCAGTGCGTGTCCGCCTGAAGGTGGACTGACCCTGGTATAATCCGCAAGTAGCTCCATGAGGGAGAGCAGCAAAAAAAAGTCATTGTACCTGGTGTAGCCCACAGGTATGTCCGAGGGGGAGCTAAGTCCAAGTCATGTGTCCCTGGTATAATCCACAGGTGTGTTCAGGAAGAGCCAGAAAAGTCTGCGACCAGCTGGGCAGTACCGCCTGTTGTCAGGCTGCTGGACAGGGCTCATGCCTCATTCAGCATTCTGACAGCAGCCGGGTTAAAACTACTCCAGAACCTGGTGGTGGAACTCTTGATACTGCGGTAGGTCCCCTTGCCCGGCCGCGGTCGTTGTAGGGTTCTGAACAGTTTGTGACTTGGGTGGTGCTTGTCCTTGATGATGCGCTTGGCTTTGACCACACACCGCTTTTTGTACAGATCCTGGAGCGCTGGGAGCTCGCTTCCCATTATTCGCTCTGCCGATCGCACTACTCGCTGTAGGTTGATCTTCTGGCCTCTGGCATCCTCTGGCAGTGCAGTTCCCATACCAGGCCGTGATACAGCCTGTTAGGACGCCTTCAACCGAACTGTTGTAGTACAGCTTGAGGATGCGCTGTCCTACTCCGAGCTTCTTCAGGCGGCGGAGCCAGTACAGTCACTGCTGAGACTTTTTCTTCACGTGTGTGGTGTGCGTCTCCCATTTTAGGTCCTCCTCGATGTGTACTCCGAGGAACTTGAACTCGCTGACCCTTTCCACTGCAGCACCGTCGATGAGGATGGGTGCATGGTCTCTCCGCGGCCTCCTGAAGTCCACGATCAGTTCTTTGGTCATGTCGACGTTGAGAGCGAGGTTGTTCTCCCGGCACCAGAGCGCCAGTGAGTTGATCTCCTCTCTGTAGTCAGAATCTAGGCCTATCACTGTCGTGTCGTCCGCGTACTTTATGATGGTGTTGGAGACACGTGTGGCTATGCAGTCATACGTGTACAGGGAGTAGAGGAGAGGGCTCAGCACGCATCCCTGGGGTGCTCCGGTGTTGAGGGTCAGGGGGTCAGATGTGATGCTGCCCATTCTCACCACCTGATGTCGGTTGGACAAGAAGTCCTGTATCCAGTCGCACATGCTTGGGTGTAGCCCTAGGTCTCTGAGCTTTTTGTCAAGTATTGCTGGAATAATGGTGTTGAATGCTGAGCTGTAGTCCACGAACAGCATACGTACATATTTTTCCTTCAGCAGCTTGTTGTCCACGTGCGAGAGGACGGTGTGGAGAGCCATGGCAATAGCGTCGTCGGTGGATCTCTTTTTGCGGTATGCATACTGCTACGGGTCCAGCGAGGCAGGTAGCGTGGAGCTGATGTATTCCCTCACCAGTTTCTCGAAGCACTTGCTGACGATCGGGGTGAGAGCGACAGGTCTCCAGTCATTCAGGCATGTCACTCTGGCCTTTTTGGGAATGGGCACAATGGTTGACGTTTTGAACCCTGCAGGGACCACAACCTGGGAGAGGGAGAGGTTAAAGATGTCAGCGAAGACACCCGCCAACTGGTCTGCACATGCCTTAAGGACCCGGCCTGGAATCCCATCAGGTCCGGCTGCCTTGTGGATGTTGACCCGTGCGAAGGCTGTACGCACTTCTCTCTCAGAGATGGTTAGAGGTTTCTCCTCTGCTGGTGCTGCTGATGGCCCCGCTTGGCTGCCGCGGTTGGATCTGATCTCAAACCGGCCATAGAAAGTGTTCAGTTTGTTGGGGAGGGAGGCAGGCGGGTTCACCTCGCTTCTGGTTCTTGTTTTGCAGTCTGTCAAGGTGTGTACCGCCTGCCACGTGCTCCTGATGTCGCCATTGCTGAGTTGGTCTCCTCCTGGAGAGGTCCCATTAATTAACCCGTTCAACTCATTAAAAAAAATAGCAGATCTACAAGCTCATATAGCGTGGCACACGTGTGCACATCTTTGAATATATATATATATTTTTTTAAAGCAGACATTTGTAACTCAAATCTTTGCTTCTGGGGGGTCCCTGGAACGAAATATTGTGAGATGGGGTCCGCGGCCAAATACATATAATTTTGGGTGGTCCTTGACAATGAAGGGTTTTAGAAACACTGATATAATTTTTTTTTTTTTCAGGGACCCCCCCCCCACCCCAAAAAACAAAGATTTGAGCTAAAAATGTTTGTTTTAAAAATAAATATTATATTCAAAGATTTGCACACATTTTAGCAGAAAAAAATAGCAGATCTACAAGCTCATATGAGCTCGCTATGAGCTTGTAGATCTTTTATTTGCCAATAGCCCAAAGAAATAAAAAAAAATGACACAGATGCGTTCCCGATCTTAAAGGGTTAAACTGTGTGAGCTTGTAGATCTGCTATATATCTTCGAAATTGCCAAAGTATATAAAATAGGGGTTAAAGTGGTTAAACTGATTGTGTTTGATAATATATTAACTCATTTTGCTGCATGGGGACCCCCTGGAACCCCCCCCCCCCCTCCCTCAAGGACCCCTGGGGGTGCCCGGACCCCACTGTGAGAAGCGTGTCCCTTGGCTGAGTGATGTCATGTGACACAAACATGTTGTTGATGCAGCCCTCAGGTCTTTAGAGGTTTAAATAACATCACAATAACACTCATTAAATATCACACGGGTCGACGGCTCGCTCAGTCAGACGTTCATGATTTAATTGTTTACTTGATGAGATTGTTTAATCAGCCATGTTTTGAATGCCATTTAAAAATATTAATTGCCATTTTTAACCGTAAGCCTAAAGCCGAAAAACAGCAGATCTACAAGCCCACAACGCGTGCTGCGACGCGTTGTGAGCTTATAGATCGGCTGTTTTTCGGTGCATGACACTGGCACGCTACTAAGTATAAATCATGTTGAACTCTAATTCCACACCTGAATGTTTTTCTAATTGTAAACTTATCTCAATTTTTTTTTTTAACTATAAAACTACCATTTGTCTTGAGGACCATCCATTGCTCCAATCATTACCCACATAATAAACCTCTCCATCATACAGGGACGGGTCCCTAACGATTTCAAAAAAGCAAGGGTGACCCCTCTGTACAAAAAAGGAAACCAATTAGACCCTGGCAACTACCGCCCTATTTCTATTCGATAAGTATCTTGCCGAGAAAAATCTAATCTACAAATTCCAATCTGGTTTCAGAACAAACCACTCCACTGACACATGCCTTCTCTTTTGAACGACTCTATCAAACAAGAAGTCGAAAAGGGCAAATATTGCGGCATGGTCATGCCGGACCTCCAGAAGGCCTTTGACACCGTTAATCACCCAATTATGATCAATAAGCTCAAAGCAATAGGTTTTGATGACACGTCAGTGAACTGGATGAGATCCTACCTGGAAGGGAGGGAGAAAGTGGTGGAAGTAAACGGCACCCAGTCCCCCCCCCTCCCAGTGACTTGTGGTGTTCCTCAAGGAAGTATACTAGGACCCTTACTGTTCCTGATATATGTGAATGACATGTCTTCAGCCTGCAACTGCAACCTGTTCCTGTTCGCAGATGACTCGGCCCTGCTAGTCTCGGACAGGGACAGGCTGCACGTTGAGAAAACTCTCAGCTGGGAACTCAACAAGATCTGCATCTGGCTCTCCGACAACAAACTTTCATTACACCTGGGTAAAACGGAATGCATCCTCTTTGGGTCCACTCCTAACCTTAGAAAGGCAGAGAGTTTCACGATCAAAGCGGGTGATGATATCATCAAAAGAAAGGATGAAATTACCTACCTGGGCTCTATTTTGGAGGCTGACCTCTCTGGTAACAAAAATGCAGAAAAAGTAATCAAAAAGGCCCACAAAACAACACGCTATTTGTGGAGGATTGATCATCTAGTCAGCAAGAATACTCTGAAGATTCTTGCAGGGGCCCTCATACAAGGTCATTATGATTATGCATGCACTTCGTGGTATCACAACACCTCCAAGGCCTTAAAAACAAGGCTCCAAACATCCCAAAACAAACTTGTAAGGCTACTTCTTGGCCTCAATTACAAAACCCATCTAAACCCTGTTCATTTTGCTAGGATTGGATGGCTTAGGGTTGAGGACAGAGTACAGCAACTTGCTATGGGCCTGGTCTTCAAAATACACCACAACATTGGGATCCTCCTGTATTTGTCAAAATACTTCCAAAAAGATAAAGATGTCCATGATCACAACACCAGAGGCAGCTCCACAAACCTTGTCCAACCTTTTTTTGAATCAACAAAGGGTAGTAACTCGTTCTCATGCTATTCATCAAAAATGTGGAATGCCCTACCAAAAGGAGTAAAGGAGTGTAAAACCCTACTCTCTTTCAAAACTGCCCTAAAAATACACCTTCAGGAGGCTGCAATTAGAAAATGGCCCCTGTCCAAGTCCTAACCTACCCCATGTCCTAACCTAACCTACCCCCCTACCCCCTACCCCTCTCTTTCCTCTTTTGTACATATTTTTCACTCTTCATACCAGTAACCTGTAAGCTGATTGTATGACATTCTATAGTAGTGTGTATATCTGTCTGTCTCTTATATGTCATCATGATTTGTGTGCGTGGGGAACTCTTTTGAAACAAGCCCAGTGCTTTAATGAGTCTTCCAGTTTAGTAGACCTTGTATTGCGAATTTGTACTATCATGTACTGTTGTTCTCATGTCTTACTAAATAAAGTACATCAATAAATAAATCAATCAATCAATCAACCAGAAAAACGGTCCTCACAATGTATATTTCTTCAAATTCTACTATACTTGGTCCCTGTATAGTAACGCACGCACGCACGCACGCACGCACGCACACACACACACACACACACACACACACACACACACACACACACACACACACACACACACACACACACACACACACACACACACACACACACACACACACACACACACACACACACACACACACACACACACACACACCTTAACCCATTAAGACCTGAGGCCGATTCTACAAAATGTCTTCTAAATCCTAACAGTTTTTTGAAAAAACTTGCTATATCAGTGGTTCTCAAACTTTTTCATGTCAAGGACCCCCTAATTAATTGTTTTTGTCCACGGACCACCATCTCAAAATATGTTGTTCCAGGGACCCCCAGAAGCAAAGATTTGAGTTACAAATGTTCTCTTTAAAAAAACAATATATATATATATGAACTTTGTGCTGCTGCTGCTGTTAGGGCCCTGTTCTAACCTGGGCCCTCTTTTATTTTAGATCATTTAGACCCCAAATGAAGGCTAGGTGTAAACAATTACTATAAATTATTATCTAAAATCCATAATGCATTTCATGAGTGGGGGGGATAGATGTCAAAGTATCTCTGGTGAGATTACACACACACACACACACACACACACACACACACACACACACACACACACACACACACACACACACACACACACACACACACACACACACACACACACACACACACACACACACACACACACACACACACACACACACACACACACCACATTATTTTTCATAATATGAAAGGAAGGATACAGGAGGATGGCTCACCTAAACATTGTGGGCACATACATTTTCCCCCAAAGATGGTCTGAAGTGATGTAAAGTATACCTAATCTGAACATGCAGGTTGCAGGTACATCATTTATTATCACACCTAAATGTATTCTTCAACCTCTTGGCTTCACTGCATGGCGAGCCACAGGTTTTTGTAGCAACTGTAGAAATATTAGGCCTTAAATGTGAAATGTTCAAGCATGTTCACATCATGTATACTTAACATTAGGTGTAAATAAATAGATCATGTATATTTTGCATTAGGTGTAAATAAATAGATCATGTATACTTAACATTAGGTGTAAATAAATAGATCATGTATATTTTACATTAGGTGTAAATACATAAATTAGGTTTCTTCCGGTTACCAAAAAGATTGCAAAATGTATACGTTAAGCCCCGCCCCTACTTCTAGCTCATTGGCACAGACAAGATGGGTGTTTCTTGTGAAAGATTATACGTATGGTGGCTTTACGTTGGCACGCAGAGGGCATGGCTGTGTGTTGTGGCACGGCACTGTGTATAAAAATGTAAGAACTGGGACAGAGGGTTTAGGAGAAGGAGGGGGTTCAGACAGGAGGAGGACATATAGTCATGAGGAGGAGGATGTCTCCAGACTCACAGCCGCTTTCATACTTGTTGTCGATGTTGTTGTTGATGTTGTTGTTGTTGTTGACCTTGATGTTGTTCTCTCCGTTCTCTGGTGTCTCCGCTCGGCCGTCCTCTTCCTGTGAGCTCCAGGAACGGTTCAACGTCTCCAGGCTGCACCAGCCTGGAGACCTGGTGGTGGGGGGCATGTTTCTGTTCCACTACGTACCCATGTTCCCCGAGCTGTCGTTCACCTACAAACCACAGGAGCCCGTCTGCACCGGGTGATTATCAATCATCATCAACACAGTGTAATGCAATTACAACCAATCAGGCAAAGAGAACGGTGGTGTTTGTTTTTTTTGATGAGATAACGTACTGTGTGTCGAGATTATTACTACGATAGTTACTTGAGTAAAAAGTACAAAAGTATTGGTGTCGAAATGTACTTAAAAGCACCAAAAGTAAAAGGTCTTTGAAAATAGCAGATCTACAAGCTCACAACGCGTCGCGATGCGACGCGTTGTGAGCTTGTAGATCGGCTATTTTTTGAAATAGCCTAGGTATAAAATAAGTGGTAAATGTATGTTTTATAAGGTCATCATCATCATTGATATCTGCAAAGTAACTAAAGTTTTTTAATAATTGTAGTGGAGTAAAAGTACAATATTTGCCTCTGAGATGTAGTGGAGTAGAAGTAAAAGTATAGACAATTGGAAATACTCCAGTAGTAAAAGTACCTCAAAATTTGACTTAAGTACAGTACCTGAGTAAATCTATTAGTTACTTTACACCACTGACGATATTACTGTATGTAGAGATATCTTTGTTTTTAATAGGTAAGTACTGTATGTAGAGATTAGTGCGTTTGTATTTGTTACAAATATTAAATATTCAAGGTTACAGTAGGGTTTATGTCACCATTACACAATTTAAGTTGATGATTCATTGTCACACAAATAAGATAATTCTATTGTGTTTTTGACATAAAAATGAAATTTCTGTTTACCTTTGAGGCTTTGTAATCAACCATTGCACAGGGCAGATATGACAAATAACTTAATTATACACTACTTAATTAGACATTACTGACATATCTAATAATACAAAATAATAAAAATCTGCTATTTCTGCTATTTTTGGAAAATGTTTTAACCCATTAAGACCGAATCTGTGAACGCATCTGTGTAACCACTTAAACCATTATTTCATACTTTGGCTTTTCAAAAAATAGCAGATCTACAAGCTCATAGCGCGACACCGAGTGCTATATTGCCATTGTTAAGGATATCTGAATGAGTCTTAATCCTTTAGAACTGTCATTTCTGTTTCAGTGTTGCAGTTGAGAGTACGCTTGTAGTGAGCAGTTTGCAGTTTATGCTGAGATACATGTGTTCTTGTGAATATAAATAGGTGTCAGAGCAGCATATGGACAATGAACCATTCTGAGAAAGAGTGAGAGACTCTTTTGATGGTTGGTTGGTTTATATTTATTATACAAATGAGCTTGTAGATCTGCTATTTTTCTTTTTAATCTTGAAAATGAATAATCTTTGAATATATATATTTTTAAAGCATCTTTGCTTGTGGGGGTCCCTGGAACAACATATTTTCAGATGGGGGTCTGCGGCCTAATACATATCATTTTGTGTGGTCCTTGACATGAAAAAGTTGAAGCACCGCTGATATTATAGAAACATGAGTGTTTCAGAAACCTGTTAAGATTTAGAAGACATGTGTAGAATTGTATCTCAGGTCTTAATGGGTTAAATTGTATGATTGTAAGATTTTTACAACATGGAAACGATTATGAAGATTATGCAAAAAATAATTGTGATTATCTCAAACAGCTGCGATTAGGGGATTATTATGTAATAATTGTGACATGCAGGCCTAGGCAGTGTGTAAAGTAACTATGCAGATTTACTCAAGTACTGAACTTAATTCAAATGTTGAGGTATTTTTACTTTACTGGAGTATTTCCAATTTGTACTCTTACTCCACTACAATTATTTGAAAACTTTAGTTACTAGTTAATTTGCAGATAGGAATTATTATATTATAACACATGCATTAACCACTTCAGCCCTACAGTATCTATTTGAAAATAGCCGATCTACAACGCGTCACATCGCGATGTGTTGTGAGCTTGTAGATCTGCTATTTTCAAATATTTTAGTACTTTTACTTTTTGGTACCTTAAGTATATTTTGAAAATAGCAGATCTACAAGCACACAACGCGTCGCGCTGTGACGCGTTGTGTGCTTGTAGATCGGCTATTTTCAAACAGCCTAGGTATAAAATAGGGCTAAAGTGGTTCATGTATGTTTCATAATGTAATAATTTATATCTGAAAAGTAACTAGTAACTGAAGTTTTCAAATAATTGTAGTGGAATAAGTACAATATTTGCCTCCGAGATGTAGTGGAGTAGAAGTAAAAGTACTGAAAATTGGAAATACTCCAGTAAAGTACAAATACCTAAACATGTTACTTAAGTACAGTACTTAAGTAAATGTACTTAGTTACTTTACACCACTGTGAGTAGACCGACCCTCTGGGTCTGGCAAAAACGGACCAAACGAACTAAACTATAATGAAAAATCTAAAAACTACAATAACCTTGGTGCGCGTTGTAGTTTTTTCGTCCCAGGGTTCCGCTGGGCTCGCACCATGGCCTTCACCGTCAACGAGATCAACAGGAACCCCCGGCTGCTGCCCGGGGTGACGCTGGGCTTCAGCATCCACGAGACCTGCAGCGTGCTGGGGGTGGGCTTCCGCTCGGCGCTCTCATTGGTCAGCGGGAGAGAGGAGAGCTTCCGGTTGGAGGAGAGCAGCTGCGCCGACTCGCCTCCCCCGGTGCTCGGCATCGTGGGCGAGGGAACCTCCGCCAACTCCATCGCCCTCTCCAGTGTGTTGGGCCTGTTCAGAATGCCCATGGTGAGTGTACTACTATGAGACCCCTTACCCCACAATATATGTTCGGTTATTTACTGTATTTACAAACCTCTTATGTCAATATTTGATTATTATTTAAAAAAAAACAATATTTTAAAATAGTGAAAATAGCAGATCTACAAGCTCACAACGCGTTTTCAAATGATTTTTATACATTTGAAAACTTGTCAAATGGGACATTCTGCATAAGGAGCACTTTTACTTTTGGTACTTTAAGTACATTTAGACGTCAATACTTTTGTACTTTTACGTAGTAAAAGTAAATTCTGTATACCAGGCTCTTACTTGTAACAGAGTATTTCTGCGGTATTGATGCTTAAACTTGTGAAATGGGGACATTCATTCATGCACAATGAGTAGGCTACTTCTACTGTTGGTACTCTAAGTACATTTTGATGCCCATACTTTTTATTTATGTTTGCGAACGCGGAAGGAGCCTCCGCCCAAGTGGAGCTTACTATGAAAGTCTGCTCGGCTTGTGTGTGTGTGTGTGTGTGTGTGTCTGTCTGTCTGTGTGCAGTGCACTGCCTGGGTGCGGCCGACAGAGTGCGCCAGAGTGCAGCTACAGTCAAAACACAAACACCCACACACCCACACACACATATACACACACACACACACACACACACACACACACACACACACACACAAAGTCCGTAAATACATAATATTTTCCAGCTGCGTTCGCTTCCAGCGTTCGCGCGTCTTGTATTATACATCTACATTGCAGTATTGATACTCTGTCTGTCTGTCTGTCTGTCTGTCTGTCTGTCTGTCTGTCTGTCTGTCTGACCTGTCTGTCATTTTACAGGTCAGTTACTACGCCACCTGTGCCTGTCTGAGTGACCAGGATAAATACCCTTCATTCTTTAGAACTATTCCTAGTGATGCCTTCCAGGTCAACCTCTACTACACAACACTACACAACACAACACACATACAACACATCACTACGCACAACACATATGTTGCCATGTCTGCTTATTATAAGTGATGCCTTTCAGGTAAACCACTACACACAACACTTCTGTTGCTATGAAGCACAATTGCCATTGTTAAGGATATCTGAATGAGTCTTAATCCTTCAGAACTGTCATTTCTGTATCAGTGTTGCAGTTGAGAGTAGGCTTGGAGCCTATAGTGAGCAGTTTGCAGTTCATGCTGAGATACATGTGTTCTTGTCAATATAAATAGGTGTCAGAGCAGCTTAAAGACAATGAACCATACTGAGAAAGACTGAGAGACTCTTCTGAGGGTTGGTTTGGACCGATTTGTCTTCATTGTTGCAACAATTATGATACAAATCATTCATGTTTTAAGATATAGTTTTGTGTGTCCTTGTTTCTGAATTTTTGTTTCTGAGGTTGTGCCGAGAGATTTCCACGACAATTATAAGCATCTTTGGGCTTGTTTTTCTGTAAAGGTGCTTGTAAATATATATATATATATATATATATATATATATATATATATATATATATATATATATATATATATATATACACAAATAATCTATATATCTATTTATCTATCTATCTAGCTTGTAGATCTGCTATTTTCATTAGCCGATGTATTAGGTTTAAAGTGCTCACGTAGCCCATAGTCCCTTCTTTTGTGCTTGTTTTCATAGACCTGGCTGCTTATTTATCTCACACAATCTGGCAACAGTGCTGTGACTACTGTCAAGTAGGGTAAGTTCCACATGCTTGACAAATAGCTCCCTCTAGGGAGTGTTGCGAGGTGTTGCACGGCACACAAAATAATGATGAGATCTTTTCCTTTAGAGAGTCACTCATTTACCTCTATGTGAATAATCTGGCCTAAGAACTCATATCCTGGCTACTATGCAGATATATCTTGGTCACTAGTTTGCTTGTTTGTTTGTTTTTTCTACCATAAAATGAATGTTATTTAGATTTTAGACAGATGCTACAGTAGGTTAATTGTTTACCCGGTATCCCATTCTAGGCCCTAAACCAGGGGTTCAACAGGGGGTCCGGGACCCCTAGGGGGTCCTCAGAGTTACTACAGGGGGTTCCGCCAAATCTTTGTGTGATATGATTTTTTCCTTTTACATTAACCACTTCAACCCTAGCATCCCTTTTCTGAGGAGAACTTTAGCCACAAATAGCAGATCTACAAGCTCACAACGCCTCGCGCTGCGAGGCGTTGTGGGCGTATAGATCGGCTATTTTTGGCAAAGAGTTATAGCAAAAGTTTATCTGAAACACATTTTTTTTACAACACAGAGGGGGTCCCTGTTTCATCTCTCTCTCAGCTAGGGGGTCCTTGGTCTGAAAACGTTGAAGACCCCTGCCCTAAACGGTTCTCTTTGCACCATATTTATGTGATTGGCAATCCACAGAGCGCTGCCCTGTAGGTGGCGCCGCCATTGCTGCGGTGTCAAACTCAGTCAGCTGCTGCTGAGGTTCTGTCTGTGTGTTGACGTTACTCTTTACCTGCTTGGCTGTTGGAGCAGACATAAACTACACAGGTTCATCCAGATTTTCTGTACCTCTTTGTAAAGTTAGTGTTAGTAAAGGTTAGTAAAAAGCAGGTAAAAGAGTAACGTGAGCAGTCAGTGACAGCAGCTGACTGACACCACGCAGCAGCAGCTGACCAAGTCTGACACCGCAGCAATGGCGGCGCCCCCTACAGGGCAGCGCTCCGTGGATTTGTGTATTGAGACACTGCTCTGGTTAAGTGCGTCTGTACATTGACTGCCAATCGTGTATCTACGTAAAGTGGTGTTTTTCTTTTTCTCGAAATGAACAAAAAGTGCACTTTCTGAAATTTTTGATCCACTTCCGTTTCCGGTAGCACCACCGGAAACGGAATTATTCGGGTTCCGTTTTTTTCTCCGATTGTATCCGCTTCCTGTCTGGGATCCTGTCTAAAAGTCGATTTTCTCGGTTGTTGTTTTTGCCCTCGCTGATCACTGTCTAGCGTTCACCGCTGTAGCTTCAAGATGGCGGATCGCAAATGGAAGCGGTCTTCACTGCTCGTTTCACACAGATCCCCTGTTTGTTTAGAACCAAATGAACGCGCACTTTTAACGTTTTTAGCGAGGTCTGTGAAAACATGAAAAAAATAAAAAACAATAAAACGTTGGCACTGGTAAGTACATTATATTATGATATTAAACTCTGGCATGAAATGTAGTTCACCCAAAGAATGACTTATTTTCTATCAATTACACACCTCACCTCATGAAGCCTTGAATCCATGGAGATTGTTTTGTGTTTTTGTCTCATTTCTGAGACAATAATTTGATGACCTGACGGAGACTCAAAGAGTCTCCTTCTGAACGATGACCCGGTCATCAAATGATATTGGCTCAGGAATGCGACAAAAACTAAATAAATCTCTTCTCCTGTATGTGTCTGTGCTTCTTGTTCGTGTAGATGTTTATATTATATCTCTGAGTACTTTGCAATTGATAGAAAATAAGTACTTTATTGGGGGGTGAACAACACCTTTAAATGCCCTTAAATTATAAACTGCATCCTTCCCTTGTCTCTATCCTATATCAGGTGATCTTGTCTCTATCCTATATCAGGTGATCTTGTCTCTATCCTATATCAGGTGATCTTGTCTCTATCCTATATCAGGTGCGAGCGATGCTCCAGATCATGCGACGGTTTGGATGGACGTGGGTCGGCCTGGTGATCATCGACAACGACTACGGACACAACGCGGCGCGGTCCTTCCAGACGGACCTGGTCCGCTCCGGTCTGGGCTGCCTGGCCTACGTACTGGTGGTCCCCAGGGACCCCCAGGGGGCAGAACTCCAGAGGATAGTCTCCGTGATGAAGACCTCCTCGGCTCGGGTGGTCGTTGGGTTCGCCTATCGGAGCCTCATGGTTAAACTGATGGAGGAGGTTTGGGTTTGTTGTTTTTAAACAGTGGTGTAAAGTAACTGAGTACATTTACTCAAGTAGGCTACTGTACTTCAGTACAATTTTGAGGTATTTTATTTTTTATTTTACTGGAGTATTTCCAGTTTTAAGTACTTTTACTTCTACTCCACTACTGTACATCTCAGAGGCACATATTGTACTTTTACTCCACTACAATTATTTGACAACTTTAGTTACTAGTTACTTTGCAGATATACATGATTATATCGTAAAACATGCATTAACCACTTTAGCCCATTTTATACATAGGCTATTTGAACCGCCGGAGTCCCTCAGGGCTCAATACTAGTGTCTTTTGTGTTTTCTGTTATTGTGGGGAAAGCTTTTGCTGAAAGAAAGTACGTCCAAAAAAAGTTGCGTACGTCCAGTACGCTGCAAGGCTTTCATCCGACATTAACCATGATCATTTCTATCGTATGTGTCCAAAACTGTTACTTTTCAGAATTCAAATTCTGCTGCTTTTGATACTGTTGTGTGGCGCTGTAGTATGACCTAGCAGGACGTTCATTTACGGGGGAAAAAACACACAAAACGTTAGAACATGGAGATAAGAGGTTTCTGCCCGACAACAGTATTATGTTGTTAAACCAAACAGGTGGTCAGGCAGAATGTGACTGGTCTACAGTGGATGGCCAGTGAGTCGTGGGCTACGTACGCTGGCCTGCAGACGGCCGGCTTCATGCCCTTCCTCAGAGGAACGCTGGGCATCGCCATCCGGCGAGGAGAGATCCCAGGACTCAAGGACTTCCTGTTGGAAACACATCCCGACAACGACCCCGACAACAGCCACGACAAGAGCGTGGTGAGTGTTTTTGTTTGACTTCTTTGACCTTTATTATTCATTCAGGGAAGACCGTTGAGAGTCAGCTTTAAGATGCTTCAAACAGAGTTCTGTTTTAAAACAATTCACATTGTGTTGTATCCATGCTTAAACGTAGGCTAAGTGATTTTCTTTGGTTAAAATAAGACTTGAATAGCTGTGCTGTCATCACCAAGCATGCTTGAGCTCAGCTATACAGCCAGCTAAACTCTCATCCACCTAAGAACAGCCAGAGACGAGTTGAATCCAATTCTGATAATTCTTTATGTAGAAAAAGTGTAAAACTGCAAAACAGATACAAAACAATAATCATTCTTACTAGAATACAGTGAATGACCTAATACAGTGAATGAGCTAATGACCTAATACAAAGCCTTTGGGGCGGCCATAGCTGAGTGGTTAGTGAGCCCGCCTAGGGAGCCCGAGGCCCTGGTTGCCCCAGGTTCGATTCCAGGCCAGGCCAGCATATGTTGATGAAATGAAATTTGTCCCTGAGCAAGACTCTTAACCCCTAATTGCTCACAGGTTCTCATTGGACACAAGACCGCAAGGACTTTCATGAACTACCTGTTAAAAGGAATTATCCTTATCCTGTGATCACAGGATTCAACAATGTACATTAAGTATGCATATAAGCATTTTAACACTATTTTCCCAACAGGGTTCTCTTGGTAAGTATCTTTTGTATACATCACAAAACAGGCATAGCAGAAATAAACTATTACTAGAATGGGGAAGTATCAAGGTAGGTATGTATTAGAACTAGAGGAGTATGAACAGAGTAAACAATCACTCAATGCACATTTAAATTGCAGATGTACAAATATGAAATAATATCATGTCACAAGGTTAACATTGATCACATCATGTATTACTTACAGATGATGCCTTTTTGAGGGCAAAACATGAAGGATGGAGCTGGATTGTAAACATATGTAAACATCACACAATTCTCCAGTAAACTCAGCTTCCTGTTTAGCTTGTCTGAAAGTCCTTCAACTATATGTTTCCCCAAAATAAGGTTCCTACCTACAAAGGTTCCTATGAACAACATTTCCAAGCCACCACTAGGTGTCACTGTTTTCGTTCCACTACAATAGCTCTATATTGTGATAGTACTCATTGCTATAGAGTGTTTGTTCAGTAACAGTGTTAAATAGATCTATATTGTGATAGTATTCATTACTAAAGAGTGTTTGTTCAGTAACAGGAGTCTCTTTATTTAACAGAACATTTATTTTCAAGTCGGCATGCCAATTTTATCCAATCAGGTTGGAGAACTCAGTCAGGATACAGATTAAACAAAGTGAAATTGGAAGTGATGACATAAAGAAATGATGAGCAGATACAAAATTGTAACTGGAACACTATAAATAATAAATACATTATTTATAGTGTGTTATAAATAAAGCCGATAAATGGGTACCCTCTCCTGATTGGCTGAAATGTTGTCACCTACCTGAAAATGTATTTTCTGTTTATTAAAGATCTAGAGAGACATGGAGACTCCTGTTACTGAACAAACACTCTATAGCAATGAGTACTATCACAATATAGAACTATTTAACACTGTTACTGAACAAACACTCTATAGCAATGAGTACTATCACAATATAGAGCTATTTAACACTGTTACTGAACAAACACTCTATAGTAATGAGTACTATCACAATATAGAACTTTTTAACACTGTTACTGAACAAACACTCTGAGCAATGATTACTATCACAATATAATGCTTTAACTTGTTAATAAAAAACGTTTTGGTTTTAACTAGGGCTGGGACTCGATTAAAAAAATTAATCTAATTAATTAGAGGCTTTGTAATTAATTAATCTAAATTAATCTATTTTAATCGCATATCAATATTTGACCTGAGAACAGCGAGAACCATTTTTTTTCAAGTGGATTTTGGTACACGAGTGAATCAATGAATAGTGAGTACATAAGCTTAGGCAACAAAACATTGTTTATTTTTTTTTTATCAAGGTGGTACTTAACCAAACCAACAGATCAGTGCAATTATTGCCATAAAGTGCAGCAACTTTAGGATACATTGAAGAGATTCAGGTAGCCTATATACATTCAAGGACCTTCTGTAAACTCAACACTTCCAACCTGTTTTTTTTTTCTTTTTTAAGTAAAGCACAATACTTTCAAGTAAATCACAACAGTGGAAACCCTGACCATTAGAAAACATCTCTCTGTTGCTTCAGAGGGCATAACAGTCTTTGTTGATTTACCAACAGTCCAACAAATCTAATCAACTCAGAAACTCTCTGAATAAGGCCAGCATAATAAACAGTTCAACATAAAGTGCCATTTGTACCATTTAAATGGTAAAATAAAATAGAAAAGTGCCAGTGATTGACCTCAATCCCTCCTATTCCTCCAATATCCTGACAATATAGTGGAGGTGCTAAGCAACATTTGACTTCAAGTCATGATGCAAAGGTCCCCTTTGGTATGGAAGTACCTTAGGGCCATAGGAAAATAATTATCCAAAGAGACGAGTTAGATCACCCTTCTTTTTTTTTTTATAGGCGTTTTTAAAAATGGCCGCCGACAATTAACCACTATTACACCAGACCCCATATCTTTGCTTCTGTTAGAGCTATAATAATAATATTGGTGTCAAAGTGTACATTTTTGGGGTCAAGGAATTCAATTAAATAGGTTTCAATGCAAAAAAATGAATACTTCATTAATTGCCATGAC
Source organism: Gymnoscopelus microlampas (assembly GCF_963454915.1). Taxonomy (NCBI): domain Eukaryota; kingdom Metazoa; phylum Chordata; class Actinopteri; order Myctophiformes; family Myctophidae; genus Gymnoscopelus; species Gymnoscopelus microlampas. The sequence goes on from NC_139940.1 coordinate 2,348,054, forward strand.
AGCGGGGGGTAAAATATGCAAACTTCATTAAAAAAATACGTTTTAACAGGGTAACTTAACCCCTCCCCCTCTAAAACTTGTATTTACTTTTCCCTTTGTCATGGAAGTACCTTAGGGCCATAGGAAAAAAAATATCCAAAGAGACAAGTTTGATCACCCTTCATTTTCTTTATATAAGCGTTTTTAAAAAAAGGCTGACGACAATTAACCACTATTATACCAGACCCCATATCTTTGCTTCTGTTAGAGCTATAGTAATAATATTGGTGTCAAATTGTACATTTTTGGGGTTGAGGAATTCAATTAAATAGGTTTCAATGTAAAATACCCAATGCTTTACTAATTGCCATGACAGCGGGGGGTAAAATATGTAAATTTCATTTGAAGAATACGTTTTAACAGGGTAACTTACCCCCCCCTCCTCTAAAACTTTGATTTACTTTTCCCTTTGGTATAGAAGTACCTTAGAGCACTAAGAAAGAAATGATCCAAAGAGACAAATAAGATCACTCTTCATTTCTGAAATATATGCGTTTTTAAAAATGGCCGCCACCATTTGAAGTGATACAGCAGAACCCATATTTACTTCTGTTAAAGCTATAATGGTAAACATTTTTAGGGTCAAGGAATCCAATTAATTAGGTTTCAAGGCAAAACAAATCCCCAATAATTTTCTTACTACCATGACAATGGGGTTGTTGTGGTAATTTGAGTCTTGCACTTGCAAATAACCAGTTCTGGCAAGTCCCTTGAAATAATTGAAATTGAAGCCATTCATCAAAGGGCAAAAGGAAGAGGGGGCTCGACTCATCATCGCTCATAAGCCTTCATCACAAGTACAGAGCAGCTACAGACACCTGATGCATGTACCAGGTTCTGCAGATGTGGTCAACACCAATGAAAGACTGAGCTTTGCCACTAGTTGAATTACCACTATTGGTGAGAGCTGTAGTCCATCCACTGCCATTCATCCAGCCAGTCTCCAGACACACTCCAGAGCATCTTTTTTGGCAAGTGTGAATAGGGGTTGATCAGCTAACATGACTGGTGTCTGACCTGGATTTAGGTAGTTGATTGCTTGAAGGAGGACATTCATTGCATGCCAAGCCAAGCCATAGTGGGACTGGTAGGAGACTCTGTGAACAGTGGCAGTATATGATCTGGATGGGGGGGCTGAACAAGGCTCTGCAATGCTTGCATAATATGCACCCCATGAGATCCATTCTTCATCCTCAAGGTTGTCTTTCCCCACAAGGTGTCGGTGACTCTCTCCAACCACTGGGAGCCTTCTTCAAGTATGTTGCTGAGAGGACAAGAGGCTGGTTGAGGATGACTGTTTGTATTAAGAGCAGGAACATCAGTTTGGAGTGAAACATCCAGATCCATTGTTGTGTAGAAAGCTGGAAAGGATTGTACATGCTTCTTCCCCATCTTAGCTGGAACTAGGATGTTAGTGAGATTGGCTGTTTGTTGGTCATCTGACGGGAAGTGCTGCTGAATGCTTATTCATGTCCCGTGGAGGGCTGATTTTGCTGTTGTTGACGATGGGTTGAGGTCAATGTTGTCAAAACCACCATTAGTGAAGACACCCTTAACTGCCTGAGGTGGGACCACCACACCAATCTGCTCCCACTGATTGATCACTGTACTCAATGTTTTCAAGTGATCACATGATACACCATACCTCGCTTATGCATGGTATCCACCTGGTGTTTACTGCCAGTATGCAGGTGCAGATTCATTGCCAGATACAGTGAAGCTGTGGTTCCCTTTCTCTTATGTGACAACTAACACTACGGACATTTCTTGGATCTGCATTTCACAGAGTTGTAAATGATTTGCTGCCCAATTGATGTAGCAACCTGGCACTTCTCTGGTTCAGGGGCTGTCTGGTCAATACCTTATCCATCCAGAAGCATCTTTAGGAACAATTGCAGCAGGGGAGGGATTGAATCAGGAGGCTGTGAAGGAACCTGTAAATTATTGTTTCATCGGAAGATATTCTTCCCGGAGGATTTTAGCTGCTCTGAAGATGATGGAGACATCAGTAAATGTGTTGCTTTTCATGCCAACAACAGCTTTCAGGTCATCATCAAACAACATAACAGGGACCAGCCACGATCTAGTCGCACAGATCTGATGTCAATATCCTCTCGAAGGCGCGTGGTGTTACATTTAATAATAATTGATTGACTATTCATTGAGGACATGTGCTCTGATGACCTGTGTTGCCTTATTTTCTGTCGTGTCACAACGGTGGTTTCTGCTTTTCTATAGATCCTAGTCAGGCATGCACGATGATGCACTGCCTCCATAGCTACCATGTCACCAGCAGCTTGTTTAGCTAACAGACACTTGTCACCCAGCACCTGAGCATATTATTTCACTTTTCAGGGTGGGAGCCGTCCTTAGTTCCTTTCTGTTGCCAACTTCACCACAGAAGAAACACGGTGTGGTTTATTCACATGAGGATGATGATGAGCATGAGAGTATAGCCTGTGCAGTGAACTTGCCACCACCATTCATGCACTGTGTTTTTACTGGGCTCACAGACTCTTCATGTCTTCTTCTTGCTCTGTCCACTTTTTGATCAATAATGGCACAGTTAACATAAAAAACATTCTGTATTCAATGAGAAAGTAATACAAACCTCAAATTGAACCTCAAAGTGTCTCAGATTTTCTGTCACCTCTGATTTAATCACATTGTCGCAGTCCCTTGTGCAGAATTTATGTTTTGTGACAGCAACAGGTGTAACTCTCAGGTGATAGCAGTCAGACATATACACTTACAGTCAGACAGACACTTATCTCTCAAGACAGATTCAGAGCTCTGCAGCTGAATCTGTCGGGAGCTCCTGATACAACGTGTATAGTTAGGAATGTTAGGAATGTAAACAAAGACACGTAGACCGGAAGTGGAGGGCTGAGGGCGGACCTAATGGCCACCATCCTGTTATCCACATTCTATTGGGAGGTCCCCCCCAGAGTCAAATCTTAAGGAAAAAAATAGCAGAGGGTGCTGTTTTTTCCTTTTTTTGACTGGGTTCCTAGATTGGACAGACACACATAGAGCATATGGCATGTGCATAAGAGGTTGTACTTCTTAAAGTTTTTTTTATAGGGGGAACATTTTAATGTCACTTATTTTGTTGATGAAATGTGCATATTTTACCCCCATTGTGAGGGTAATGAGAAAACTATTGGGTTTTTTAGTCTTGGAACCTATGTAATTGTATTCCTTGGCTCCAGAAATGTACACTTTGACACCAATATTATCATCATAGCCCTAACAGAAGCAAAGATATGGGCTATGCTGTATTGCTGTAAATGGTGGCGGCCATTTTTTTAAACACAAATACTTTAGAAATGACGTCTTATCTAGTTTGTGTCTTTGGATAATTTATTTCCTATTCCCCTAAGGTACTTCCATGCCAAAGGGAAAACTAAATTAAAGTTTTAGAGGGGAAATAAATGGAAAGTTACCCGTTATTTACGTATTTTTCTAATAAAATGTGCATATTTTATCCCTGTTTTCAATGGCAATAAGAAAATGATTGGGTTTTTTGCCTGGAAACCTATTGAATTGGATTATTTGACCCCAAAAATGTACACTTTGACACCAATAATATTATTATAGCTTTAACAGAAGCAAAGATATTGGTTCTGCTGTATTGCTGTAAATGGTGGCGGACATTTTTTAAAACATGTATATTTCAGAAATGAAGGGTGATCTAACTCGTCTCTTTGGATAAATGTTTTCCTATGGTCCTAAGGTACTTCCATGCCAAAGGGGAAACTAAATTAAGGTTTTAGAGTGGGGGAAAATGGAAAGTTACCCTGTTAAAACAACATTTTCCAATTAAATTAGCATATTTTAGCCCTGTTTTCATGGCATTGAGAAAATGATTATTATTTTTTTGCCTTGAAACCTATTGAATTGGATTACTTGACCCCAAAGATGTACACTTTGACACCAATATTATTGTTATAGCTTTAACAGAAGCAAATATATTGTTTTTGCTGTATTGCTGTAAATGGTGGCGGCCATTTTTTAAAACATGTATATTTCAGAAATGAAGGGTGATCTAACTCGTCTCTTTGGATAAATGTTTTCCTATGGCCCTCAGGTACTTCCATACCAAAGGGGACCTTTGCATCATGACTTGAAGTCAGCAGCCTATTTTTGGGTCCTAACACCTCCACTAATATCTCTGTTGCAAAACATAGCCCATAACCGATCAACATTTTAGTGACAACAAGCCCATTGGCCTCAGGATACCTCTCGGCCTACTACTACTTCTGCTTCTTCTCTTTCAGCCAGTTGCTGAGACAAACTAGCCTGTTCACATTTTCAGAGCTCAAGGCTGCCCTTTTCTTTTGAACAATGTTACCTGCCAGTGAGAAAAGTCTCTCACAAGGGACAGAAGTGGCAGGGCTGCCCAGATACTTGCGTGCCAGGGTAGAAAGCTGTGGATGGGCCCCTGCATGAGTGGACCACCAGTGCAGTGGGCAGTCTGTCTCACTGATGGTGGGCTCTGCTCTGTAGCGTCTCAGAGCCATGTTGGGCAGCTCTTCATCCTCTGATTCAGAGTCTGAATTAAACAGCAGGAGGCTCCTCTTCCTTGCTGGCTCCTCTGTGGGTTCTGGAGTGGCTCTGCCGGGTTCTTCTCGCAACAGTGCGTCAACGCTGGTCCACACCCCTTCTCGCTCTCCTCTTGGTAGACACTTTAGGTCCTTAAAGCGCGGGTCGAGTGCTGTAGCCATCGTGAGCCATCCATGGTTGAGTGTATCTTTGTGTTGAGACAGGTCCTTTGTGAAGGCAGCCTTGAACCTCACCACGTAGGCTGGGTCGTCATCTGAGACCTCCATGATGTGGGTCAGGTGGCGGAGAGAAGGTAACACCACAGAGCATGAGACATAAGTCTCACCCCCAAGGAGCTCAGTCACGTACCTGCAGTGGATAGTTTAGGAAAGTGATTTAATTATTGGACCAATTAATAGTAGATTCAAATTGCATATTAAAAAAAAAGTAGCAACTTTATAATATTCTGTAAAAGATCTGTAATTAATTGATCGAAATTAACGCGATAAAGTCCCGGCCCTAGTTTTAACCAAAACATATCACTTACCCTACCTTTACCTTTAAGTCTTCATTGTGTCTGTTCAGGTGAGGCAGTTTTGGGAGCACACCTTTGGGTGTAAATTTGCACCCCTTCCATCAGAGTGGGTGGATGCCGGTGGACGGGTGTGTTCTGGACAAGAGGACCTGAGGACAGCGGACACGGCCTTCCTGGACGTGTCCGACCTCAGACCAGACTACAACATATAGTGATATCGATATTCAGTACAAGCAATTTAATTTATATTGCACTATCACTATTCACAAAGCTTTTCAAGGGACAGTAACGTGTAATGAATCCCATTAATAAAACAGTTGGGTGTTTACCTGCATGGTTCAAGGAGGGTCTCGAGCCTCTGCAGTTTGTCCCACTCAACATGGCTAGCTTGTGCTTCTGTTTGGCTAGAGTAGCCTTCACAGCCTCTTGGTTCTTCAACAGACGAGAGATCATAAACAGTGTTGAATTCCACCTTGTGGACACGTCCTGTATCAGTGGCTCTTTTTCTTGTCCATTTTCTTTTTGCTCCTGGTGCAGTTCCTCTGTGTTTGAGGGGCTGTGTTTAAAGTGCCCCACTATCTTGCGACATTTTGCCAATGTGGCTGTAAACCCACTGTCACCAAGGCAAACAGTGATGGTCCTCTGCAATACGTGAGCAACACACGGCATGTGCTGGAATGTGAGCTTTCTCATTGCAGCAATCATGGTTCGGGCACTGTCTGTTCCAATTGTGATGACTTTTTGTGTGGCTTCCCAGGCCTCTGCCACAGATTCAAAATCCTCTGCCACGTTTTCAGCAAAGTGCCTGGTGGTGGTCTTCTGGATGGTCAAGGCAAATGACTGAAGACGCCACTTGGTGTCAATAAAGTGTGCCGTCACGCCGAGGTAATTTGCATTGCTTACCGAGGTCCAATGATCCCCAGTCAGAGCAACATATTCGGTTTCCTCCATTAAATTCTCCTTTGCTGTTTTTTCAGTCTCAGAAAGCTGCTGGATTCTTTTTGACATTGTCTTTCTGCATGGCAGCTCATATGTTGTGTCAGACGACGCAATCTGCAGCACCTTTTGCAGCCCTTGATCTTCTACCACCGCAAGTGGTCTACAGTCGACTGCAATCCAGTGAGCCAGAGAGTTTGTTATTTTTTCAGATGTGGACTTACTGATCCTGGCTCTGAAACTACTCATCTGGTCGAGTGTGGGTTGGGTGTGGGTCGTTGTACTCGGACTCGTTTTATTAACGTTACCTTCCACCCTAGCTGCAACATGTTTTGCATTAACGTGATACCTGAGGCTTGACAAGCTGCGGTGATATGCGAATTCTTTTTTGCATATTTTGCACACAACCGTGTTTTTATCCACGCTTCCATCCGTCCGTTTTTTAAAACAAAATTTCCCCTCCACGGGGCCAACCAAAGCAGTTTCATCGGCGTCTTCATTCATGTTTCACTTTCATGCACTGTGTTGACTGGGGGTTTGTTGTTGTGTGAGACCATGCACGTTCAGTTGGTGCACCGGGATAGACGGTCCGTCTGAAACTCGTCCCGTGAGAAACGTTCCGCGGTGAAAAAATAAGTGCGATTAAAATGCGTTAATTTTTTTAACGCGATATTTTTTCTGTAATTAATTGATCGAAATTAACGCGATAAAGTCCCGGCCCTAGTTTTAACCAAAACATATCACTTACCCTACCTTTACCTTTAAGTCTTCATTGTGTCTGTTCAGGTGAGGCAGTTTTGGGAGCACACCTTTGGGTGTAAATTTGCACCCCTTCCATCAGAGTGGGTGGATGCCGGTGGACGGGTGTGTTCTGGACAAGAGGACCTGAGGACAGCGGACACGGCCTTCCTGGACGTGTCCGACCTCAGACCAGACTACAACATATACAAGGCGGTGTATGCCCTGGCCCACGGCCTCCATGACATGCTGCAGTGTGTGCCAGGACGAGGGCCTTTCACCGGGCACAGCTGTGCCAGTCTGCAGGCAATACAGCCATGGCAGGTGTGATATTAATCCAATTCAATACAGCCATGGCAGGTGTGATATTAATCCAATTCAATACAGCCATGGCAGGTGTGAAATTAATTCAATTCAATACAGCCATGGCAGGTGTGATATTAATTCAATTCAATACAGCCATGGCAGGTGTGATATCAATTCAATACAGCCATGGCAGGTGTGATATGAATTCAATTCAATACAGACAGGGCAGGTGTGATATGCATTCAATTCAATACAGACAGGGCAGGTGTGATATGAATTCAATTCAATACAGACAGGGCAGGTGTGATATGAATTCATGGCAGGTGTCATATTAATTCAATTCAATACAGCCATGGCAGGTGTGATATTAATTCAATTCAATACAGCCATGGCAGGTGTGATATGAATTCAATTCAATACAGCCATGGCAGGTGTGATATTAATTCAATTCAATACAGCCATGGCAGGTGTGATATTAATCCAATTCAATACAGCCATGGCAGGTGTGATATTAATCCAATTCAATACAGCAATGGCAGGTGTGATATTAATCCAATTCAATACAGCCATGGCAGGTGTGATATTAATCCAATTCAATACAGCCATGGCAGGTGTGATATTAATTCAATTCAATACAGCCATGGTAGGTGTGATATTAATTCAATTCAATACAGCCATGGCAGGTGTGATATTAATTAAATTCAATACAGCCATGGCAGGTGTGATATTAATTCGATTCAATACAGCCATGGCAGGTGTGATATTAATTCAATTCAATACAGCCATGGCAGGTGTGATATTAATCCAATTCAATACAGCCATGGCAGGTGTGATATTAATCCAATTCAATACAGCCATGGCAGGTGTGATATCCCCTTTCATTGGCCAGAAAGTGTCTCTTGTTTCCATCATTCTGTCTTCCATGTCTAGCTGGTCTATTACCTGGAAAAGATCAACTTCACCACATCATTCGGCGATGACGTGTCGTTTGACGACAACGGTGACGCTTTGCCAATCTACGATGTCATGAACTGGGCGTGGCTTCCTGATGGAAGCACGAAGGTTCAGAATGTGGGCGTGGTCAAGACGTTAGCCTCCGGAGATGAAGAACTCATCCTCGATGAAGACTCCATCTTCTGGAGCTTTGAATCCACAAAGGTTCCTTCAGCTTCCTGTTAGAACTTCAGCTTTCTATTAGAACTCATGTTGAGCTTCAGCTTTCTATTAGAACTCATGTTGAGCTTCAGCTTTCTATTAGAACTCATGTTGAGCTTCAGCTCTCTATTAGAACTCATGTTGAGCTTCAGCTTTCTATTAGAACTCATGTTGAGCTTCAGCTCTCTATTAGAACTCATGTTGAGCTCATGATGGTAATTTAATTTAGTTTAAGACTGAAAGCGATCATTGTTCCTTTCCTCCGCAGCCTCCTCGGTCAGTGTGCAGTGAGAGCTGTTCTCCTGGAACCCGTGTGGCCAGAAGGAAAGGAGAACCTGTCTGCTGCTTTGACTGCATCGCTTGTTCTGAGGGAGAGATCAGCAACCAGACTGGTATAGCTTTACATTATGTACGTAGGAATCTTTAGAACATATATGGGCAAACTGGCGGCCCGGGGGCTACATGCGGCCCCCACCTTCACTTAATGCGGCCCGCAGGTTAATATCAGAATACTGATATATTATTGATTTCAGCTGTTATGATTCCAAACATGCAAACACGACCCACTTTAATTACTTCAGTCAAATTCTATTGTCTTTTTTTATGTCCAATGTGTTTGTATTTAAGTTCATAAAGTTAACATAAGTATAACTAAATGCATTTGAAATGAAATACAAATGTTACTTTTCAGGATTCCAATAAAAAAATAGCAAAAATAGCAGATCTACAAGCTCAAAACGCATCGCAACACGATGCGTTTTGAGCTTGTAGATCTGCTATTCTGTGTTGTTGTTACTTTTGCTGTTGTTACTTTTGTGTGACTGTGAATGGCATTAATTTACGAAGATAATTAATATACAGAGATAAGAGGTGTCTGCCCTCTGATGACAGTATATTATGCATTGTGTTCCTCTGGAGTGAGTGTGTAAATATAATGACCCTCTGCATCATCAGAGTTGCATCACCCCTGCTTTAGAATGATACTGTACGTGTCTGTCCCTTTACTGTCCTCTCTGTCAGACTCCACAGACTGTACCAGTTGTCCAGAGGACCTGTGGTCCGGCCCCCAGCGCGACCGCTGCGTCCCCAAGAGCGTGGAGTTCCTCTCCTACCACGAGGCCCTGGGCGTCTCCCTGACGACCATCTCGTTGCTAGGCGCGCTCGTCTGCGGCTTCGTCCTGGGGATCTTCGTCCGTCATCGAGACACGCCCATGGTGCGCGCCAACAACTCAGAGCTCAGCTTCCTCCTCTTGCTGTCGCTCAAACTGTGTTTCCTGTGTTCGCTGCTGTTCATCGGTCGCCCCAGGCTCTGGACGTGTCAGCTGAGGCACGCGGTGTTCGGGATCAGCTTCGTGCTGTGCGTCTCGTGCATCCTGGTGAAGACCATGGTGGTGCTGGCCGTGTTCAAGGCCTCCAAGCCCGGCGGCGCGGACATCGCGAGGTGGTTCGGCGCCGCGCAGCAGAGAGGAACCGTTCTGGCTCTTACGTCCGTCCAGGCGACGATCTGCACGGCCTGGCTCGCGTCCGCCTCGCCGAGCCCTCATAAGAACACGCAGTACCACGGTAACAAGATCGTCTACGAGTGCGCGGTGGGATCGACGGCTGGTTTCGCGGTGTTACTGGGCTATATCGGTTTGCTGGCTCTCCTCAGCTTCATCCTAGCGTTCATGGCGAGGAATCTCCCCGACAACTTCAACGAGGCCAAGCTGATCACGTTCAGCATGTTGATCTTCTGCGCCGTGTGGATAGCCTTCATCCCAGCGTATCTCAGCTCTCCAGGCAAATATGCAGACGTGGTGGAGGTGTTTGCTATTTTAGCGTCTAGTTTTGGCCTCTTGGTGGCGCTGTTTGGACCAAAGTGTTATATCATCATTTTGAAGCCCGAGAGAAACACTAAGAAGTCCATCATGGGTCGCGATGCCACCAAGACGTAGAAGCAGACATTTGGGTTGCCAGGTCATGTGCGCATATCCCCCCACGGATGCGTCGACCGGGTATGGACTAGTGTATTTAGTTTTAGCTTATTAGAGACACATACACAGGATGTACTTCAAGTTATGTAATACTGCATGCATATTCTGAATATTACTTATACTTAAATTGCATGCATTTCCAAGTGTGTATCAAGGCAGAAAAACTACTGTTGACTGAAACTAGAGCTCTACAGAGCAGAGAGTTAGTGTAGATTGACATCTAGTTGCTGAATGTTGTCATAACATGTTTATGTCAGGTTGTTGCTTCACATCCTGTGTTAGTTTAGCCGGTCAGACTAATGTCTAGATTACATAATATTGTCAGTCGATGAAATATAAATCAGGCATAAATTGACCAGGTTCTCTATTAAAATCAAGGGTACTATTATAAAGCTGTGTTGTTTGTTCAAACTGTAAAACTGTGGACACGTTTCAACGCTCAACTCAAAGGGGTATTATTGTATACTTTTATAAGTCGCTTTTATTCCCTTAATGCTTTTTCTCATTGTGTCCTACTGTATTGCTGCATAATTATTTTTTTTATTAGGGCCTTATTTAGACTATATGGTACACAGCACAGAATACAAGGTGCACATTGCATCAGGGGCGTCTTTCATAACAGCAGCACCTTTTTGTTTTGATTATTATTAGGATTCATCGAGAATTATGTACCTGAAAAGTTTTTCTGCCGTTTAGCACAAAATACAATTATGTTGAATGAATGAATAAACAAATACAAAAAATAGCAGATCTACAAGCTCACAACGCGATGCGACATGTTGATAGCTTGTGGATCTACAATTTTCAAAAGAACATCTTGGAAATGTTTTTTATACATTTTGATTAATTTTTGAAACTTTTTAACAACACATATCTGGTATGGCGGTCCCAGGTACAAAATATAATTACCAATAATTACAATCAACTGTACAGAAAAATCAGCCCAATAAAAAAAATAAGACACACACACACACACACACACACACACACACACACACACACACACACACACACACACACACACACACACACACACACAGTTGTGTCGTAATGCAATGCCCTGTGTACAGTAGGTACCAAAATCCCCAAAATGATCTAACGCGTTTTCAAAAGAATAGAGTCACTTCCAAAGAACATTTTCTTCATTTATTCAAACTAAAAATGTTTTTCCATAAAAAGGATGAAAACTAAATCAAACATAAACGTTAAGAAACATGTTTCTGGTCTACAGTATATCCTCAGAGATGTCTTTTCCTCTTGTACTGATTCAAGTCTCTGTGACCCTGATAGACTCCTTTTATACAGGACTATATTCATCAGAACAGCTGTTCTAAACAATCTCTTGATTACAGCAGAAAAACATGATGCACAGTTCAAATACTGGAGAAATATTTAAAGGAACATTTCACCCCCAAAATGACTAATTGTCTATGGATTAGTCCCCCCATGGAGACTTGAATTCATGGATATTTTTTAGTTTTTGTCTCATTCCTAATCCCAATAATTTGATGATAATAATAAAGATGCTAATGTATTCGGTAGGAGACACAAAGGAGACTCTTTGTGTCTCCTACCGGAGAGACTGCTGGTTATCAAATTATTGGTTTAGGAATGCGATAAAAACAAAAAAATCTCCCTGAATTCAATGCTTCATGGGGGGTGTAATTGATAGACAACTAGAAAAAGTGCTCCTCGGAGCACAGGTCTCCGCCAGGTCAGGTACGTTATTGGGGCCTCCTGGTGGCGCTATAATAGGCCAATGTGAAAAGGGTGCCATTTGTTCTAGGGCTTTTCACTGCAATCGGACACTGCATTCATGATTTGAGGCATTTTGTTCCAAAAATGTGTTTTGCTAAATTAGACCTGCTGGTGGCGCTATAACAGGCCAATGTGAAAAGGGTGGCATTTCCTTCCTCGGCCTAGTGGGAATGTACGTGTGAAATTTCACGGAAATCGCAAGCTGCGTTGATGGTTTGAGGCAGTTTGTTCAAAACAGACCAATCCTGCAAACTTTGGATGGCAACCTTAACCAATGAGGATGGAATATGGGAAATCGGACAGATCAGGGTTGATCACATGACTATAGAGATACTGTGTACCGATTTGCATGACGTTTGGTTAAAAACTGTAGGAGTAATGTGAAAAAATGGGTTTTGCACAAATCGGCCTCCTGGTGGCGCTATAACAGGCCCATGTGAAAGATTTGAGGCAGAGGTTCTGAATTGGCACCCAGGGAGTGTGTGTGCACAGTTTCGCAGCGACCGGGCCAATGGTGCCGGAGATTTGGTGGTAACACACGGACAGGACGGACGGACGGACACACAAACTAAACAGACGGACGGAGGGTAAAACATACTCTCTCGCCATGCCTTCGGCCTGGCGGAGACAATAAGTCATTGTTGGGGTGAACTAGTCCTTTAAACAAACACTGGTAAATACAAATGTACTATAATAAAACCTTATTATTACAAAACAAAATGACACAAATAATTCTCACAATACACACAGATCATATGTTTTCACAGACATGCTCCCACACCCTGTTCACTTAACATGTTTTAGTAAGTTTGTCATTTAGCATGATTATGAAATAATAATAATAATGATAAACTGTATTTGTAAAGCACCTTTCATGACATGAAATGCAGCTCAAAGTGCTTTACAGAGAAACAATACAATTACAACTCATTTAACAATAAAGCAAACAAGAAAAGAAAAAGCATAAAACAACATTAAAATAATAGCAAAAGGGGGGGAGAGAGAGAGAGAGAGAGAGAGAGGGGGGGAGAGAGAGAGAGAGAGAGAGAGGGGGGGAGAGAGAGAGAGAGAGAGAGAGAGGGGGGGAGAGAGAGAGAGAGAGAGAGAGAGGGGGGGAGAGAGAGAGAGAGAGAGAGAGAGGGGGGGAGAGAGAGAGAGAGAGAGAGAGAGAGGGGGGGGGAGAGAGAGAGAGAGAGAGGGGGGGGGGGTGAGTGAGAGCGATAGAGGGGTGAACGAGAGGGAGAGAGAGAGCACTATTTTAAAAGGATATCTATAGATCTATAGATCAGACAGACAGACAGACAGACAGACAGACAGACAGACAGACAGACAGACAGACAGTATAGATTAGTATCATTGTTGAAGTCATTGTTTGTTACCTGAACAGATCAGCTCCAGACTGGAGGAGTAAGTATCAGACCTCACTGCTCCTCTACACTCCCTCAGTGTAGATTCATCTCCAACACAGGAAGGTCTAATCATCCATATAGGTTGACGTGTAGAACCACGTCTCTCTGTAGAAACAGCAGAGCCACAGTCCAGTTGTCTACACACTACAGATGATGACTTCAGGTTCCAGCCGTAAGAACCATCCACTGGTCTCCACTCTCTCTGGCGTTTCATCTCCAGTCTACCAGCACAGTGACTGCTTCCTCCAGCCAACCTGATGACATCATCAGGCTCTGTACACAGACAATATTAAGCAGTTAGAACTGTATTGTCACTTTCTGCAAAAAACAGCAGATCTGTTTACTCTTACTCTGCTTACTTACTTAACCCTTTAAGACCGGGAAATTATCTCTGTGTCATTTTAACATTTCTTTGGCTATTCAAAAAATAGCAGATCTACAAGCTCATAGCGCGGCACCGAGTGCCGCGCTATGAGCTTGTGGATCTGCTATTTGTTTTTTAAACATGAAGATTTGTACAAATCTTTGTATATATAAATCTTTAAAGTGAACATTTTTTACACAACTCCTTGCTCAAACTTCATGTCTTTGTCCGAGGACCCCCATCTATAAATATTTTGTTCCAGGGACTCCCAGAAGCAAATATTTGAGTTAAAATGTATATATATATATATATTCAAAGATTTGACCAAATTTTCACAATACAAAAAAAAAGCTGATCAACAAGCTCATAGCGCGGCACTCGGTGCCGCACTATGAGCTTGTAGATTCTGCTATTTTGAATAGCCAAAGAAATCTAAAAATGGCAGATTATGTCCCAGTCTAAATGGGTTAAAGTAATGAGTTATTACACTAGGTCAAAGTCAACTAATGGGGAAATTAATGTTTTTTTTTACACCTAGAAATCACGTGCAGATAACCATATGTCCTTTCATGTCACAAGATGGTTAAATACAGCCTAATATTAAGAAATAGATGAGAAGAGGAGGAGAGACCACTATTGTCTACTGACAGAAGGGCTATAAATATTACTAATGTGTGTAAAGGAAGAATAGAACAGAGGATTGGAACAGAGATGAGCTCATGAGCACTGCCTGCTTCTGCCTATGATGTTTGTAACCTGACTGTACACACAAATTGTGTAGTTTGTCTTTTACCTGAGCAGGTGAGTC